>NC_134403.1:333916430-334249189 GCF_038048845.1 Mixophyes fleayi
AGTGTAATGGTTGATGTGCCTCATCTGTTATTGGATTTTAATTTGTGTTTCCACAAGGTCAGACTGCTCTGCACATTGCCATTGAAAGAAGGAACATGAATCTGGTCGAGCTTTTGGTTCAATGTGGAGCCGATGTTCATTCAAGAGCAGATGGTGAATTTTTCAGGAAAGCCAAAGGGAGAGCTGGCTTCTACTTTGGTGAGAATAAATGGAGTTTTGTAGGTGGGAAGAATAAAACTGACAATAAAATAGTAATTATAAATAATAGCAAGTTGTTGCTGTGAAAACAGAACCTGGTGCTGAAGTGAGGCAGTAATTTTGAGAGTTTTGATCTGAAAAACAGAAATTCTGGGACCTCATACAGTTCTTGATAGTTCCCTATGTAAATGAATACATCTAGTATATTCTAGTGTAGCTCCCTCCTGTGAAGGCTGCACAGAGGAAAGAGGGAAAGCACAGTGTGCAGTTCTCCTGGTATTCTGCAGCACTATGCAAAGTAGGTCACATGACATGGAAGTCAGCTGTCCCCATTCTAATAAGACCTGATTTGTTGCTATGGGGAACACCTCAACTTTTTAGAACCTGAGTCTTATTTTTAAATCAAGTCACATTATGCCCCGAGGTTAAAATGGTAAATATGTAAACAGGTGATATACTGCAAAACCACCCATTCCTACAAGTTTTTTCCTTTACTATATTTCTAAAATATTATATGCTCATGCCGAATAATTTATATTTCTGAACAATTTATATACATTTATAATGTGGGAAATTTGTAGACAAATTGGAGAAATGTATTAAGATGCACTTGAAAAAAAGAAAAATTAAACAGTTAAAATCATAATATTTTTACACTGCGATCCTCCTGAAACCTTTGATTAGTTTTGGACTAAAATAATTACAAAATAAAAATTAACTTAATCTAAACAAGCAGTTAAATTTATACACATTTTTCTTAACATTTATTGTGCCCAAATCATTACCGATTTTGCAATTTGTGTTATTATTAGGGGAACTGCCTCTGTCTCTAGCAGCCTGTACCAACCAAATAGATATAGTCCAGTATCTACTTCAGAACCAGTACTCTCCGGCCAACATCGCCGCCCGGGACTCTTTTGGAAACACAGTGTTGCATGCTTTGGTTGACATTGCGGACAACACGGTAGAAAACACAAAGTTTGTGACCAAAATGTATGGAGAGATTTTGGTGTTGGGTGCACAGATTAAGCCGTCATTGAGGCTGGAAGATATTTCAAATAAGAAAGGTCTAACACCTCTGACTTTAGCAGCCAAAACTGGCAAGATTGGGGTAAGTGATTGGAACTGTAGAGGTAAGATTTTTCCTAATTGAAACATGATTATTTATTATTGCAAAGGCTGTATATCAGTGTTTCAGTACATTATCTAAAGCTACAGTTAGAGCTCATGGCTTGTATCAATATAGATACAGCTGGAATAATTACAATGAGGGTGATAATGTAAGAGGGGCCTACCTGGTCTCAACCGGTCCACTTGACACTCAGCACTGAGCTTTTCAGAGACCTTCTCGCACTCGCCTTCCTGGCCTAGGAAGGTGACTGCAACGGTTATTTTGGAAGTGGTATAGGAGAGAAAAGGAAGATGGAATGTTTGAGGTGTTAGGCTGAAGTAGGTTAACTGCACCCCACTCCGGATGCTGGCAACTCGAGTTTGTTCTTGGCCTGGGAACTGGGCACCAGATATTCTCTGCAGGAAAGACTCCCGCATAAATACCTTACTCACCAGGGGTGGGGGCCCATCCAAAAGTGTCACAAAATAGGGGGCACTCACCATAGTATCACTGTCTCCTCTTGATTGAAGTATGCGGCTGAAGATGACGCCTAGGAAAGGGGTGAGGCACAAGAGCCCTCCCAAAGTGTTCTTCATGTAGTATATGCCATCAACTTTAGTGGTAGCTAACAACTGTGTCCTGGTCCTAACAAAGTTCCATGTGACCGGTATGCTGTGCAAAACTAACGTCTAGCACTAGGTGTAGTGTACTACCCTAACTGACCTAATAGTGTCAACCCCAATCCAATAAAACCACAGACAGAAAATATACAGTGAACAACCAAAAGTGTACCTGTAATGGGGACCTGACTAATGGGTCCTGGAATACAGGAATGGACACTATAGTGGACTTAAATCACTACACAAGTTTTCGTCAGGAAAACTATCTTGGGTCGCAGTCCCAGGTGCAGAAGACAACTGGGCAAATCCCTTATACACCGGAAGGCCTGTTCATCACTTAGCAGATAAGTGGCTTTACTTCTCTTCATCCAGGGGGATTCTTCACAATATACTTCAGAATATATGGTGCATTTCATTAAGTGCACGTCCACATCCCTGTATTTGGAACTTACATTGTGCCTACTTTTGCGTGATAGTTCAGCCTCAACATCACCTCGATATATGTCTCCATGGACTGTTCCAGAGACACATTTTGCGGAATTGAATCTCCCCCAGTGAATCCGATATAATATATAATTACACTATTTACTGGGAAAGAAGGAAGGGAACATTGACTCTAAACCATAACTTTACCGGGTCAACACAGGAAATGTAGTCTAATCACACTAAATTCTGGGCTCTATGATTATTGGCAATGGGTTGGATTTGTCTGTATTCACTCCACCTGTTCCGTAAAAATAGCCATCGAGAGATTAAGGAGAGATTCAGTAATTACTGAGGAAGTGGAATAGAAAGTCTCCAAAGAAGGAAACATGGCAGTTAAAGAAAGCTGATAATGGTTCATGAACCGGCTTCCAAGATTGTTTGACCATAGTGCACTCAGGGGATTTATGCCCAGAGCTGTGAACATAACATTAGATATTTAGTGTAATACACTCAAATACAGGGTCATGGGCCTGATTCATTTAGGAAAAAAAGTAAAAGTAAGCAAGTAAGGCAAAGCTATGTTGCATTGGAGGGGGAGGTAAATTTAAAATGTGATGGCAGATTTATATTTTGTGTAGGACATGTCTTAGATCAACTTTAAATTTAAGTGTACAAATAAGCTATCAAGTATTTGTGTGCTACATGAAAAAACAGCCAGTATTTTCCTAATGTGCAAAATAATAAACTCATCTGCATCCCTTGCATTGTAATATGGTTTTGTCCAGAAAATGTAAGTAAGAAAACTTACATTTTTTGCTTAGCCTTCCTTAATGAATCAGGCCCCGTGTCTTTAAGGGTTGTATTTATATTAATGGGGAATAAAGAAATCTGTATACCAATAGACAATACAATTAAGACTTATTCTGTTGTTGATGTTTTGGGGTGTGGGTGTGCCCCTTTTTCAAGATCTTTGTGGTTTTGACTCACCAAAACGTGGACTTTTTTGATGATAGTAACACATTTTAAATTTTAATAGCATTGTCTATAAGTGTTTGAATTTCCTTCTTTTGCATTGGTCTTTGCTGGTGGTGCACAAGCCTGTTACTATTGTACCCAAGTCTATGTCTATGATGTTCCTATGACGTCTGTGTTTTTACAATAATGACCTGGTGAATTACATGCCAAGACTGGCAATTTAAAAGATGTACAACAGCAGAATTTTGCTAATGTTCATTATTTTTTATACTTATCTTTCCTTTTCTGCCAAAGTAGGATATGGTCAAGAATGTAATGTTAGGTTGAATACATAATTTTTCACTATAGCCAACAAAACCATATATTAAATGAAGCCTTGGTGCCACTCCATCTGTTGAGCAGAGTTATAATGTGGTTAAACTGGGTTATAAGACATACTCGCCTGCAAGGATTTAGATGTATTTTTGGGAGGGAATAAGATGGTAGCGCTATTAGCACTTATTAGAAAATAAATGTTAGAAAATGTTAGAAATGTGTGTATTAGTCTATGACAAGCCAAGTATAGCAAGTCACGCCAAATCATTCAGACATGGTATAAATCCAAATATGCAAACAAATCATATTCATATTTCATATCCATATAGGTTTTTGCCTATATTCTCAGGAGAGAAATAAAGAACCCAGAGTGTAGACATCTTTCTAGAAAATTTACTGAATGGGCATACGGGCCAGTCCATTCCTCTCTATATGACCTGTCTGGTGTAGACACCACAGAGAATAACTCAGTGCTCGAGATTATCGCTTACAGCAGTGAGACACCGGTGAGTAATTGTAAGTTTTTATGGCAAATTTCAGCATGTCTTAACATAAAGTGCAAAGGTGAAAAAAATAAATAGAATAGCCAAAAAAGGAAAACAATAATTTGTTGTTCTGTGCTTGTACTAGATGTGTCCAAAGAGTGTCCTTACCTTCCCATACCCCCTTACGTTTATCCCACCTAAACACCACTGATGTTCCCTACTGGACCTGAAACAAGAATTCAAAGGGTTTTACTAGCTCATCTGAACAGTAACAGTATTGTATAATGCTGGACAAGTCATATAGATTGATACAATGAAGTTACAAGTAGTGGTGAGTTAAATGATTGGCAAGCTTCAGGATTCATTGGAGTTTGGCTTTGGATCTCAAATATCAGAAATGCAGGAAGTTTGCGTATACAGATCAATCTCAGCATCCTACTCAAACAGAAGTCCAACATGTGACATGCAGTGTTTGGTAATTTCCACATCATATAACCTTCTCTTTGGGTTCCAAAATGTTGTACACTAGTTATAAACCATATTCCAACATCATTTGTCACAGTAGGAGACTGAATTCCAGGCGAGTAAGCATTAGGAGTCTAGGATTGCCAGTGATAAAGCAGGGACTGTTAGTGGAAAACCAAGACATATGGGAGCCCTTTATTGTCACTACTATTTTGAAGATTAATGTGAGCACTTAATGGGGTTTTCACTAAATAATCCATGTACTGAATCCCCTCTTATACCAGTCACAGATAGATTCAAGACGCTCGGTGTGGAGAAATCTGACCAGGGTCGGAGGTGATCAGCAGAGGTTCCGGCAATGGAGCTGCTAAAAAGAGCAAATGGTAGGGGCCCAGCCTCAAGTCAGGGACCCCCACCGAAGTACTATTCTTGGCAAAGAAGGGGATTTAGTACAGGGGTTATATAAATTAGAAAACCCCATAAACAGTTCTGACAGCACCAATACATGCATAATAAGAAAGTAACATCAAACATTGAAAGTTCTGGCTCAACTGTTGCTGTTTTCTTGAATCAGATCAAAATACAAAAATAAAAATGATTTAAGCAACTCACTGTAAAAAAGAATTAGACTATTGGCTCAAATTATTTGGGGAAACAAAGTTCAAGAAGTTCTCCAACTCTGTCACTGAATATTTCTATATGTACAGATGGGCGATGGAGACTATTAGTATGTGTAGACCTGTAGATATCATAATAAGCACTGTACAATGACAATTCATGTTCTCCAGAACCGCCATGACATGCTTCTAGTGGAGCCTCTCAACAGACTCCTACAAGACAAGTGGGATCGTTTTGTCAAACGTATATTCTACTTTAACTTCTTGAGCTATGTGATATATATCACCATCTTTACAATAGCTGCGTACTACAGACCGGTCCAAGGAAATGTAAGTTCATCTGTTGTTGTAATTGAGTTTCCAGAAAAAGTGTTTTTCTAGTGCTTTTGGAGAACTTTGTCAGGAGTGTGGAAGGGAACATTATAAAGTGGTTTCCAGAGTAAAAATTAGCTATGTTTCCCATTGAACAAAAGAAAAAAGCTGATTGTTTGTGATCCACATATGGTGGCATGAATTCTGGTATGTAGAGGACTAATGAGAAGGGATTTAACCCATTCACTTACCTTCTGTGGTTATCATGGACCACAGAAGATCCCAATGTACTCCCACAGCTCAGTAAACTTATGTAACTTTGTATCAATTGCCACTGACAATTTACACTAAGCAAACTGTTCACTGAAGTGATCTATAAATATTTATATCTTAAGTAATAATATTCAGTGTACCAAATGTTTGGATCTTATATACAGTTTTGCCAAAATACATATATTCACTTTATGCACAATTCAAACTATTTGATATATTCTCTACTAAATTAAGCAAGAGGAAAGGGGTGGGGGGGGGGGTAGTGTGACTCTATGTGTAACTCTATTATGTAACAGCCTGTTTGTGTTTTATTTTATAATATTAAGCCATTTGTGTTTCATATGTCTGTGTTACTCAGCCGCCGTTCCCTGTAGAAAGTAATCTTCGTACCTCTGGAGAATTCATCACTGTGATTGGAGGGATATATTTTTTTGTTCGAGGGGTAAGTCAATGTAGTGATTAATATATACTAAACTCACCTAGATTATTATTATGCAAATCATTTTAGTGGATTACATAGCATCTCATTAAAGTGAAAATACACCCATAAAATTTTAAATGGATATTTCATTAAAATGTTCTGTATTTTGGTCAAACTCACTTAATGGCCCGTACAAATGTTTTATTTTGCCCATGTTGCTGAGTTCTGGGCTACCCCTGCTCTCTGCATAAGGATGCCCTGGTGTCCTGTTTTGCATTGGCTTCAGAAGCGTACTGTGCGTGCCTAATGCATGAAGCCATTACAGGACAGGAACTTGCAGCTTTGCTTGGATTGTCATGCATTCCCCTGTATAGCAACCCATGGTGTTGGGTCCTCATGACCCATTAGGAGGCAGCTGAGGGACTGCTAAAGAGGTCTGCTGAAGAAGGTGGCAACTTCAATAAAAGGTCCCTTCACACACACACATTTTCTTAGAATAATACAATATTTGTGTGAAGATACCTGTCAAATTAAAAAGAAATGCCTTAATATTATTTCTGCTATACACTCCCTCCAGTTGTTCAGTAGAACATGACTCCTACACCACCATAATGCTCCAATGCTGACAGACAACAATGTGAATGGTGCCGATTGACAACTAAATAGACAAGTAGCAAAAACCAGGATTTCTGAAATGCACTTTAAAATGCCAGGCTGGGAGACAGTAGGTGCTGGTAGGGTGGATTTCTCCCAAACCACATGGGTACCGTGTCATTCATGGAGTGCTAGTTTGGGAAAGCAAGCTTTGTTATGGAAATACATGTTGCATGTAGTTCTTTGAGTTGTAAGAAACAACCATTATGCATACTCTTACTATGTTAATCATTAGTTAGCAGAATTGTTGCACAGTATTTTCAGATATAATAATTGTACAAAAAATGAAAATGATAAAGAAATATGCATTTTCTGTTTCCTTTAGATCCAGTACTTCATGCAGAGACATTTGTCCCTGAAGACACTTCTTATTGACAGCTACAGTGAAATTTTGTTGTAAGTTCCCCATGTGCCACTCAGGTTTAAGGCATTCCTTAGTCATTCAGCAATGATTAATCCTTGAACAACAGAACTGGTGGAAGAATTTAGAATTGTGTTGGATCCTCATTAACAAACTAGGCATTTATATATTACATGACTCGGTGCTGCATGATATCCTAAAATGAGAATGGGCATCAATCAATCAGTTACTGTGGTATATATTTAGTAGTATTGGGTTTTATATCACCATTTTTCTGGTCAACATTTTTTTAAAAATGTACACAGCCAGAAGAGAGAAGAACTCTGCCTCTTCTTCACTGGTGTTCAGTTATAAAGTAACCTAGGCCACAGATGGCTTAAGAAAAAATAGGGCCTTTGCAAAATAAAGGTGGGGCCCATTACATGGTGGAACATCATCATCAACTTAATTTATTTATATGGTGTCACAGAATCTGCACAATCAACAAAAAAATAAACAATACAGATAAGTAAGGGACAAGAGAAACAAAGGAATCAGTAAAAATCAATACAAGAGACTATTGGGAAAGTAAGTACATAATAAGGCACAACCACAACAAAGGAAACATTACAAAGAGGATGATGACATAAGGGAGGCAAACTTGTTAGAGTTAACATTAAGAGGTTTAGAGTATAAGGGGCAGTTGGAGCCCCTTATACTCTAAACCTCTTGATACTCCCCTTGAAACATTCGAGGTTGGGGTCGAGTCTGATTGGGTTGGGCAGTTCCAAATGTGGGAAGCAGCAGCCGGGCAAAGTCCTGAAGGTGGGAGTGTGAGGTGGTGATAGGTAATGAGGAGAGGCGAAGGTCATTGACAGAACGAAGTGGGTGAGTAGGGGAGTATTTCTTGACAAGGTCAGAGGTGTAGGAGGGAGAGACATTAAATAGTTCTTTATAAGTAAGGGTTAGCATCTTGAATAGCATTCTAAAGGGAATGGGGAGCCAATGGAGGGATTTGCAGAGAGGCATAGCGGAAGAAGAACTTTGGGAGAGGAAGATTAGTTGAGATTCCGCACACAGCATTGATTTCAGGGGAATTGACATTTGTCAGGCAAGTCAGACAGGAGAAGATTGCAATAATCAAGGTAGGGATGACAGGAGTCTGGATGATGGTCTTGGTGGCATCTAGATAGAAGAAAAGGTGAATCTCTGCAATGTTGAGAAGATGGCGGCGCCCGGGATGGAGCGGACCACCGGAGTCAGGTAAGTTTGCCAGGGGTCGGGTGAGCTGCCCGATACCCCGGCGAGTGACAGGGACTGGATGTGGGGAGTGAAATTGAGGATGGAGCCAATGATGACCCACAGACAGCATTCGTGGGGAACAGGGGAGAGGGTGACACCATCAGCCTTAACAGATTTCAGAAGTGGGGATGTAATACTAGGTGGTGGAAGGATGTTAAGCTCAGTTTTGGTTATATTAAGCTGTCCCTATGCAGGAAAAGTGTGGCAAATAACCATCTTTGTCACAATACATGAATAGATGAATATATGAATTGCTCAGTTTTACAGATAGTTCAAATATCACTGAAAGGAGATTTTGATACATGCACCAGTCTCACAATTGTCTCTTTTTTGTTTCCAGTTTTTGTCAGGCACTTTTCGTCCTGATCTCCACTTTCCTGTACTTTCTTGGAAGACATGAATATGTAGCCTTTATGGTCATATGCTTAGCGATGAGCTGGGTCAATGTGTTATATTTTACAAGGGGCTTTCAGCAAATGGGAATTTATGCTGTGATGATTGAGAAGGTCAGTAACATCTGTATTTATGTTTGTTCCGTGTACATTGTTAATACTTAGTTATACACATTTGCTAATGTTAATGTTAATGGCAGTATAATGGCCACACTACAAATCTATCACCACATTGCCTTCAGTTTAACTGACAATTATGATTTTACCTTCCCACAAACTAAAATGCTGTTAAATGGTATGAATTGTCAAAGTTTTGTGTATGCGAAAAACAAATCACAGCTGTATATTATATAATTATATACTTTCTGATTATTTACATCAGAAGTTTCAAAAATGTGAAGAGAAGGTTCAATCAAATTCAATTAATAGTCTTCAAATCATTTCCACATTACATTAATAGGCCTCACTGCAACCCCATTATTAAATTAATAACTACCATCTTCCCAACATTATACTTATAGTCCCTACCATCACTCCCCAATATATAAATAGAAGTTACACACCATTACAAGAATATCTCCTACCCTCACTACACCATTAAATTAAAAGCCCAACCCTCTCAGTTACCTACACCTCCGCCATTGCTGTCAGCACATAGTATAACTCTCTGCAGGTGTCTGTTAGTTTTACGTCACTGGAAGAACTTATCTCAAGTCACATCCTTATGCACTTCTTAGCTTACCAAGCTAATTTGATAATAGCTGGAGTTTGTATTAGATTTGCCATTTTTTACTAACAGACTTATTTTTGATGTGTGTTGTCCGTTCCAAAGTTTTAATACAATACACAGTCATACACAGAACTTACTTTACAGCATTAGGACTACAGATAATGGATCTTCACCCCACAGTACCGTTCTTTAAATGTCCAACACATGCAGTTGTGCTAACATTGCAGCATTTTGGTCAGATATGATATCCTTTAGAGTATCAAACTGATCTTCTCAGGTCTCTGTTCTTTGTAATACCGAAGCTCTAGTTGGCGAAAACCCTGATGATTTTTTACCATTTGCCCTGTGGGACATTATATTAAAATGGATAATATTAACATGGAAATCCCCAGACTCCCATTCGATTTAAGACATTTCTGGGAAGAGGAGATATATTCCTCCCTTCTTATGTTGACTTATAAAAGTAAAGGCTGCCTGGATAAATTTGTAGGAATTGATGATACTTATAGTGCTTGATTCTCTCTGAGGAGGTTGCATCCTTTTTGTCGTTGGAAAGATACTTTAATAATGTAAAGAGTTATGTAATGTGTGTCAGTGTCAATGAATGTTGTATAATCCTGCCGTTTCCAGCTTCGCAACATTGCCCGCATTTGGCCCTTCCTCTCCCAGGATGCCACCGAATCTCTCGTCCACTCTCTGACTACTGCAACCTTCTCCTTATCGGCCTCCCCCTCTCTCATCTCGCTCCCCTTAGATCTGTACTTAACGCCGCTGCTAGGCTTATTTTCCTCTCTCGCCGTTCCACCTCTGTATCCCCACTCTACCAAGCCCTTCACTGGCTCCCCTTCCCCTACAGAATCCTTTTCAAGCTCCTCACTCTGACTTACAAGGCCCTCGCCAACTCCACTGCTCCCTACATCTCTAACCTTATCTCTATTCACACTCCCTCCCGCTCACTGCGATCGTCCAACGATCGTTGCCTCTCTTCCCCTCTGATTACCTCCTCTCACGCACGTATCCAAGACTTCTCCTGCGCCGCTCCTCTCCATTGGAACAAGCTCCCCCGCTCCATCAGAACTTCCCCTAATCTGTCCTCTTTCAAACGAACATTAAAAACCCACCTTTTCCTTAAAGCCTTCCAGTCTCATGCCTAAACTCCCACCGGTCGGCTACCTCTCTTTCTCATCCCTTCTTCCCTTCTCCCCCTTCCTCGACTCCGTCTCCGTTTCTCCCGTCTCTCCGTCTCATCCATGTGTCTGTCTGTCTTCCCCTCCCTTTAGATTGTTCGCTCCTTTGAGCAGGGCTCTCCTACCTTCTGTTTCCATCACTTTTAACTGCACTCTCCAGCTACTCAGCTCACCTCCTCTCAGTCCCTCTGCCCTCTGTCTCCTCTCGCTTCTCTCCGCTCCCCCCAGTGAATCTCAACCTGTCATCCGTGCCCACCCTCTTGGGCCATAGTTACCTGCCTATACTCACTTTTCCCCTCCCTCCCTCTCTTTCATGCTGTGCCTGAGCCCCCAGAGTTATAGTGCTTACTGTTACTTGTACTGTGCTGTTTCACCTTGTACTGTGCCATTGTTTGTCCTTGTACGGCGCTACGGATACTTTGTGGCGCCCTATAAATAAAAATTAATAATAATAATAATAATAATAATAATAATATATTTCATTTTTTTAATGAAATTAAGCACCTTAAACAAAAGGCAGGCAGTGTTCAGAGATTACTTTGTACTTCTACAATAAGTATAGATGTGAAGAGGTGAATGTCCAAAACACATCTTCGTATCAGGTAGAGTTAGTTTGCATTAGTTTTCCTTTCTAGGCTTCTGTAATAGGGGTATTAGCACTTTCTTAGTATTCAGAACTAGAACCGACCTGCATCTTTTGCGACTCCTCTGCGTAAATCTCTTCATTGACTCTCTATCCATTTCAGAATGCAGTTCAAGTTCCTTACCCTCACTTTACACAGCCCTCACCAACACTTCCGTCCTTACGTTTGTGACTTTATCTCATGGTACATACCCACACGGCAACTCCGTCCTGCCTCTGACCTCTGCCTCAATTCACCTCTTATTACCTCCTCTCATGCCCGCCTCAAAATTTTCTGCCGTGCTGCCCCCAAACTTTGGAACTCTCTACCCCATCTCACTCGACTCTTCCCCAACCTTTAATCCTCCAAACGCTTACTCCCTCCAAACGCTCACTCAACACTCACCTTTTCAAGCCTGCATATACCACCACCGTCTGACCATCTTATCCATCACCTCCTCTTCCTTCACTTGCCATCTCTATTTTCTCCCAGCTGGTCCTACTGTCTCTCACCACCCCTCCCTCTAGAATGTAAGCTCTCAGGGTACTCTCTACCTATTGTCCCATGACTGTCTACTTTTTGACTCCCTCGTACATCCTATCACGTCTTTTGCTGCACTCTGTGTGAGTCCCTATAGCATTACTCACACTTATCTGTGCTACTTATGTGTTTCCTCATCTATTTGTGAATTTCTTCTGTATCCGGCTACATAGAATCAGTGCACTTTATAAATAAATAAATTAATTAATATTAATAGAAGATTCACTGGGCTTGACCAATCTGTAGACAGTTGCAGCACACAAATTGGCATGAAATGTGCCTCTATATGAAGCTAAATTCATAATGCAACTTGTTTGGCCTTTTCTTAGGACAAGAGAGGTTGCTCCTACTGACTTGAAATCATTATAGCCCACATGGCAAATGGTAAATATGTAATATTTTACAATAAGTATATGTGATTTTCTCTTTTGCAGATGATCCTACGAGATATGCTTCGCTTCATGTTTGTCTACATTCTGTTCCTGATTGGATTTGCTGCAGGTATGAATGATTTACTCAATAGAGAGTGATCTGTCTTTCTGGATTTGGAAGCCTATATGTTCCAATTTACCCAACATTGTCTTCATTAAAATGAGAGCTCAAAGGGGTCGTACCTGCACCAAGACTATAGCCATCTCATCTAAAAGAGGCGGGTTCAGCGTACCTACTATCGTAATGCGCGCCCCAACCACTGGTCATCGACTGCACTGTGTTTTCTGGCAACATGCCATAAAGGACCTCCCCAATCGAATGCCAGACACATCAGGAACTGGCAACAGGCAACCAGAGAACAGCCCCGACAAGCCGTAGAAGGCACGGGGGTCCATCCAAACCAGGGAGGGTGGGCAGGCAACCCAGGGAATGGTTTACTCTCTGCCCATCACTTTTGTAGACTATTCCTTAGCCCTCCCATATGATATCAGATGGGTGTACACCTTTAAGCTTAGAGGGATAAATTTCCTTACATGACACAGCCTCAAGCTTTTTATTTCCTTTATGCTTACTTCAGCCCTCTGTTCTTATAAGTTGCACACTAAACAAATAAAAGTGATCAGGTGCTATGGTTTTAGTGCAGGTTTGCACCTTTGGGTAATGTTCGTAAGGAATTCTTAGTGTCTCAGTGAAATATCTGTCTAAGGACTAATCCAGTAATTTAGACTGATTTCCTAGTTGCAGAATCACTATTTGATTTAGCAACACATGTAGGTGTCCAAATTGGGCAAGATCCAGCCAATCAATATTTGGACTAAAAGGCCAGATCACTTCTAGACCAATTGGTTGTCTGTTAGTGGAGTTGGAAGTTGATGCACACAGGCTGATAGTGATCATTTTCTGACCGGGCTAACTGATAATTACCTGATCAGATTGGGTTTGATCATTATCAGGTCTCTTGCCAATATTAGGTCCACACCCTGCAATATTGGGCTAATTGTCTAAAGTCACAGCACATATGGGCACATTCCAGAAACAGGTTTTTGCTATTTTTTGTTTACGGGGCTAACTAATTACAAGTGAGATCACGTATAATTACATATTCTGTAAATGCATATGCTGCATTCTCGTGAATAGTGCTTCAGTCCATAAAATGGCTGCTTTCACTTAAGGACATTTACAAAGCGCAAAACATCTGCACAGTTGATTTGCACAAATGAGCATAGCTGTCCAAAAAGGTGCATTGGTTTCAAGAGCAAATGGCATAGAAGCTAAAGTTTGCACAGGCCGAGGGAAGTAATTTGTCAGATTGAAGGTAGTTATAGCAAAGTCCAATAGAGTGGTGGCTATGCTGCACCTAGTTTTGCCGAGCAGTACAGAAATGAGATTTCCTTTTGCAGAATGAGATTATATAAATGAAATAAAGGGGTAAGAGAGTACATTTTGTAGAGATGTTCCTAGCTTTACTGAATGACAACAGCAATTTCCACTCATTCAAAAGGACTAGAAGTTTCATCAGATCTGAGCTGGCAGGCTTTGAGTATTGTCCTGTACTTTCAATGGGACTTTGCCTCTAAAAATGTTTCGACCTGCTCACCTAGGTGCATGGTTTGCAAAGGCATCTGACAAGAGCGAACAGTAGTCGCACACCTTGATTCGCTCTGGGTCGCCCATTAAAGAGCACTGGTGCAAAATCAAAGCATTTTTCTGTTCCCAAGAGTGCACTTTGTAAATGACCTCCATAGTGTGTAGGTGATGGGTGCACTTTAAATGTTGGCAGATATGATTGGTTTAGACATTTAATGATGCATATTTTTGCCGTTTGAGAATACGACATACGCTATATGGGAACAAGTATTCGGACATTTGACCATTACACCAAGAGGGACTGTAATGACATTGTATTCAAATACATATACTATAATATGGAGTTGGTCCCCCTTTTGCAGGGATAACAGCTTCCACTCTTCTTGGAAGAATTTCCACAAGATGTTAGAGTGTTTCTGTGGAAATTTGTGCCCATTCATTCTGTAGAGCATTTATGAGGTCAGACACTGATGTTGGACAAGAAGGCCTGACTCGCAATCTCCGTTCCAGCTCATCCCATAGGTGTTCAATGGGGTTGAGGTCAGAGCTCTGTGCGGGCCAGTCAAGTTCTTCCACACCAAACTCATCTTTGTAGTCCTTGCTTTGTGCACTGGGGCAAAGTCATTTTGAAATAGGCAAAGGGCTTTCCCAAACTGTTCCCACAAACTTGGAAGTATAGCATTGTCCAAAATCACTTGGCATGCTGAAGCATTAAGATTACCCTTCACTGGAGATAAGTGGCCTAGGCCAAACCCTGAAAAACAGCCCCATACCATTATCCCCCTCCACCAAACTTCACAGATGTCATAATGAAGTCAGGCAGGTAACGTTCTCCTGGTATCCGCCAAACCCAGACTCGCCCACCTGACTGCCAAACAGAGAAGCGAAATTCATCATTCTACAGAACACGTTTCTACTGCTCCACAGTCCAGTGTCGGTGTGCTTTACACCACTCCATCTAATGCTTGGCATTGGTCTTGGTGATGTGATGCTTGTATGCAGCTGCTCAGCCATGGAAACCCATAACATTAAGCTTCCTCTGCACAGTTTTTGTGCTTACATTAATGCCAGTAGAAGTTCGGAATTCTTCAGCTATGGAATCAGCAGAGCGTTGACGACTTTTATGCACCATGCGCCTTAGCAGCCATTGACCTTTGGCTCTTTGATTTTACGTGGTCTTCCGCTTCATGGCTGAGTTGCTGTTGTTCCTAAACACTTCCACTTTCTAATAATATCACTTACAGTTGACCGTGGAATTTCCAGCAGGGATGAAATTTCATCAACCGTCTTATTACAAAGGTGGCATCCTATTACAGTACCACGCTTGAAGTCACTGAGCTCTTCATAACGACCTATTTTGTATCACCAATGTTTGCAAATGGAGACTGTATGGCTAGGTGCTTGATTTTATACACATCTGTCGACGGGTCTGATTGAAACACCTCAATTCAATAATTAACAGGTGCTGCCAAATACTTTTGTCCATATAGTGTATCACCAAGTGTGTCTGTGTGAATGGACTGCACATGCCTAAAATCCCCCTAAACCGGCAGTTCCCAAAGTGTGCGCCGCGGCTCCCAGGGGTGCCGCGGCGCTGTCATTGGGGTGCCGCGGGTCAGACATAGAAAAAAAAAAGAACACAGAAATTTACCAATCCGCCGGGTGCCGGGACCCAGCAGCCTCCTCTCTCCCGCAGCAGCTTGTCACTGAATATCGACGTCAGTGACAGAGAGAGGGGTGGTGGAGGGGGACACAGCGTGAGAGGGGCAGTGGAGGGGGACACAGCGTGAGAGGGGCAGTGGAGGTGGACACAGCGTGAGAGGGGTAGTGGAGGGGGGACATCGTGACAGAGGGCAGAGGAGGGGGGACAGCGTGACAGAGAGCAGAGGAGGGGGGACAGCGTGACAGAGGGCAGAGGGGGCAGTGGGAGAGAGGGCAGTGTGTCTGGATGCAGAAGGGGCATTTTTGCATACAACTAAATAAGTATTTCTGTCCTGACCCAAATACTTATTACAATTTTTTGACCCAACTACTTCTAAAACAGGACTGCTCAATAATTATTTTGGAGGGGTGCCTTGAAAAAATTTGGGATCCACTGCCCTAGACACAAAATACAGACAGTCTAGTTGTTAAGAAATAGAAGCATAAATAAAGCCCAGTAGCCGCATTCCCATATATAGCCATCAGGTGTCAATGCAGAAAACAGTTTTTTTTCCCCAATAGGTGATTATTAAATACTGACTTCTAGGTTATTCTAGGTAAGAATAATTTGGAATTCTATATTAATATTAAATGTGGTTATTTTGTTATTAGTGTTATTTAAATGTTTGTGAATCTTTTTAGCCTATGTGTGCTATACATATATAATGAATGTAAATAGCAGCATTTGTTTGACAAAAGTCATAGATGGAATGGAGTTTGCTCCTGCTTTCAATCACTGTTTTTCATCAATACAAGTTGCAACCTTTATACAACTCCAATGCACAATGCTGTTCCTTTCATATTTTTTTGGTTTCTCTTAATGATTAATCATACTTGCCCACATTTAAGACCTCCCTTCATGTGACCACCATGTCACCATGGCCCGCCCCCATGCTATGAAATGCCAATTGCGTAATTAAGCCCCACCTCCACAACTACCCAGTAGAATGCCTACTCTTCCATGAGTCCAGGAGGGCTTCCCAAAACTCGGGAGCCTCCTGTAAATTCCAGGAGAGTAGGCAAGTGTGTGTTTAATGTGCAGAAAATTTGAATGAAGGCAGCTTTCAAAAATGCAGAGCTGGGGCATATCCAGAGCATGCATTGGTTATTCAGTTTTCTGAGAGCAGAACGTCTGACGGCAGAGTGGGTTCCCAAAAGGTTGGAGCAGCATTGCCGGGCCAAATTGGGGCCTGGAAATGCAGTGTTTCAGCCCTGACAGATGCATTTCCAACATGTAGAAGGCCATATCTGCACTGCAGAAAAGGTAAATAAACATTTACCATTCAGGTTAGTATAATTCATATTGTAGATTTACTGGGTGCTATGGGCACCTTAAAGATACAAATTACTTTTTGTAATTAATTTAATATACCCCACGCACTCTATCCACTATTTACTAATAAACATCATTTATTTTAAAATTTGTTTCCTTATATTTTTCACATTCTCCTGCAGCATTGGTGACCCTTATTGAAGATGGAGACAGTAGAAATGACACCAGCACTTCCTTCACAAAGCGCTGCTGCAAAGCCGATCCTGCGTCTTACAACAATTTGTACTACACCTCCCAAGAGCTCTTCAAGTTTGCTATTGGAATGGGAGACTTAGAGTTCACTGAGAACTACAAGTACAAGACCATATTTATCTTCCTACTTATTACATATGTTATACTCACCTATATCCTTCTACTTAACATGCTCATAGCTCTCATGGGAGAAACAGTAAACAAGATCGCTCAGGAGAGTAAAGGAATCTGGAAGTTGCAGGTAGTGTAGCTCTTGAGATACTGAACTTTCTGCAAAAAAGTTATATTTGTTTCAATTACTTTTGAAATGTGTATTTTATATGGTATATTACCATTATGAGTTGACATTTTTTAGGGCAAATTCTAAAATAATTTTAAAAAGAGGCACAAATGAGGGCTGGACCAAGTAATCCGCGGTGCAATAGCTCATGTTGTGTATATGTGATGTCTTTGCTTTGGCTTTTTCATACAGTTATGTAATTAGAATGGCATCGTACCATGTAAGGTTTCTTGTCATCTTTTGCTGTTCAATAGCTGGAACAGGGAAGGGTTGTGTTTAACTTGGTGCATGCTGTGCATGGTCAACAGAGCACAAGTTCAATATCCATATGGCGGAGGTGCAACAGGGTTACTGAGGGTTAAAGGGAATATAAATATATTATTTTTAGGTATTTACTTCCACGCCTGATTTTTTTGCACATGGTAATTAGCAGCCACTGGCACATTGGTCCAATTATCATCACCATTTATTTATATAGCGCCACTGATTCCGCAGTGCTGTACAGAAAACTCATTCACATCAGTCCCTAACCCATTGGAGCTTACAGTCTAAATTCCCTAATATATACACACAGACAGAGAGAGAGAGAGAGAGACTAGGCTAAATTTAACCAATTAACCTACTAGTATGTTTTTGGAGTGTGGGAGCAAACCGGAGCACCCGGAGGAAACCCACACAAACACAGGTAGAACATACAAACTCCACACAGATAAGGCCATGGTTGGGAATTGAACTCATGACCTCAGCACTGTGAGGCAGAAGTGCTAACCACTGAGCCATTGTGCTTCCCTTTTGCCACTGGTACCATCATTTCTAAAAGGTTCTCTGATATTTTGTGACTGCCCAGACCCACTTGACCTATGAAAACATTTACATTTAGGTGAGGGCTGCTGCAATTCGAGCATTTGTGTCTGTATTTGTAACCATAAGACCAACTGCTTTGGCCCTTATTAAAAGGCCAATATATACCTTTTCATAAGCCAGTATTATTATTAGAAGTTACAGTCAATTAGAAGACCATGGGCCCTTACTAAAACCTGCGTCACCTTTTGGAGTTATGAATAGACTATTGACCTCTGACATGCACCTTCTGAGGAAGAAAACCACTGCTCACCTGTGAAACTTCAAATCGAGGAGACAACACACCATCTAAACCAGCAATTTATTATTAAGTGATGGGAATTATTTAAAAAAATCTGCTAATATACCAGGCTCACCTCTAGCTGCCACAGGAGCAGCTGGAACACTGCCCAGCAGGTTTGACTTTGTCCAATAACATGCAGATGCTTTTCAGTGGCGGCCTCTGTGTTTTCCTAGGGGTAAATTTATAGAGGTGCTGGTTTGAAAAAGTGGAGATGTTGCCTATAGCAACCAATCAAATTCTAGTTATCATTTATTTAGTACATTTTACAAAATGAAAGCTAGAATCTGATTGGTTGCTATAGGCAACATCTCCACTTTATCAAAACTGCGGCTTGATAAATTTATCCCCTGTATTGGTTAGTTTGTCTATTCCCTGCTGCAGCTTTGTCTTGGAACTTCTCCTTGTTAGGTGTGTGGGAGGAGGCACTGCACAAATATCAGCCCCCTCCTCAGACAGCACTTCCTCCTATTTATTACTCTCCATATACAGTATGTCACTCGGGGGAATGTTTGAGATGTAGAAGCAGAGCCGAATTTAGACTTCATGGGGCCCTAGGCAAGATATTGGTTTGCCCCCCCCCCCCCCCCCCACCTCCCTCCCTCCCTGAAACAATCCATAGCATTATATTTTTTAGGCAATGCATATACTCCAATAGTTAAGAGTTTTCTCTCTCTTGTCCCCCCCATTTGGGCCCCCTGAGAGCCTCTAGGCCCTAGGCAGGTGCCTAGGTTGCCTAGCGGTAAATCCGGCCCTGTGTAGAAGCCATCTTCCCTAAAGCGTACTCCAGTCATTCCTAGCTGCCCAGTTTAGTGCAAGGCTTGCAGAGACAGAGAACCCTGTACTAGAATATTATACTTTTTTAAAAACTTACTTACTTTTTTAACCCTTTCAGGTGCCACTCATTCCATGTATACTCACGGAAATTTGCCATGTGTATGATACGTGGTTAAGGCAAATAAGTAAAACTCGGCTTTAAAATATAGACTTTTATTTTTTTCTAGAGAGCAATTACTATTTTGGATATAGAAAAAAGTTTTTTGAACTGCTTCACAAATAAACACCGGTCTGGAAAATCTGTCCTGGTGGGATTGACACCTGATGGCAAGGAGGATTACAGATGTTGCTTCAGGTAACATTTTCTGTGTGAAATAATATAAACATAAATCAGCATATATTGACATAACACTCACAAAAAATGTTAAACTGAAAGGCACAGTATATCAGTTGCCTATCTATTCCATCACTGGTAACGCCCCTGTGTATGAATCCACCAACCTACATAGAGCATTTATTCACCTTAGAGAGTTATTGGCCAATCTCACAAGCTCTCATTGTACACTGTAGCAGAACAAAGGAGTCACCAATGCCCGTTATCCCTGGGCAAGACATCATGTTGGACATATTTAGTTAAGCGTAAACACACTAGTTGTTTCTGATAATTATTTAATTCATTATTTAATTCACGATAAAGACAGACCTTTATGTACAGCGTAATAACATGGCATCACTTGCTCTTTAGAACAACCAAATGTTTTCTCTACAGAGTTGATGAGGTGAACTGGACCAAATGGAATTCAAACTTAGGGATAATCAATGAAGACCCTGGGAATTCTGGGCTAATGAAAAGTCCCCTAAGCGCTTCATTCAGAATAGGCAGAGGTAAGGCTCTGAGTCTGATCATTTGTCACAGCTTGCATAGTAAACAGAGGAGTAATTAATTATCTCAAAATTAACATCATGATTTTTGCTAGAGGAATGAAGAAAAGGAAGTATAAAGACTACTGAATGTGAAATTCCAAGTTCTGCTGTTTTGTCATTGCAAATGTTCTTCTTTGACAATATTCCATTTTAGTGACCATTTGCTTAGAACTGCAACCTGTTTTTGGTGGTAGATTCAGTGTTCAGTATCATCTTTATTCTATATGGTGGAGGAGACAGGAGAGTATTTAATATGCAGTTAAATTATATTATGAGCACGTTGGGGAGTATAGTGTTCTTTGTCTGCTTAGAGTTTAAAATAATTGTATTAGTAATAGGTCCAATGGGTCGGTGAGTGTGCTAAGTATGTACAGAGTAGAATAAGATTATATTATGATAATGTCCATTCATCATGCTTGCCACTTTGATAACTATTAATTCTACAAATGACAACACTAACTTAGACGTTGTAAACACACACTTGTACTCTTTGATGGACCTATGTCTGTTTTTTAGCGTAAAATACGCATTTCTGTACTGCGCACATATTCACAAAAAATGTGTACATATACGTCCATATGCAGAGTCAGTTGCATCTTACACTTTCGACCTCTTGCACTTAGAGAGACCGGACCAGGGAGCAGGGGAGGGCTGGCAAATTTCAGCCAGGGGGGGCAAGACTGGACTCAGCGGCCTATTTTAAAGAAAAAAAATGCAGGTGGCCCAGTGACCCAGCCCAAGGTAGTCCATTATGGGACCGGCCCCGGGGGGCAGATGCCCCTCATCCCAGCCCAGCCCGCCCCTGCCAGGGAGAGATGAGACAGGCATGTATCAGTTGTGTACAGTAAGGGTGTGTTAAGGAATTTGTGTTCTAATCAGACATGGCCGCAGCCGCAGATACGACTGTTAGGAGGTGTATCACTTGCAGTTGCTCGACCCCTGGTGCAGTGATACATACTGATTTGCATGGAAATTTGCAGTGTTAGCACCAGGCTATGACAAACTGAGCTGGTCACGCTAAAACAGTCATAGTTGGACACAGTCCCAACCAGGGGCGGATCTAGAAAAATGCTGTACCCGGGGCGATTTAGGGGGAGGGCGATTTAGGCCCCGCCCCTTTCTAACATCTTAGGCTGCCGATGGCTGCACACTATGTGCAGGTCCGTCCAGCCGTGACAGGCAGGGACAGTGTGCTGCTAGCTGCTCTGATTGTGTTTAAAACACAATCAGAGCAGCCGGGCAGCACACTGTCCCTGCCTGTCACGGCTGGACGGACCTGCACATAGTGTGCAGCCGTCGGCAGCAAGTGTCTGCTAGGGGGGGGGGGGGCGATCGCCCCGATCGCCCCCCCCCTGGATCCGCCACTGGTCCCAACCTATTCAGCACAGTGTTGAATTCCCTGTGGTTATCGGGCCACAAAAAATTGCACCATCACTCTTAGAAAAAAAACAGCCCTGTGCTGAAAGCACTGACGCTCCTCCTAATACTCATGGGCTGTAGGTGTTGAGATAATAAATAGTTAAAGTTAAAAGCAAGCCCTGGAAGCCATAAATTGCTTAGGTATGCTGGTTCTTGTAGAGTCTATAAATTGATTGAGCAGCTTCCACTTCCGTATTATTCTGTTGTATTAGAACTACAAGTGACAGCATGTCCTGGCAGCCAGGACCTACTGGGACCTGACCTAGTATGACCTAGCCATACTCCTTGTGAAGCCCCACGCGCCAAGAGTAAGCAGGACCCACCTTCTGATGCTTTCTCTCAGCTCTGCCAAATACTGCATTTATTAAAGTAAAAGAGTGCTTATGCTGTAGATAAAATGAATCACCTGAACAAATCCAAAAGCGCTGCAGCCTACTTACAGCACACAGCATTTCTCTATACAGACTAACAGGTCACAGGAAGAAGAACCCGGCTTTCTTCTACTAGGATTATCCAGGTACAGGTATTTCTGTCTACACACAGTGCTTCAGGCTCCATGCTGCTCTTCAGTGCTTGAAAATGGGGCTTCCATCATCCTATCAGTCCCTGCAGACCACGCCTCTCCTTTTATGGGGCAATCTAAACCTTCAAATGTAAAAATCTACACATTAGACAAAACATACACAGTAGATACATTCAGCACCTGGCTTAAATAAAACTTGATAAATTAGCAATGAAAATATATGGTTGCTCAAATCAATATATTGGACTTGCCCTAAAAAATAATCAAAACTTACAAAAAAATCAATGAGATATATTCCTCTTATGAGCACTAGATGGCTCTTAGAGATGGTCTAATAATAAATGTGTCACACAGGAGTTTCTATTTCAGTTACTAATAACATGACAATGGGAAAAGAGGAGGATTGTAAGTCATTTCCTTGAGGTGACTGGAGGTAAATCAGGACTCACATCACCAAATGTAGAACATAGTAAAAGGGTCATTTTATATTCTAGAGTTGGAAACGTCACTGCTGCCTTTTTATACTGACTCCCTACTATGGTACCCAACATTGCGGATTTTCCTGCTCACTTCTAATGGGTGCAGGGTAAAGTCTGCAATGATACATAGCCGCAGAGTGCCCCTGGGACCGCCTTGGATGCACCCTGCAGCACACCGCCAATAATTGCATCGGAACCTTAGAATTTACCAGTTTTGAATATGTCAAAGTATAAGCCAAGGTATCTCTTCTATTCAATTTCTACAGTAGGGTTTATTTTCTTCATCATACTACAAATATACTGTAAGTGAAGGTACTCATATCAGGACATAGCATTGGGGCAGCAACTCTGCCTCACCTGGCCTATCATTGTTCCACCACTGCCTCATATATTATTTTTGATTTTATTTTTTTCCTTTACATATATCTAAATTCTTATTTTATTTCACTGATTTTTTTTCCAAACACCTGCAGAAATAGTCAATGTTAGAGAATAAAAATAAAGGGCCTGATTCATTAAGGATCTTAACTTGAGAAACTTCTTATTTCAGTCTCCTGGACAAAACCATGTTACAATGCAAGGGGTGCAAATTAGTATTCTGTTTTGCACATAAGTTTAATACTGACTGTTTTTTCATGTAGCACACAAATATCAACTTTAAATTTCAGTGTACAAATAAACTATCAATTATGTGTGTGATACATGAAATAACAGGCAGTATTTAACTTATGTGCAAAACAGAACACTCATTTGCACCCCTTGCATTGTAACATGGTTTTGTCCAGGAGACTGAAATAAGAAGTTTCTCAAGTTAAGATCCTTAATGAATCAGGCCCAAAAAGTATATTTTAATTAAAAGATAATTATTCAAAAATGTTGATTTGTGAAATATAAATTGTGAAAATACATTCAAACAGGAACAACTAAAGAAACATTGAAATTTAGAGTCAGGATGGATTAAAGATGCCCACAAAATCCAAGATGACATAGTAGAGCAATCATAGGGCGGAGAGGGAAAACACGATAAAGGGGAAAACAACAACCTGTCTGTAGTAGGATCCCACAGGGTGGAATATGTAGCTCCAGCATGGCTCCTGCTGTCATGAAAATAAATAATGGAAATATACAAACTCGGAATTCAATGGGAGGGACTTCTAGTAAAATACTGTGTTTCCAGCACTTGGTACAATAAAAACACTTTTTGATTTGAACTTTAATGTCTATTGCGAGCAAACTTATAATATAACTCGGTGATATGGCAAAAAATGCTTAACCTGTTTTTTTTTTTTGGAGGTATGCTTATATAGAACATACTCACCCACTCTCCCGGAATGTCCGGGAGACTTCCGAATTTCAGGTAGGTCTCCCGGAGTCCTAGGAGAGCAGGCAATTCTCCTGCAACCCAGTCTTCGGGAGCCAGAATGACGCGATTCGCCATGAATCATGTAATTTTGGCTGCGCCCCATGCCAAAATGCCGCGATTGGCTGTGCCCCACCCCCTTCCTCCCTCCCACTACACTCTGCCACCTGTATCTCCAAGACAGCAAAGACACATAGTTGGCAAGTATGACACAGAATTTGATTTAATTTTTATGGAATGATGGTATAACTAAGCACAGGGATATTACTAAAGTGCGCCCATTACCTAACCTTTAAAATGGCTGCCTTTAAGCAATACGTACATCAATTTAATATAATATATTTGAGAATAATAAACACATATTATCTGATTGCTATTTTAGCAAAGACATGGAAGACCTTGGTACCGCAGATCAGGGAATTCAGTATCAAAGGAAGAAAACCCAAAGAGCCTGTAGAAGACGGTGTCCAGCTGCAACCTATATCTGAGAGTATAACAGAACAGGAGTCTCATGAAGACGAGAAAACTAAGGCGGCGTAGACCAAAAAGACTAGTATTGCTGTGTGTTGTGTTATTCTATACAATATGATGCATTTTTGCATATTGTTTCAGTCATTGTGCAGGAAATGCCTTGCTAGAGAACTGGCAATATACTCAGATGTTCAGAGTAGTGCGAGGTTTAAAACTGAATATAAAAATTAGGTGTATTTTTATGAAACGTTCAGATTCCTCTACATGAAAAGCAACATAAATCAAAAGATTTATGATATCATAAATGATATACTGAACATCAGTCTAAATTAAATATCTATAGCTGTATTATCCCTATTGTAATAATGAAATAAATGTGTTTGTCATGTTTGGAATTCATATGAATATTACTTTTACAGTTGACTTGCATTTGTGCATCTCCCAGGGGTTCATTTAAATGTCTATATTAGATATGCCTCTTTCTGACTGAAGAACAAATCAACATACAAGTACATACTGAAATATCGGCAGTTGTATGAAATCAATTTGTAAACTCAAAAATGACCCCACTGTGGTTGACAAATAAGCTTGTGGATCTTTAGTTGGTTTTCCAGCATTGTGTTGTTGACAGGTAACACATCTCTAGACTGCAGCTACTGAGGAAAAGGGTGCAATATTTCTGTATCATGCCTACCATCCCTCCTTTGCTCATATGGGGAAGGCCACGCACCATGCACATTAAATAAGGAAACAGCTCAGATGACTAGTCTGCTTTGAGGTTCTTTCCATTGTTTTTGGGGTATAGTCTATGAGAATCAGCAAGATCCAATGTATTTTGCAAAATGGTAAGTCTATTGAAGTGAGTGACTTAGAACATGTACCAAAAGTTTTATTAGCCTGAAGGGCCTAACAAACACCCTCATCTACCTTGTGATGTGCAACCCTCACAATGTCATTTGCATGTATGCGAGTCTCACACTCAATGACAGTTATTAAGCTGGGACACATATATTGAAACTTTTTCATAAACGTGCTAGCAAAATTTTTGATATCACGCAATTTCCATAATTCGCCATAGTCATGTACTACTCCAAAAGCATACCTTGAATCAGTGTAGATGTTAACAAGCTTTTGTTTGGCACAGTCACATACTCTGATTAAGTGACTTGTAGAGGTTGTGCCTCAATGACTTCATGTGGTGTAACTTAGCTAGATCTCATATTTCCTGTTTCGTCATGAAAACAAATCCATCAACCCAAGATTCTAAATCAGAGTTGTGCAGGGGAAAGTCAGTGTGATTTGGCCTAACTGTGGTGGTGTTCTGCATGTACAATTCAGTCATGTAAGGCATGTGATTCCCCATCAGCATCAGTGGAAGGTATCATAGATAGGTTAAGAATGACACACTTCTGCATTGCAAAGTTAGAGGAGCTCAGAAGGGCTAACTCATATTTGGTCACTTTTGAGCAACTACTATATATATTAGTGTTTTCACAATACTCATTGGAAAGTTTCATTGATATGTATTGTTTGATGTCATATGTAAAGACAAAGATAAATTGTTAGTCTAGGAATAGAAAATTGTGTGTATAGGAATAGAAAAGAAGGCAGGTCAGCAATCAAAAACAGAAAAATAGATAGTTTCAGGTGGAGTTAAAGACAGGAGATGAGTGTGACAGGATTAGTAACAATAGGAAAGCAAGGTATAGCAACATTATTTACTTCTCAAAGATCCTGCACAAAGCGACATGTGTTTTAACCTGCTTTCTTCACAGAATATATAGGTGTATTACCTGGACTATGTGGGCAAGTATGTTTACCTGTGGGAGGAAACACATACAGATACATGGAGAACATAAACACTCCACGCAGATAGTTACCATTACTTTATTTATACCTTTAAATTGATATTGAGAAATATATTAAATTATATTCATACACGTTTAAAAGGTAGCCCATTACATCTCTTGATCTCATTATATACAAAAGAAGTAAAAAGATGAAAGTATAAAATAAGTTAAAATCAAATAAAAATTACAGTGGAACATACATTTTCTATGTTCTATCTAGATTAGAACAGTTGAGAAATTTTCTTTTACTGTAAAAAAAATAAAGACTACTATCTCACAGCTTGCAGTTGTTGAACTACAAGTCCCAGCGCTTAATATTTTTTCTACTGCTCCACAGAGACATTTTAATCGATTTAATACTAGAAACATACCTGATTTGTTTTCTTCTTTTTTTTTCTCAGCTTATTTCCAACCACTTAGAATATGCAACATTTTTATAGACCAACATATTAATACATAAAACAACAATGCAGTTTCTTATCAGTACATGTTAACTCATTTTGACTACATACATCAACACAGACAAACCACATAGAGTATTCATTATTTTTACCATATGGCAATTACATGCACAAAAGCTATTGAAAGTTTAGGACAATTAATTAATGATTACCGGCACCCACTGAGAACCTGTAAGAAACCAATGCTTTTACAAGTGGGCACAATATAAGCCCGCATTTAGCTAGAAATGCCCTGGTTTAGCAAGCTTCTTCTTATCAGATTATACGTTTTGCACCACCTGCAGACGCAGCTATCAATCTGCTCAATCAGATCAATTTGCTTTCAGTAAAAGAGCTAAAATAGCTTATAGCATCATAATATTGCATATTTATTATTATAAAACAGGTGTTATTTATTTTCAAATAAGTATTCAATACAAAGTTCCCATCTATGCATGCTTTCATTAATACATCTGTAAGTGATATAAATTCTTATGTGATTGCATTTCACTGTATGAAACCTATGACAAATCCTTTTATTTCATCTGTATTATACAGTTTAGCTCCTACTTATTTCACCAAATTAGTCTCTAATTATTGGACCATTTCTCCTAACGGGTGGTTTCTACACATAATAGTGGAAGTGTTTATTACCTGGCAGTATACATACTTAGTTTATACCACTTTTTAGTCTTTAGAAGCTGCACATCTTTTACCTCTATATTAATGTCACTCTATTCTGATTCTGTCTGATCAGTAGTGAAAGAGTTAACTACACTGTTTATAAATGCACTTAGCATGAAAATGTAACGTAAGTTTTTATGAGGTATGTTCTTACTTATTGATACATTTATAAGTAACAATAATTGTTATGTCAGTGAGATTCTGTAACAATATTGAATTACATGAACGCTTTGTAAAACCCTTTTATTTCCTCTGTATTATATATTTTGGCCCCCACTAATTGATACCTAATTGCTGGACCATTTCTCATATCATGTACCTTATAAATGTAATCCAAGTACTGTTTAATTATTTTACAAGATAATTTAATAATTTTACAAGATTGTTTTTGCTCACAAAATTTTATCACTTAGTTGGTCTCCAGAATTAGCTAATTTATCACAGCTTTTAAAATACCCCATTACAATCTCCCCAATGGGTAATGAAATGGTTTATTATTCTGGTGGTTATAAATACAATTAGAATTTAACATAATTGGTAAAAGTTGTTATCATGTGTTTTTATTTCCATTTTTCATTGCAGGATTTTTGTTCTTGTCCATACTATGAATTCATCTTGGTTTTATTTTTTTGATTAACTTAACTGCATAGTGCTTATATAAGTATTGAAATACCTTTAATCAGTAGCACTTTATACATGCGGGACATATATTTGAATCTAGTAGTGTTCAGATCAGTGGTCGAAGTGGCGGTATGGAAATGTAATGGAAATGTAAGTGAATGGAATTTAATAGTTTTACAATAAAAGCAATAGGAGAAGTGATGGTATGGCGTACTACCGTATACTGGGCCTACTTCCACCACTGCTTCAGACAGTAGAAAAGACAAAATTATATGGCCATGACATTTAAAACATTATTTACAGTTCATCGACAAAGATAAATTACTTTTCTGGCCTTTAAAAGTAGCTTAATTAGCATCACTATAATATGACCCTATTATAATTCCTAAAATGAGCAATGGAAGCTGTAAATATAAATAATAATGTTGGAAGCCATACTTCTGATGGAATTGCAGAATAAAACGCACAGTGGCTTCCTGCATTGCAGATCCTACTCTATTTCGAATCTGGGAACTACCTTTCTGATGACTCTTTGTACATAAGCCTCCGGTTAGCATTCAGTAATTCTGTGGAAGGACTCTTATTGCTCTACTGCTATACCTTGCATACATAGATAAATCTGCTAGCTTTTCTTTACATGTATGAGTTTTTATCCTTTGAAGAAATATTAAAATGCTATAAAATACTACTTTATGAGATTGTGGTTTCATTATTTCTATGTTGTTGGAAGTAATGGCTACCATTGAAACCTCAGTAACCTCTCAATCAGATAGACGTCTTAGTTATTTATCTAATGTATGTGCATTATTCAGTAAGGGTGCCATTTGACATTTACAATACTGAACTATTTGTGCTCTGACCTTGACTATTTTATAAATAGATTAAATAGAACTGGGACAACAATGGTGTCAGTTCATTCTGCCCTGTGGTATAGTGGGGTAGAGTTGGGAATCCATGGAGAACACTTGAGGACATATTCCTTTGAATAAATGTATAAAGTTCCACACTGCAATGCTCTATCCATAACATTGATGCATTTTGTATGAGTGTCACACACATGTAGATAAGTATGAATGCCACACAAACCTACAGATAATGTGTCCACCCTGTACTTCCGGAGGGCCAAAATACATTATTAAAATAAAAACAGTCAGATATCGTGCATGGGCTGTATAACAAAACTCATCACAAAGGCTTCAAGAGCTGAATATGTATAGCTGAGAGGGGAAAAGGAGCCGAGGTAATATGGGAAACTTTCAAATATATCAAAGGTAATAACAGAGTACTGGAAGGCAGTATTTTTATAAATAAGAGAATTTCTAGAACACACATTGAAATAGGAGGGGTAGAAGACTGAAAAGGAACATACTGTAAAGAACTTTTTTTTTTTTACAGAAAAGGAGAATATATGCATGCAATAGTCTCCCAATAGTTAAGGACTCAAAAATGATCCAATAAGATATGGGGCAAACTATAATAGTTTGCCCCACAAAGTCTCCCACTTAATTTCCTACCTTTTCTTCTGCTTCTTCCCCTTCATTCCCCTTTCCTTATCCTCCGTTCCTCCTTCTCTCCCTCTCTCCCCCGTGTCTCTCTGTCTGTCTACCCCACCCCTTAGATTGTACGCTCCTTTGGGCAAGGTCATCTCTCCTCCTGTCTTCACCACTTTTAACTCTGCTCTCCAGCTACCTAGCCCTCCACCTCAAGGACCCTCTTCCCCCCGTCCCCTCTCGCTCCCTCCTCTCCCCTCTGGGGGTCTCCCTGTCATCAGTGCCCTCTCTCTTGGGCTCCGTCGTATGCGGACCATCCCCTCTCCCCTCCCCCGCTCCTAGCTGTGCTTTGAGCTCACTGAGTTACTGTGCTTATTGTTTACTGTACTGTGCTGTCTCACCTCGTATTGTAATTTCGTTTTTCCCTGTACGGCGCTACGGACACCTAGTGGTGCCCTATAAATAAAAATTAATAATAATAATAATAATATTGTTAAGAATTAGAACATACTAAAAAATCAAACAAACAAAAACAAACCACCATCCAGAAAAAAGCAAAATAAAGCTTACACAAAAAACATTCAGCCGTAGGTTCTGTTCTCCTGTTAATTCTTATGTTGTTATATGTTTCTCACACAATAATGACACTCACACTATCCTGCAATATAAAGAAAAAACACACAAAGAGAAGCAATCTTATTATACAGTTTTTTTCAATACTTTACTTTACACAATGGGTCTTTTTCTTTCTGTTTTTTGCCCTATATATTACTATATTTGCATTAAATGACATTACTCTCTGCACAATACTGACACCCAGACTATGTCACATATAAAGCTAGATTGACGCCCATACAATGCCACAATCTAATGACAAAATCTAAAGTACACCCCACACTATTCTATAACATAACCTATAACATGCCATACAATAACACCACCCACACTATGCCACAGTCTAACCTATACTTTCACCAAAATTGTCACCTCCCAAATAATAGTTTTACTCATACTATGCTGCAGTATAAACAATACACAAAAGTATAATCATTACTGACATCCAGAGTATACTACAAGCTAAAATACACTGAACCTGCACACAATGCAGACACCCACACTATGTCAAAAACTACACTACAATGCCATTCTACACACTACTGACACACATGATATGCAGTCACATGACATCAACACTGTGCTAAAATCTAAACTACACTGCACCTCATACTAAATTGCCAACTGCAAAAACTGACACCTACTGACCGATATTGACATCCACCTGGTGCTAACAATTCAATTTCCCCCTAATTAGAGTAGCGTTAAACTTATTACCGTTATTACGGTAATTTTAACCCGGCTTTCTGCTCGCAGCTCCCTGAATAATGGTAATTAAGCGCATTATTACCATAATAACGCTCAGGCCACGTTACTAACGCGGCCAATTGAATTCCCCCCATACAATACTGATATCCAATAATGCACACACCACACTCATGCCTTGAGTTAAGTATCACAATCTCACCTAGCAACCCTATTGTATCATGATCCGGCCCCGCATACGGGTACCAGCGTCTGTACCATCTTCTTTTAGGCGGTGATACCGGCATATCCTGGCACATCAGTTTTATTACGGGCACCATCTTGCGGTCGGACCTGCGCATGTGCAGAACTGCAATCCTCCTTTGTAACCTCCTCTCTTCCCTCATTTTGCTGCAGGATCATGGAGCGCTATTTAAACCACCTGTGTTCACCTGTCTGGCGCCTGTTCTTCAAGCTCACTTCCTGCAGCAGTGTATCTTAGGAGATGTAAGCCTATACATGTCCATTGATATAGGCATTAAAGCCATCAGTGTTGTTGGAAATTGTCCTATATATTAATTACTTTCCTTTTCCGGACAACTATTATATGGAAAAATGTGGTACTGCTATGGGTTCAAATGTAGCACCAACCTATCCTAATTTATTCATGGCACAGTTTGCAAAAAGTTTGTATATATGAGCTTATATTGTCAACATGTTATTAAATGGTGGCACTATATTGATGCCTTTTTAATTTTGTGAAGTTATTTGGGTTTGCATAATACATTTTACAGTAAATGTCCAAAAATTAAATTTGATGCCATATGGAATTACAGTTTTATTAAACCTTCGTCTGTGTGGAAAATGTAACACTGTTCTGCAAATTAAACCTGTGGATCATACCAACTTCCTCAGGGTTAAGAAAAATACAATTATATCTTTGCCCGATTATCAACTGACAAGAGTAAAAGATATGGTGAGTGACCTAGTTAAATAGAGAAAGTGGATAATAGACTAGATGGTAGAAGCATTTCACAAAAGGAGCTATTGTGATAAATTATTACAAAATGAGAATGAGATGGGAGATGGGTCAGAAAGATTGAACACCTCTCCTTACTACTTGCCCCAACATTAAGAAATGTATGAAGCATGTGATGATGTGCTTTAGACGTAGCAGAAATTTCAAACTCAGGTTTATGAGGTCAGATGTTGGTGGTAGTGTATGAGGTGCACACCAATTTTTGGTAAACTTAAAAAATTATGTTTTGCATTTCTTTGCTCCATTAATTGAAACAAAAATGATCAATGTGTATTATTTACCAATCCACTTGCTGGTAAAAAGCTAGGGTTAGATACATTCTACCCTAATGGATTAAATTTGGAGTTTGATCTTTTTCCCTTTCAAAAAGTGGTTACACTTCCTTTTGAATGTTAATTGCTGCTTGTCTTACTATTATTGTCTACTCATATAGAACCCCATATTATGCAGCACTTAACAGAGAGTAATTAATCATTACATTGATCCCTTACAGTCTAAGTTCTCTATCACACGGGTCCATTTTGTCAGCAACATTCCATTATGCATCTGGAGGAAACCCATACAGATAGTGCCTTGGTCAAAATGGAACCCACGGCCCCAGCGCTGAGAGGCGTCAGTGCTAACCCCTGTGCATAGTTGTATGCAATATTTATAAAGTTATGTTTTTAGATGATTTTAAGTAAATTGGATTAAATAATTATATTTCACTATTCATCTGCATTTATCACATATGAGGTTCTTCCTTATTGATATGCTGGTCCAGCAATGCATTTTGAGCATGACCTGCGTAGATCCCTGCTTTATAAACACTCCAATTCTTACATTGTGCTATTTACCTTTGGAATCATTTACAGGCACAGCAATAATATGCTATGATATACTTTGTATTTTATATTTTTGTCAACATTCATGACAAAAGTGGATAACTGTTATGTCACTTGGTAAAAGTGTAATATGTTTATATTTTACATTGAGAAAATAAAGTACATGTTGGTATAGTTAGGTTTAATGCTGATGTCCTATTCTAAACTACATAGACATCAAAGATAGATAAGCACCTGGTTTAATAGACACAGGAAACATTAATTCTAACTGAGTCTGTCTGTCTTGGAAAAAATATTTAATTGCAGAGGAGTTGTGGACTCATTTAGAAGTTTCACACAGCAATAAAGGTCATTCACGAACAACAAAATCTGTGGAGCTATGTCAAGAACACGCTCCCAACTTCCATGACTTTGGGTGTTTACTGTATGAGGTTACACACGATTCCAGCACTCAAGTCTCTACCTATCACACAGATTATAGACCTGCTGAATCGCCCCACAATAGCACTCTCACACCCCCACACACTTCAGGTTTGCCACCACCTATTGAATACAGGCAATAGGATCTTGATATACTGTCCCACACTGGCACACAAGACTCTGGCTACCCACAGGTTAGCAAAACCCACACCAGCAATCAAAGGCTTGTTAGTCAAAGGTGTAAAAAAAAAATAATCACACACCAGCATTCAAAGGGTTAACTTGGTCGAGCTATATTCTTCTTAACAGGCTAATGGATTTGTTAGAGTATCAAGGACGTCACTTATTAAATTATAGATTTAATATACAATGGTACAGGGCATTCAGATATGAAAAACAATTAATAAAAAATTTACATAACAAAACAGTTTAAAATAAAAGTGATTACATTCAGAATATAACTTACATGAGTTGTACAAGGTATGTCTATTAAATAACTAGACTGATTAAATAACTCACCTTTATTTATTGGTATTAAAATTTTATGTTTTGTCCCCTTCAATATACTGCCCATTTTTACTAATACATTGCTGTTTTGTTCCACTGGTCAAAGGCATGGAGCAAATCAATTTCTGTCACTTGATTCAACATATCTGCCGTTTTCTTTTTTACAGCATCAACTGACTCAAAATGTGTCCCTTTAAGCACTGATTTAACTTTTGGGAAAAGATAAAAATCGCAAGGTGCTAAATCGGGTAAATATAGAGGATGTTCAAGTGTAGTAATGTGTTTGTCGTTCAAAAACTGCTTCACAAAAAGTACTGTGTGAGCAGGCACATTGTCCTGGTGAAGAAAGAAACCATTTTTCCCACAGTTGCGGCCATTTCTTTCTGTCTCTTTCTCTCAACTTTTGCAAAACTTCCTTATAATAATGCTGATTAACAGTTGTGCCTTCTGGAACCCATTGTTCCAAAATTACACCCTTGATATCGAAAAAAACAATGAGCATTGCTTTGAATTTTGACTTGCTTTGACAAGCTTTTTTCATTCAATATGGATTGATTTTCTGAAAAGACTGACAATTTGTTGTAATTGATCTTAGCTTTTTAAAGACAACTTTACACCTTTTCCCACCTCTCAGGGGGTTGTGGTCTGTGACACTTTTTTCAATCATCATTTGCATGTTGCCTGATTTACTACCCAATTCAACTATGTTAGCTAACTATTAATTTACCCATCTATTGATACCAAACAAGCCTAGGTACACGGTGCCAATTTGAGGTTATACTCATTTCCTCAACTTCTCTGTGTGGCAGAATTCTTTATTTGACATATATGCTGCCCTTCATCATTCTATTGAGGAATATGTGGTTGATCACTACTTTTATTGATTTTAAGTGGCATGTTTTAATACTGAATTATTTTTGAATATATAAAATATAGCCAAGTTAGCACATGGTCTCTTTGAGCCAGACACCATGCTAAGCGGTTCCTAAAAGTTTATTCAGGTGTCAAAACTCCATCCTAGGCCAGGATATATCTCACCGCAGGGGCCTTTGAAGCTGCTACAGGTGACACTGCCATCTACTAACACTGGGATGTGCAGAGCCACCGAATACACACACACAACAGACTCTCTGGCTTCACATTTTACACTTTAGTAGCTCAACTTATCAATGGATTCATTTGATATACATTATTTACACTGCAGTTATGATTTAGGCCTTATTCCACACAATTAGGTGATGGGTTAACCTTTAGAAATAACTGTAAGTTCTCTATGTTCACAACAAACTACAATGCAATCCTATTGTGTGCCAATAGATTATCTTTTTCGAAAACTGTCCTGTACAAAACAGCTGTTCATCTTTTTATTTACATGTATCAGTTCTCATTAAAATTAAAAGAAGGAATCTGCTTTACAGATAATAGTGCTGGCGAAAGGTTTCTCAGTACCCTAGACAATGGACTACCCCACCTTCCCCCTAATAGCCACTTCTCAGCCTCTCACACACTTTACTTCTGTCAAATTAAAATAATAACTCTTACCTCCTCCTGGCTGGCTGGCTTGCAAGACTGCAATCCATATGCACTGATGTCCAGAGGCACTGATGCTGATGCAGAAAACTGTCATAGTTGCACTGCTGCCCAGGGACAAATTCAGGATTTCTAAATGGGGGTTCCAAACACTAGCTTTCAGCACAAAGCAAAAAAAAAACATGTTGCAGTAAGTCGGCAACAGACATTCCATTTACTTACCCTATACACACTATAAATAGATCACACTAACACCACACATCTGGCACACACTGATAACTATACGTAGGTAACACTGATATCACACCGGATTCACACTGATCTATAAACACAAACCACCCTGAAATAACACACCTGACACAAACTGATCATTATACACAGGTCACACTGATATCACATCTTATACACACTGATCTCTATACACAGGTCACCCTGATGTCATACACCTGATACACACTGATCACTGTACACAGGTCAAACACCAATATCATACACCTTGTATACACAGACATGCCCACTTGCCCACTACCTTTTCACTCACATGCCCATCTGTCCACCAACTTTTCCCTCACATGCCACCCTCTGCCCACCAGCTTTTCTCCCACATACCCCCCTGCCTACCAGCTTTTCTCACATACCACCCTCTTTTTTCACACAGGCAAACACCTGCCTTCTAGCTTTTCTTGTACATGACCCTCCCTGCCCACCAGCTCTCCAACAGCTCTTCTCTCACATGCGTTCTGCCAACCAGCTATTCTCTCACATGTCCTTGTGCGTTCCAGATTTAATCACACATGCAGACCAATGCCCACCAGCTTTTCCCTCACATGCCCCTCTGCCTACCAGCTTTTACCTCACATGCCCCTCTGCCTACCAGCTTTTCCCTCACATGCCCCTCTGCCTATCAGCTTTTCCCTCACATGCCCCACTGCCCTTCAGCTTTTCTCTTAAATGCCCCTCTTTTCACCAGTGTGTCCCACATTATACCCTTCTTTATAATTGATTCTCCTCCATTGCTTTCTGCTACACAGGAACAATTACATGAGCTGCCTTCACTGTGTACTATGTGACTACAATAGTCACATTACATTGAAACAAAGAGGCAGAGCAGCAGAAAGGACTACCCCTGCTGCTCTGTTAGTGTAGTCGCCGAGCCTGCAGCCTTCCATTTACTCTTCAGGTGCTGGTCTGGTAGCACAATGTTTGTGTTTTGTCACCTCAATGGTGCCCCCAGATCCCAATACTCTAGGCAGCTGCCTTTAGCTGCCTAATGGTAGTACCGGACCTGACAGGTATATCAATGTATACTGAATGATAATTTTGCCTACTATCTAATGATGTTTACTTGAACTGCAGAACCAATTATAAAATATTTTCACAAATAAAATATAATAAAAATAATAGTTATTTTTAATTGCACTACAAGCATATCATGATCAGTATTTGCTGTTGCAGAAAGAGTAATACACTTTAAAAACACATATCTATCCATTTGTGGTTGTAACAAAACTATTTAATGTTTACAGAATAGACAAGATTGGTAATTATAAGTATATTTTTTATATGCAGGTGCTTAGCACAGGTGTACATAGAACAACAAGATTATCATATGCACATCCTGGAACCCTACAAAGAGGGCGGACCTGAATCACATTCTTCTCTGCTTACAAACATTAGTGACGAATGATTCATGGACACTTCAGCTGTCAGGTGCACGGGAATCTGAAGTCCTTTGGGAAGCATGGAACATGACATCATTAACATGTAGCTAAAGCATTTACATGTCCACCCCTTCCCTGGCTACAAATGTCTATTTTTACCTGCATAGTTTAAGGACATAATCATCTCAAACTAATTAGGAAGGATGGCAAATAGAAATTAATTTTATGCAATAATATATAGTACAGTATGTATTTTTGTAGTAACAACATTTTAAATTGAAGGCTATGTTAATATGTTAATTTTGTGGCTCAAGATAAAGAGATACCAAGGGGTAAGCAAATGTTTAAAAATAATAATAATTAAAATAAAAAATCAACAACATATTAATACATTTTAATGAGTAGTCGGTACATACATACTCCCACCACATACTCCCACCACAAATAAATTAGTGCCCATTCCATGTAGAGCTATTCCATGCTGATTAGAAGTGTGCTATTAATTAGGAGTAGATGAATTGGGTTCTCCTTGCTGAATACACATACACAAGCTTGGTCCAGTTCACAGGTAAGGAAGGCAGAAAGGGGTTCTGAGGACATACCAATAGGTTGTTGTCCTAAAAGTGGACAATCCCTTTAAAACAGATTGATTAGCATCTAGTGTATCTAAGGTAATCACAGAGTATTGCATCTAAAGGAAATTAAAGGTGGATGTTCTGCGTTCTCTCTTTATTCTGCTACTGGCTAGAAAGAGATAAAGATACAAAAAATAAATGTAAAGTGCACAAGTTGTATTGAGTTAGTGTATAATAATAAAATAGATATGTTGTGATATTAAGTAATTGTTAGAGGGGGGAGTAAGTATACAAAATACATCATTGTATAGCAATTCCACTAGAAATAAATATATTTAAAAGTCAGAAAAAAGAAAGTAAGAGTAGACACTGTTTCAGAAAAGATAACATGACTTATTACTTGTAAAAAATGTAAAATAAACGTTTAAATAGTTGAAAAAACAACAACAAGAAACAATGCTACAGACTACATTAAAGTGTTCAAGAGTCCTTAAATATATATGTATTGTACCTTTGAGAGATTTAGTTTTCAACTTTATTCTTCTCTATTCTTCTTTTCCCTATTTGAATGTTGATTGTGGTAAGCAGAACTGAGTTTGGGCATCTGACATCTGACTGCTGACTGTGGAAAGAAAGAAAAGCTTGATCAGCAGATTGAACTCAATGGAACACACACAGCAGATGCCGCTACTGGGTTTGTGAGCCTGTAAGGTTACAAAATGTTTAGATGCCAAATTCAATGTGACACAAATCCTGTAATGTAATGTCCGACCTGTTACATCCATGTCTTTCGGATTTTTTCAAGGACACTAGAATGTACAGCTTGTGTTCCAGCACAAATTATTTTTTGGTCTTAGAATACCAAAGTGACAAGCGATTGCTGTTTTACACGGACTATAAATATGTTGGACAGGTCTTTTTCAGTAAATATTATTATTATTATTCCTTCCCATGTCTCTCCAGTGCATTGATTTGTTTTTCCACACTTAGACCTTAGAAAAATATAAAACATATATCAAGTGTCACTATGGAATACCACATGGCAAACTGCAGTAAAAAAGTTAAATATTTCAGTTTGAGCAATATGCCTATAAAAGGGGGTCTAAAAAATTATTCCCTATGAACAGCTTGGCCAGGGGACATCTTCACTGGGCAAAGCCATTTGAAATAAATCTATATAACTTGTACTAAATATATAAGAAATGGGGCAGAGTGTTTTCTGTCCCAAATTCCTCATCCAGCCTCAAGTCCAGACAGCCTTGGATGATTACCACTATAACAGGGAGATCACAAGCATGGGATAGATGAAACAAGCCCCAGTCAGGTCTGTGCAGGGCTGGTACCTTCATAGGAAGAAAAGCCTCTCCAGTGGTCCTAGTATAATGGACAGGGCTCTCTAAAATCCCTGTCCGCAATACTAAAAGTGTACAAATAAAATACACAAACATAATTGCAACATAAAGTTTATTTAAATTAAACAGTCATCCAAACCCCATGTTCACCAATTTAATATAATAAAAAAACTTTCTTCATTCTTGACTCACCATAGTCCGATGGGATAAATGAAATCCAGCAAATGTCATGATAATGAACAACAGCCAGTTGCTAACTATGACCAAGATGTGGGCTTCCTTTAGCCACCAGTATTTTTCCACACTGGCCGTGGTTTTAATTACATAAAGATTTAGGGGTATATTTACTAAACTGCGGGTTTAAAAAAGTGGGGATGTTGCCTATAGCAACCAATCGGATTCTAGCTGGATTCTAGCTGTCATTTTGTAGAATGCACTAAATAAATGACAGCTAGGATCTGATTGGTTGCCCTAGGCAACATCTCCACTTTTTCAAACAGTTTAGTAAATCTAGCCCTTAATCACTTAAAAGTGTTACATATAATAAACACAATCCTCATATCCCATCAAACTCATGGTTATTATAAGCCATAAGTGAGATTACACAGAGCAGTGTTTTAAAAGAGAAACTTAAAAGTTTAATTTAGCAAAGCGGTGGATCTGACGGGGTAGGAGTCATGATTGTTTATATTTTTGTACACTGCAACGCTTAAGATTTGTCAGTCTCCAGTTCATGCACTCCTGTGCAAAACTCCCTGGTTACCAGCCAAAAATAAAGCTGTGAATTTGCACATATACAGTCACATTAAATTCCACTTACACCATCTCAGAGATATGTGGGAGAGCAGTGCAAGAACTTTGGTCATTGGGTCACATAAACAAGCCGAATTAATGAACGTGGTTGAGTTGAGTTTGACACCACAATCTTCCCATCTCTCAGTTTGTCAAAATGTTCACATTACTGCTCTGTGCTGTTGGGAAACCCTGTTCCTTTCACTATCTGAGACGCAGCCTGTGGCTTCCTGCTTGCCTATGTTCTACTCCTCACATTATGACACTGTCCCTGCAGTCTTGATCAAACACACATCAACGGAGAGAAGATGTCACCACCTTGCTGAAGACCAAAACACTCATTCCCTGATATAATCTGAGTTGCTGTGAGGATTTCGAAGATCTGATTAGCTGCAGATTTTTTCTTGCTCTGCCCACTTCATGACTGGGGACACATGGACATGCAGGAGACTAAATATGCTAATATTTCAACTACAAGAAAATGTAGTGGAAAATTAATTAGTGAAATAAGTGCAATACACCTAGTGATGACAAGGTTTCAAGATCTAACTATTACGTCTCTATTGTATTTAGTAACATTTTATTGCTATTGCTCATGTTTGTATGTTTATATACAGTCACTGAAAACACAATAAGCCAATCTTTGTTATTTTTTCAAATATTTAGATGCTTTAGTTTAGTTGCATATTGTTTATAGTATTATATTTATGCATGAGTGAAAACATTATTATGTGATACTTCATGAGCAGCGTGTTTCACTTAGAGTAGTTATGGCTGGTTTTATTTACTTTTATGACACGCAGAGCTGGATTAGCAACAGAAAACAGCAGACAAACAAGGTTGGATGCTGTTAGCCCCACCCAATCCACAAACCACAACCCATTTACACTGAACATTCTGTAGCTTTGCAGAATTTGACATACTTCCCTACTTTTTATAACTGCCCTCTGGGAGATCAAGAAGGGGATCACAGCTCCATGGCACAAGGATTCCTTTCATTGAATGCTAATAGTGGCAGGTAAAGGAGGTGACAGATGATAGGATATATGACCAAAACAAATTTTCAATTTTGGAACCAGGTACCATTTGTGGCCCATGTGCTCTGTGTTTCAAACACAAGTGTGCATGAGTCTTCAGTTAGAGGATTTCTGTGACATAACATTGTTATGTCTCTGGTATAGGCCCTTCAGGCAAAGTGTCTGTTAGGCTTAGGGTAAAATAGAGCAGAACTGAAACAGGCTTATCAGTAACTCTTAGTAATTTACATTGGCACTGGCAGTAGGGTAGGGAAGATCTGCTGGATACTCCATTAGGCAATACTTTTTTTTAAAAAAAAAAAAAATGAATACATTTGGAACATAATAATAATAAAAAAATCACTCCTACTCTTGTTTATAGCCATATACCGTAACTGTATCAAAGAACAGACATATGGAATTGCTATGCTTAGAGAAGTAGATCATTTAATTACGGTGTAAAGTAACTACTGGACTGAATGTTGCCTTTAGAAGATTCACGGAAAATGTCTTATTTTTCTATTTTTCCCTATGTACAGTATAGCATGTAAAATTCAAAAAAGTTATATACAAATTGCTAGTAAAAAATCAGCAAGCAGTTCTCATTAACACATTGCAAGTGTGGTAAATCATTTTGTGTATACCATTAAATCAGAAAATATGACTTCACTATGATTATTGTTTTGATTTTACGTAATACAAGAGATTTCATTTTAGCACGCAATAGGTCTACAAAAAAGTATCATACACCAAATATGCCATGACCCAGTTCTTCAAGTGATACATGAACAAAACAACATTTCTTCATGTATCATATCTCAGTTGGCAAGCTGTCTGATACAGTTAAAGGCAGGCAAAATGCATTAGGTGTGGAGGAAGCGTTCTTATTTAAGGAAAGATTCTTCATTCATTACCACAAATAGGTCACCCAGAGGGAAGACATTGTACAAACCATAGACTCTTAAGACGTTTTTTTTTCTATTACATAAGTTCTCACTATCAGTATATACCTACAGTATTAAAAGTGTTTTCCTCCACAAAGCACGCTTAATGCAGTAATATAAACCAATTCAAAGTATCTTTAGAGTAACACTCTGACTTCAAATTAATTTTCACGCACTATTATGTTATGCTTCAGTCCTTTAAATTGATACAAGAGAAGGCTCAGCCCTCTGAGTCAATGCCCCTATTCTACACTGTTCATGGGGGAAACAAAGCGGAGAAACTCTGAAGCTATAGGTTGGCTACAAGCTTAACAAAGAGACAGTCAACCCTGAAACTTTGATTCCTGAAATATCTGAGCGAACATATGTTAAGAGGGCCCTGCTGGTTTACAATTACGGCAAAAATATTTTTATTTTAAGTTTAAAATCTTATGGAATTTAGAATTTTAAACATTGCTGAATATTTCTTAAGTCTTGTGGACTCCTGTAGAGTATGCTATAGGCAACATCTCCACTTTTTTAATCCTGCAGTTTAGTAAATATACCCCATAGCGTTTAAAAAAATACCTAGTTGACATCACAATGAATTGCCTGGGTATTTCTACACCTATACAGCTAAAGGTGCTAATGGCAATTACAGAAAACAATTTTATCTTGCACCAGTCAGTGCGTTTAAACAAATACGCTTGTTGATATCACCGTATATTCGCTCTTTGGCTATTTGCCCTAATGACAAATAGCGAGAAAATTGTGATTGGCTTTACTGCTTTAATGCATTTTAACAATACAAGTCTTTAGATCACAATGGATTGCTTATGTATTTCTATACCTAGATAGGTAATGGCACTAAGTACAGAAACTTTGCTATTTCCAATAGAACATAATATACCTGAACCTATTTTTTGTAAATAAAGAATATGTTTAATATTGTTACATTCTCATTTTCTAGCCCATTAATTAGGTGGGCACAGGAAGCGGAGGAGTAGCTGAGAGCCACCTACTTATGGGATTTGGTAGAAACTGCCTCTTTCCACAGTGGATTGGGGGGGTAAAAATCACCATCTTTGAAGATCTAAAAGACTTAATGATCCAGGGGCAGTTTCTCACTTTGTGCCCAGCTGATGTGAAAGAATGGGTAGTGATCCTACATCATCAAAGGAGGCGGCTAGACTGGCGGACAAGTATACTGTCACTAAGGCACCTGCAGCTAAAATAGGATCCTTTGTACCAGGACAGTCTGCCTGGAAATGGAGCAACCCTGCCCCACTAAACACCTTCATCTACTGTTTCTTCTTCATCTTTTGGGAGGGTGGGGGCAAAGCCTGTTCTGGGAGACACCCGCAGGTGTATTGTGTGTAACAAAGTGGGACATGTCAGTATCTCTTGCCTGGACATAAAGAAACCTACCACCCGTCAAAGCCTTCTGGCCCCGCTCCAGCTATTGATTTGTGGCTGGAGAGGACCAGAAACGCAATGACAATATACAGTCGGTTACTGTGGGTAACACTGTCACTGGGGCTGAAATGATCCTAGTACATCCAGAACTGGTGAATTCTATGATTAACCCGGACTGTAACAGGGATTGGAGGCATCAGCCTGGCCGTTCCCATGGCACAACTGTACTTGGATTGGGGAGGGGAATGAAGGAGGTGGGAGTGTCTGATAATATCTCACAAATGTTTTATTGGGTACTGATATCACAGTATGTTCCCTGTTAATACTAACCCTGATACCTCCATTTCTGCTGAACTGTGTGACCCATCTAAGTGGTATGTAACAATGTTGAACCCTGTGGTAGAATTGTGTGATATCAGTAATCATTTTATTAACCTTGAAATGCCTGGAATATGTTTAATGATGTTAGTGCAAGAACTGTTACTGCTTTTCCACTCACATTATGTCATGTCATGAGATAGGGACAGGTGACAATTTTCCTGAAAATGTTATCATTGATACTGGTGTAGATAAGATGCTTGTTATAAATGGAGTAGATGATACTGTGGTTAATTCTGTTGGGTTAAGTAATAGTAATATTTTTACCCAGGTAATGTGTTCAGAAGTTAGGGTATGGTGTAAATTTGGCAGGAGGGCAAAGTAAAACTGTTTGTTCCTATGTGCCTGAACCAGCCCAGGGGAGTAGAGAATGTGGGGGAGGCACATAGACATGACCAATGGGAAGTAGCGGCTGGGAGTAGTGCTTGCTTTGCTGCTTTGACCAGCAGTCAGAATGTTCCCCACCCAGATCTCAGTCTGAGTTCTGAACATTCACCTGAATTGTCTGTACAGAACGGGGGATCATTTGCTAGCCAACACTCTCTTAGTCAGCCGTCTAATGGACCAGAGGGAATAGCTGAGGATCCCAAAAACCCTGTTACTCTACATTTCCATATAGTTGAGTCCTCGGGGGAGGGGTCATATAGGCCCCCAGAGGAGACTCAGAAAGTGTTAGCCATGAGAGGTTTCCAAGAGAGTAACCCACGTCTTAGCATTGTAATTATCATAGGAAGTGGGGAAGGGTTAGTGTGTCCAAATCACTGGGAATTTTGTAACTGGGAAGTAGGGGAAATATGTATTCTGCTGTGTCAGAATTAATGGGTTCCCAGATAGTTGAGTTTTGTGGGGAGGGAGGAGTTCGCTCAGGCAGCCCCCACAAAGAGACTCAGTTAGTAAGCGACTAAGAAGATGTAGCCAAGGTTCCTAGCGACCCTGTTACTGTACATCCCCACATAGAAACACAGTGTCAGATCCCCAGGCCACTTTTCACTCAGGTTCTAACTTAGGAAATATAAGGTTTAGGGGCAAAATGCACACTCTGCCAAAGTTGGTGTGACAAAACGAGTTTGATAACACCTTAACCAGCCTTCCCTTGTTTCTCACCATAACTAGATTATAGCATGTACTTTTTATAGCCCTTGCTTTTGTTCCCCAGCTCAACAGAGTACAACTGCAGTGTCTAATTACATGTGGATAAGTGGATATTGTAGCTCATTGTAAATATGTAAATTGTTTATTGTATCTTGTTGATATTGCATGGAAACTGTTATTCATTGTCCTTAAAGTGAAGCCAGGTGGGTTATGGGTAGGAATCAGCTTGCAAGATACTGGTGAGGAGGAAGGCTAATTAGTATCCATTGTTCTCACAAGACTACTCCAGACATTTGGTCTACAATCTAACAGAGGAGTTTCTGTGGAAGTACAGCTCACCCCCACTCCCCTCTCCAACCCCCTAGTCCAGGACTCACCAATGTTTAACAAGGAGAGACCCATGGGTTTGCCCAGGGAAGTGAAAAGACTGTGGAAATTTGACCCTAGATATAAGGAGCCACTTCAGGGGGAGAGGAAATGTTCATTCTGGAAATTGATGGCTGGAAACTGCAGGGTAGCTGGTTTTTGAGCTGCCATTCTCTACCAGTGAAATGCATTGGCAGATCCATGGGTCGTCAAGTCCAGACAGCCAGGTGACTGTAACTCCTTAAGCTAGTGGTGTAAGGGACAGATGATGTGGTGAACCTGCCTGGCATTTACTTACTGTGTGTCCATAATATTCTAGTGATTGTTTTTATTACAATAAATGTACTGCTGTACTTTTCTAACTGCATTTGCCTGAGTGACTAATAAAAACCTTAGAAGGCACTGGGTAGGCTTCCCTGGCCTAGGAAGGCACCCGTGGGTGGCCAGCCAGAGTGAAGTGGGTAGAATTGGGCCAGAAAACCCAGTATCTTCACAGTTGGTACATGAGAACATGATGCAGGCCCAGGCAAGCCAGAAGCAGTGATATGGCCACACTGCCAGGGATAGAGTTTGCGGAGTGGGTCAGAAGGTGTGGGTACTGTCGTAGTTGTATAATTGGATGAACGTAATTATATTGGTTAATATTGTTTTACCGTGCGATTGCGATCAGTACGCCACGTGTTACGTGGCATGGCGCGATCTCACGATAAAACACGCACGCATGCACTCACACTTTTACATTCATCTATTAATATATTTCATAATTATAATGGTTCCATTCCACAGTTGTTTATGAGCAGATGGTATTTGGTTTATAGTTATATATATTATAAGGTTAAATGTACACTTTAGTGATATTTAAGGTTCAGGTTACAGGAAATATGTCATGTTTAGTATCATTTTAATCCCCTATTTATCCGCAGTTGTCCATTTCATTCGCCGAAGGGATCGCACATTGCATACTCTAGTTAGCGATGTTAGGGAATAAATGTTTAAAATGATACTGTCTGTGTTATGTAAATAGACTAGTTTAAACTGGATTCAGGGCGGGAAAATCAGAGTCATCATCAGGAGAGCAAACCCAACCCTTGGAATGCTGACCCCCACCCCTGGAGGGGGTTGTTTGAACTGGCCTATGACCTGCATTAGACTGGACCCTCCTGAAACCTGGACCTATAGAAGCAAGCCACATCATCTGTATTGTTTTCTCTGTAACACTGAGTGTATATATACAAGCTCCCTGGGACCAGCTAGTCAGTCATCACTGACCACAGTCTTCTGGACTGAAGGACTGTCTCGCTGTACCCAGCAGAGAGCGCAGCGTGCACAGCGTATGTATGTATGTATTTGGTATCGGCTGTATTGTACTGTAGCTTATTTAAGGAACTGCTAAACCTTTTCTTTTGCTAAATAAATTGTTTGTGCTTTGGAAACACAAGAAATCGCTTAGACAATGCTTATTGGAAAACGATAAAATTACTTTAATAGTACTAACCCCTCAGACCCAGAATAAATTTCTGGCTGCTTGGGAAAACACTTATCTCATCCACTAACGCTAAATAATGTAAACTATGCAGTCTCTATGGATCATGCCAGTAAGAAACATAGGGTTTTCCATGCCAACCTATTGAAGGCCCATTATAACAGGGATGCTTGCGGCCTACCAGTCTACAGTTTGCTATTGGAGGAGAAGAGTGACCTGAAAGGGGAGCTAGTAACTGTAGCACCAGGGATAAGTCCCTTTACTAATGCAGAGATTAGCCCACAGCTATTGAAGGACCAGAAGTCCCAGCTGAGTTAGATATATAACTCCATTCATAGCCCTTCTCACCAAAATACCTGGGGAGACCCAGCTATCAGTTCTCCAAGTTGACACTGGAGGTTATCTCGTCAGGGGGAAGCTAGAGGAGATGGGCTTGGGCAGTGACCTGTCAGTCAATCCCCATGCCATCTCTTAAAGGGTAAGGTGTCAGGGTGAGGGATAAATAAAAAATGCAATGTCAGGGTGCGGGCCCAAATAAAATATTGAACTGATTAATAGGAAGGTTGCGGTATAGCAGCAGAAGCTCCTGTATAGCATAGCACCACAGTGCTCTGTTGCTGTCCTTTCTGCTACTCCCTGCTCCTGCCACTGCTTATTTTAGAACATAGAGCATAGGGATATATGGGGGAGGAAAGTAGTGGCTCTTGACACTTGGATTAATCAAAAAGACGGACAGTCTTGAATTAAATACAAAACACGGTGAGTCAAACATTTGATTTTTGCTTATTATTTCCTTGTTATGAAAAATACATACCATATATATTTTATCTTGTTGGAAGCAATAGGTACAAGCATAATAATTATCTTTATTCGACTACTGAAAGCACTATAATTATTTTTTACACACAGGAACCAAACTAAACATGCACGTTTCACAACTTAAACAATATTGAACATTAATGACACAATAATTATAGAAGTGAGAGAATTACATATGATATGAAGTAACCCTTAATGTAAATTGTAAGAATATAAGAAGTCGTCGAGGAGACTTGTAATAACTATAATTATTTACAGTAGAGGATATGCTATTGTTTGTGATACACAATGTTGCCCGGTTACCACTGAAGTGATGACTTCAGAACTCACAGATTTTAAACAACAACATAAAATTTACTATTTATACAGATATTATTTACAGAAGTATATATACCATATGTTAATGTAATTTGTGTATTATATTAATAATTTCTTCAGCAAAACTCTTAGAGGACTTTTCAATGCAATAAGTGAAACTTTTGAAACTAAAAGTTTTTTGCGTTCAATTTTGAGTTGCAGGGGATTAGCTGTTACCAGCTATTGTGGAACAAGTACTGGAAGGGCATAATGGTTGTCAGGGGCCGTCCCCTTACTCTCCACGCTGTGCAGGGGCAGTCGCGCATCCCGTCGCCTAGCAATGTGACGAGACTTCCATCTGGTCGTTACAGGAAGTTCTGCGCATTCCCCTGTCCACGGCAGCAGTCAGTGACAGCCAGGTATCTAAATGGGAGCCCTGTATAAGGAGAAATCTGGCACCATTAAGATGCCAGAGTATTAGGTCCACCCTAGCTCCAGCATTTCTACCAGTTACAGTCTCTGTGTTCTGCTACCCCACTCCTGTTCCAGTTGGCTTAAGATCCCTGTTGTGACCTTGGCTTGGCTCCTAACTTCTCCCTCCGGATCCTGATTTTGTCTATGCTACCTGACCCGCTCTGACCTTAGGCTTCCCTGACCACTCTGCATTCTGATTCGGCACTGCATTCCAGCCCGACTTGACCTAAGATTGTCTGACTACACTTCTTTCACTCACCAGTTTCTTCAGTAACTGACTCAGAGGGCCGCGTTCTGCACGTTTCACGCAGCGAAGCCCATACCACCTGGCGCATCCCTGGTGAAGACCGGGGACATATTAGACTCCACACATCTTTGTTCAGAATGGCAAATCACTGGTAAACAGGCTCCATCCACTATTTTCTTTTGGTTTTGTGACACTGGTGCTTGTTGAACCCCATGCTCTTCCACTTAATGGCTACCAGTGTTGGCTAGTACATGTAGTTCCCCAATAGCTGAAGTTCCAGTGTAATGGACAAGGGTCGATACCTGAGCTAGCATACAAAACAGTAAAAATAAAACACATATTTTAAAATAATGTTTAATTGAAATAAAACAATCACCAAACTGCTCATTCTCCAATTTAATATACTAAAGTTCTTTATTGTAATCCAATGGAAAATCCTTCTGTAATCCAATGGTAGAAGAAAAAAACTGTTAAAGCCAACTGCTTGCTAAACCCCAATACTAAATGAATTTGGCCTGAACTGACCAGGCCTCTACCCAATAATGAGCACCAAGTGTGGGAAAATGTTTGTAATTGGCTGAACCGCTAATGCAACTTTTGGTCGTGATCATTCTGTAGTGGCCATGCATAGGGAGCACTTGCTTCTGCTTTTAACCTTTTTTTCTTTCATTGGATTACATAGAAGAATTTCTGACCGGATTACGGAAAAGAATCTCCCATTGGATTACAAAATCAGAAGAACTTCCCACTGAATTGTAATGGATTAAGAATGATTTTATAATAAAGTGATGAACAAGGAGTTTAGGGAAAATTTATTTAATGAAACATTATTTTAAAATATGTGTAGAACCAGTTAGGGTTAGCAAGGTGGAGATATGGGAGTAGGGAACTGAGCATTTGAGGCTAAAGTCTGGGAAGTAGAGAAGTGAAGGGTAGGGCAGAGAGGTAATTGAGAGGGGCGGAGAAGGAAGGAGGGAAGAAGATAAAAAAGAAGACATGCGGTGGTACTTGGTGGTAAGGAGGGGGAGTGGTGAAGTTTTATGGATGGGCAGACTTGGGAGAGATGGGAGTTGAGTGTGAGGGAAAGAGATCAAGGGCATGTGTATTGAAGAGGTGGGAGGAGCTCAAACCTGGGTGGTGGAAAGATGGAAGAGCAGGCTAGAAAGGAGAAACAAAGGCATGGGATAAGTGTATTGCTGGGAGGAAGATGAAGGGAATGGGTAGGACAGAAAGAGGATGTAAGACAATGGTACCAACAGTGGTAGGTCTGAGGTGTATAGGATGTGGAGAGCAGTGAGAGACAGAAGGATTTGAGCAAGCCTACATCCACAGAAGATCTATGGTTATTTCTCCAAGATGTTTAGAACAACCTCCCTGCCGAGTTCCTTTAAAAACTGTGTGCAAGTGTACCTAGATGAATTGATGCATTGATGCTGTTTTGAAGGCAAAGGGTGGTCACACCAAATATTCATCTGATTTAGATTTCTCTTCTGTTCATTCACTTTGCATTATGTTAATTGACAAAAGCAAACTATTAACACTTCTATTTTGCACAGTATTGTATGTGACAGCAGACATTACATTTAGTCATATGTTTCTTTTTCAGACATACATTACAATCACTGATAACTATGGTGGAAAATATAATGTACATTATCTACTTAAAGAAAAGAGAGAATGAGAGAACCAATCATTATTCAGTACAATATAGTAAAGTATCACTACAGGAGAGAAGTTTAGCTAAATTGGTCTTGAAATATGTGTTCACTGAAGCAGTGTAATATATAAATATAACACACTGTTTCAACCATACAGTTTTGTAGATTTACTTTTTTTTAGAACATACATTGATAATGAATAGTTTTAATTTTACCATGATATGACTTTCAAATAAATCACAATCTAATGTTACGTTTCATAATTAGCTTGTGCCTGCCAAAGGAATCTGAACTGTTTTCTTTAGTTCATGATTATCTCACAATACTACATGACTGAGCCCTGCAAAGCCTAGAAAATAAAAATAAAAGTAGTAATTATTATTGCTACATTGAATAAATTGAATATTGAATAAATGAACAATTGTAGATTGTAGATTTTTTTATTTGTTGCTGTGATAAATTAGTATAACTTGATGTTTAATTTACGCCCCAAAAACGCACAAAAATGGCGTATTTTATCCCATATGCTGTGCCGTATGTTTACGCCAGGTGTAGTTACACCCACATACACATACACAGAACCAGCTTTTGTTATCGTTATTTATTTTCATAAGGTAAAACTCATTTGCTATTGGACTTCATATAATACAGCAGATATAAATTCCCTTTTTAAATACGCTGAGTTAAAAATGTATCAGGTCGTTAAGATTATAATCCTGAAATAATAGAACCAAGAAAAAATGATACATTCACAAACTATAAGACAATGATTTAATACATAATAACACAGTTAAAGTCACTTATCTTCCATAAATTGTCAGGCAATACATAAGTCCTCGGGTTCAACAAGCAGCCTGCAAGTTGAATCATGCATCAAGTAATATATTAATGGATGAGATCTGGCACAGTCTTCATAACTCACCGGCAAGGTCTAAAGAAGGTCTGTCATCCTTACATGATCCTTTTCCCTACATTAAAGTGAACACTGAGTTTGTATAACAGCTACATTTGCAATTTAAGCAATTACATTTATATATTTCTTATACAACAAACATTACAAACATAAAATATACAGAGATACACCCCTTTTCCAGGCTCCTCTGGGAATTGGTGTATGTAAATGACATGGGTGTAGGATTTCCTCTCACCTCTCTTATTCTGAGCAATGCCCCCAAATCTTGACACGTGGGGAGACTTGGGGGACCCCTTGCCCACCACTACAACTATGACCACAAGCACGAAAATTACTTTAGCGGGACACATGAATGGTGTAGAAACCACCCTGGCACATTTATTAGATGAGGATTGTCAGCAACTACTTTTCTGTATTTAATAAAAATATGTTTTTCAAAAGAAAGTTGCTTTGCAATATGTACATAAAAGTGTCAAATGAAACAGCATACCAAACAGGATTTTGAGTACAATGAGATAAACACGACAGCAATATATATGAACAATGTTTTATACTGTAGAGAGTGTCTGTCTTTTTCCTACATTCAAGGTCTTACTGGGATACCTCAGGCCCATTTATCACTATATTCACCAGCTAAACTAGTTGTTACTAGAAACTGTATACCATGCTCTAATTACAGGGGCACTATTCAATAAACATAGGCTGCTGACAAACTTAAACTCGTTTAAACAGTACAATACATCAATCATGTGATGAGACAGTACAACTGTAATATATGTCCAAATCTTTGGTATCCTTTAGTATAAGAGGCACAGATCCTTGCACACTTGATCCAAGACTTTTATTTGGAACATGTATGCAATTCAGATGAATAAAGAAATAACAGTTCATGATAAGAGAAGCCATAAAGCCGAATGCACTTAAACTCATGTGGTTGTGCATATGTCATGGCACTTACCTATTAGGGGTTAACGTTTTGCATCCTTGCCCCAGCCAATAGTAACCATGGGGAGGTCCTTGGATTCTTCTATACATTATCAGCGCCCCAGTGGTTGCTGGTCCTCTTTTGCTGTACAAAATCCCTCCCTTCAGATATTACTGTGATGTTTTTCGCTTACCTGTTTTGTCACTAACGTTTCTCTCCCTCCTTACACGCAAGGCACAATTGTCAGGAAAGCATTGCGGTCAGCGGCTACTACAAACATTGATTCCGCTAATTGGCCACAGGTCACTGCCCCCATCGAAGTAACATGGCTCGTGGTCCTTTTTAGTGGGGGTTTTGACCTATTTTGAGTGGACACGTTATTGTGAGTCGAGAAGGAGTCACTCTGATGCCAGATACCATCCCGGCCAATCATTAAAGGATGATATCCTGGGATCGGCGGTGGATTTACATGCAACTCTGCACAGATGTAGGTAATTGCGGGATTTTTTGTGGGCATGCGCAGAGAAAAATCACGCAATCTACACTATGCAAACGGGTGTACGTCCAACTCTGCATCAGGCCCCATATGTTATAGTTTTAACATTTTCATTATTTTTAATTCTTGAATTACTCTCTTCACCCGAAATAACATCTTGTAGTAAGAACATTAAAAATCAAGTCTATGGGGAAGATTCAATTCAGATCGCAGTGTCTCCGGAGCATCAGCAGAGACACCTTGTGACCATGTTATGGCTAGAATCTCCGCTCATTTTTCCTCGCACCCCATAGAGATGTGAAGAAAAATGAGCGTCGATTCCTACCGTAATTGCCGGCAATGTGCGTAGTCGGACAGTGCGGTGATGTCCGCACGCCACATCTCCGGCAATTGAATCTCAACCTATTAGTCTAGTGCAGTGTTGGCTAACCTGTGACACTCCAGGTGTTGTGAAACTACAAGTCCCAGCATGCTTTGCCAATATATAGCAGCTTATTGGTGGAAGGGTATGCTGGGACTTGTAGTTTCACAACACCTGGAGTGTCACAGGTTAGCCAACACTGGTCTAGTGCCTAAAACAAGCAATAAATCCAGTATAACCGGCATTACTGCTGCGATCCACCTGCTTCCCATTGACAGCTACGGGACTACTGTTATACAGTCTATTCATAGATACATCCATGAGGCTATAGTTAGGTTAGATGTGTGATTCATATTTAAGGAATGTGAATAAGAATTCTAAAACTCTCCTTTAATTCCTTTATATGTGCCGAGCAATACATGTGATGTTCCTGAGTACAGTATGTTGTGTACATCTAAGCTTCATTATGTACTGTACAAATGTGCAACACCAAATTTATCATCGTTTTGAACCTGAAAATTAAAGCTTTGTTTTTAAAATCCATAATGATAATTATATGTATGTGAATGCATGTAAAGCTTTCTTATAATATAGCCTGAGGCGCTTACTACTATTGATCCGGATGAGAAAGAATGTCCGGAAAAGTATTTAAATGTAATTTTCATATGTTTTATAATACTTCAGATAGAAATACTGATATAAACATTTCACGTTTCTGAAGGAATATTTTTAAAATAAAATAATATTCCGCTGTAAATGTTCATTTACATTTAAAAGCATAGTTAATCCTCTAAAAAAAATTCTTGAGGAATCCACACACCATAACTCAATGTTAGTTAGTACATTGCTTAATGCAGTTTATTGAATATTGCATCAAGTATTATTAGAATTATTAATTCAAATACATATCATTGTTGCTTGCACTGTAAGATATAGGGCCTGATTTCAAGTTTAACCCAATTGTGGTACATAGAAACATGCATTGCAGACTGTGCTTCGGCAGGACAATGTGGCCATATTTAGAGTCTAAGTAGCTTGCTCTTGCGATCCCACAGGCCTGGAAGGGTGGATGGGAGGTATGCACATACAAGATCAAATATAGTAGGGGGGGCACATGGAAGTGTAGCTATGCCCTCTGGAGATGAGGTCTAGTGAGATTTGGGCTTATGTCTAGATACATCTCTTAGGAAGCTTATCAATTGTGGGTCCTGACGGCCTGCTGTAACATTAGGTGGTGGTGGTGATGATGTTGATGATTGACGATACTGATTTTAAAAAAACTAAGAAATAATATAAAATTAAAAACGGCGTGCCCCCATACAAATGAATAGCAAGCATCAGTGCTATAGCCTCGGCTGTTAACCGATAAAGAAGGGCCAGGCAGAAATGTTCACACTATAAGTGTGGGTCCTCCTATCTTGATGTGAAAACAGCTGAGTAATGTAAAACCAACACTCACGCTCTTCTGGTGCGATAGATGCCAGGGTAATAGGGGACAGTGAAAATTATAGTTTAAATAATATTGTGAAATTGCATGTCTGGAAACCATTGACTGCTTTTGCATGTCGACGCTTGTTGAACTAGAAGTGCCAGCATGCCAGAGGCTCCTAGAGTATGCTAGAGCTTGTGGATTTACAAGCGTCAGCATGCTAAAGCAGTCAGTCCACACTGGAACATGTATTTCCACAATAGTATATAACAAAAAGTTACCATCCATAGGGAACGCACTTTCTTCTTTCCTGAAGTAATACATAGGGATATAAGTTAGAAGACCCAAAGAGATCAACTTGCTCCTAGTGTTGCCATAACAAGAATGAATGAATTTGGCCTGGAGGGGTGAATATGCTATCAGCCAATCAGTGCGTTGTTCCCACACTCCAGCCAATAAGACGTATGCTGCTCTGATTGGCCGAGTGCATGTTGAACCCTTCATTAATTCTCATTTCGGATCTGGTAGGATGAAGTTGTGTCGCTCTATTGTGGTATTTTATATCCCTAAATTCCCTATACATTTAGGAATACAATAAAAAGGTAAATGAGGGGTATGATAGGATTATTTTAATTTAAATGCTTTTTCTAAAGTCTTTTTTTTTTCTATTAGGCACTATTGTTGAATTATATGTTCCACTGCACCAAGACAGCATTATGACAGGAGGGCCCCACTGTTATAGTGTGACTGGTCTGCCTGGCAGAGCCTGCTGCTGAGGGGGACCCCACACTCTTTGCCCCCCCTGCTTTAGCAGCACTAGCAGTGAATTCTCTTTGTAAGGAGAGGGCCAGTTTTTCATTTACACATCACTTGTTAGTAAACATATGGCAGTCATCATCATCATCATGACGTACCTTTACTACAGTCATATCTATACACTCTAAACATATCTTTATACAACTGAATCTATACACTGTATTTCCAGTTGCACATATTTTAATATAACTGCAGACATAAAACCAAAATTGTACATTTGTAGGTTTATGCCCACGTTTAGGCCATAAAATTATGACCAACTCTATACCCACGCATAACGTGCAAGCACTTGCATCATTTTCCAAAGCTTAGTGGCTAAACCGATATGGAAAATAATTAGCATTTTCATTTGTGAATTGAACTAAAGTCCTGGAAAATTATATACAATTTGTTCTATTGTCTCGTACATTTTTACTGTGAGTTTGGAAAATATGTAGACTATTACAAATTGTTCTATGAGGTCATTCCATCAATGGCTATTCTGTAATATATGTATTGTGTGTGGTCTAGTTCTTTGTAATGCAAAGAAAGGAAAATCATATGATCAGAAATGCAGGAATTTCCAATTCTTGTAGAATCCATGTCCAATTAGTTAAGTCTGTTCTGTGGATACATGGAGAACCGCCCACCACTAGGTAGCCGTACCTAACAAAGTGAGCACTCAGGGCAACTCTACCTCTAAAACTTGTCCTTGGCCCATTTCTCCTGGCTTGTGTCTGCTCCATTGTTTTTCCATAGTTGTTGCAAATTAAATACTAGTGGATCACTACTCAAAATACTGTAGCTTCTATCTCATCCCACAGATGCTCAATTATTGAGACACCCTGGAGAACTTTGAATGAATACAGATACCATTGTATGGCAGTCACTGGACAGCTGGCAATGGTAAGTACAATACGAAATATGGGATTCCTTGATATGGGGACCCCACAGTTATAGGGAGGATTTATAAAAAACAACACCTTTTCATCTACAGCGTTTTAGATACATCAAGATACATCAAGATGAATTTATAGGCTACCTATAAATGCAAATTAATGTATATCACTGTATAAAAAGCTGCATTTTATAGTCTATAAGATAACTAAGAAAACAATACATGTAAATGTTACATTTCAGAAAATGTGCATGTGTTTAAATAAAATGTCAAAATAACAGTGATAGTAAGTGAACAAATAATTACACCTCAGGCTCCAGTGAACATGTAAACTTAAAATGAGCATAAATCACTTTATATGACATGCACATATCAAATACACAACAGAGTTAGAAGTCTATTTATGACCCCAGCATGGTAGCCCTCAATATGTACAGAAGCACAACGCTGCAATTTACTATGCTGGGGCTGCTCTGAGAGAGGCTTCAGCTGGATTCCATTGAAAATTACCTGTACCGCCAAAAGCTTTGTTTTTCGCAGGTTAATAAATTACCGAATACCGCTGACCCCATAGGGTCTATGGGGACAGCGGTAAGTGGCAATAATTATGTTAATGCCGCAGAAATCTAGGATTTCTTCCCTTTTATAAAAATTTTTAAAAAGTGGTGAGAGCATTTCTCCGGCATTTACATCTGCATTTTAGCTCGTCACCATTTGTTAAATATATATGTACCCCTATATAGGCACTAGACTAGAGGCTTTCTCCATACCGCTCATCCTGGCCCTACATTTAAAGGTCCCAATTACTTTGGGGACAAATTAGTCCACAAGACACATTACAATGGAATTCCAAGTTCGGTATGTTCAACCTGAAATACCAGAAATAGAAAGCATTGTTGTGAGGTACGTCCTCCTTGTTTATTACACCACGTATATTATTAATTACATCTTATTTAAGCTGAGCTCTCAGTCACTTCTGTTTAATGTAAAGGAATATCCACAGCTGTTTGCTTGGTCACTGCTAAACAACGATTTACTATTGGGACTCCAATACCCGAGGAGGGAACAGTAGCAGTTCGTTCTACCTGTGTGGAATCACAGCCACACAGACTGAGACACTAGGTGAGTTTAAATATTTCATTTTTTATTCAATAATATCCTGGTGAGTTTTAAGTTTTTGTTTAGTTGGTTATTGACTGTACAATTTTAGTTTCATTTTGCTGTATGTATAAAGAGCCAAATGGTTGATAGACTTGTTTTATGAATTGTTAGACTTAGTTTTTTTGATGTGGTCTATAGAGCATTTAGATCCTGTAGGATGTGATTTGATTTCAAATATTATTAGTCTAATAGTACAGAAAAGATTTTGAGTGCCGCCTCTGGTGCTACATATTTCTGTTTCTTTACAGTATATAGGATTTACCAAGGTTTTGATTCAGTGGTATATAAATCCAGTTGTTAGGGTATTTCAGTGAGAGTGGGGCAGCACGGTGGCTAAGTGGTTAGCACATCTGCCTTACAGCACTGGGGTCATGAGTTCAATTCCTGACCATGGTCTTATCTGTGTGGAGTTTGTATGTTCTCCCCGTGTTTGCGTGGGTTTCCTCCGGGTGCTCCGGTTTCCTCCCACACTCCAAAAACATACTGGTAGGTTAATTGACTGCTAACAAATTGACCCTAGTCTGTGTGTCTGTGACTGTGTGTGTGTGTGTGTGGTAAGGAATTTAGGCTGTAAGCGCCAATGGGGCAGGGACTGATGTGAGTGAGTTCTCTGTACAGCGCTGCGGAATCAGTGGCGCTATATAAATAAATGATGATGATGAGTGTCAGAAAAACACATCATTATTGTTGGTTAGAGGATTTGTTAATATTGGATAATATTCTGATGATCTCCAGTGGATTTTTTAAACTAAAAATATTCATTATTACAAAAAGAAAAAATATTGCTCTGAAAAAGATTAACTGTAAGGTTCTGGTTGCTGTAAGATTCTAGGTAAATAAGATCAGTCTTCTTATTGAAAATGAGATCTACTTACCTCTTATGTGGAGTCAGTTTAGTTCCATGTCTGTGCTAATCATGGATAATGGAGCCACAGACCTCTCACATTGAAGGACAAAAGACATAGTAAACATACATTAAACATGTTAAATTTCATTCAGTGGTACTCTGGAGTGATGTACAGAGCATTAATTAATTCTAATATTTTTAAATAGATATTAACTACAGTTAGCTGGTTAGATTCCTTAACGTTAGATCACTTTTCAGGTCCAGTTAGCTCTTGTCTGTAGTCCCTCTAAAATAACCTATAGTCCAGCAGTGACATAGCAAATTTTAGAAAACATTTACAAGTTATAGTTCCATTATTTCTTTGTACATTTAATCAAAAGGTCATTAGCACATGTAGAGTGGATAAACATGTGGATAAACATGTGACACATTGACTATGAGCCATTCATGACTGGCTGACATATGTACCATTCATTGTCACATGAGCTATATAACCTACAGCCAATGCTATCATTTCTTCAAGTCATGTTGTCCTCTAATTACAGCTTGGTAGTAAAACATCATTATATAGTTACACTGAAAAGCATGGCTCGTGTGCTTTATGCATAGTTAATAGACACTGTAATGTGTCAGGGTACTTTTAAGCAAAATATCCTTTCTAGTTAGACATCCATGAGTTTTATGCTTTGTAACATCATTTTTATTTACTTTAAAGGAGATGTTTACTGAAGGTTTTATCTCACTTTACGTTGTATATACAGTAATAAGGGAACGTTTACGACTTTATCAGTTAGCACATTTTGCTTACTATGATTACTAGCACCAAATAGGCTTTTGGAGTGTACCTCTTTTAGAGGTGGATGATATCAGCAGTAATTTGGGTGGTAGCCCGATGTCCAGGGCTGGAACGGGTGCCACACATTAAAGTCAGTGGTTCAGGTATGAGCTTGACAAGACAAGGTGATGTTGAGATGTTACTATATATTTCAATGTTTTTCGGACACCCTTCCTACTGAGGAAAATCTGAGTTAATGTGTATATTAAATTACCTAAAGTTATGCTGAGTTCTAATCAAAATTGATACTGAAAAGTAGTCTGGAGTTCATGTGACAGTGAGTGTTGTAGTCAGTGATTAGATGCAAAATAAAGTATGTGGTATAGGAGCTTGTTGTTTTAACACTGCCCAGGGTCAATGTTAATTGTTGTCTGCCACTGGTCACCATACAACCCCATTTATCCTATGTGCAGTGATTTGTCAATTTTGTACCAGGCTTAGGCAACGTGTTGCTCTCCAGCTGCTGTGGAACTACAAATCCCAGCAAATCCAAAATAGCTGAAGTGCTTACACGGAACTAAAATCTGTCTAGCATCATATCTGTCCCATTCCTTTGATGGAAACACACATGTTTAACACTGAGTAGGGAGCAGAGCTTACCTTACTGGCAGCATTCTGAAATGGGGAAGTGGGAGAGGTCAGCGCACACAAGCCTAAATCACAGGTATAGGTTATGCAGTCTTAAGAAAATGGAAATATACTTTATATATTGGTGGAGCATGACAGAATTTTGAATGGTGTGAAGTTTTTAGTCCTTCTTCAAGAGCTGTTTATTCACCGACTGCAGTTTATAATATTAGGTAAGGATAGGATAATTTACAGCAAATCTGCAGTTCAACGTCAAGATAAGATGTACCTCCATGTTTTATATAGGAAAACTCATATTTGGGTTTAGATGCCCCTAATAGTTTACCATATAGTTATATATTTAATTTGCCAAAACATTTATTTTCAGCAACATAACATATAGTTCACAGTCTGATCTGACTACAAGTGTTTGTCTGCTGTTGTGTTTGGTTCTTACTCACAATGTGACGATGATGGGGATTCAACACTGGCAGAATGATACTGCAGGTAGAAACAGTGACATACAATACCTGTGCTGGTTAGTAAAATGTATGATCAAAATGTCATAATGGAAAAATGAAGAAACTGTAACGGTGTGTTATACACAGTCATATTCACACCAAGTTATCTTGGTACAGTGTTTTGTTTTCAGATAGTACTGTGCCTATTTCATTCATTATTTTATTGTTGTTACAAACACACTGTCTATCCATTCATCCATCCATATCTATCTATCTCATGTCTATCTCATACCTATCTATTTTCTTGTTGTTAGAATTTAATATAGTGTCAGAGCCTTAGGCCCATATTTATGTAGCACCACAAAATATGAAAGATAGTTTTCAATCCTCATCACATAGCTAAGGATTGAACTATCTTTCATATTTATCAAAAAACTTCAGCAGGGGCAGCAGTCATGTTAAACTGCTGTCCCTGTTTATCACTTATCTTTTCACTGCCTCTTCAGTACTAAGAAAACTGTGATGATGGCATCTTCATTCAAATCCTAGTGCGCTTGTGCCAACTGAAACTGTTCAGTAATAATAATAATGAGGAACTATTATCATGTGACAGGGAGGGATCACATGATCCCTTCACACATGTGCTGTCCAGCTCTGCTCTTCGGAGCAGAGCTGACAGCACTAAAGTTTTCAATTACGAAAATGTACGCCATCACCAGGCCCCATACCCAAGCTTGCCTGTGTATCAATGTAACTTTTTTGATAATTATAGTAAATACTGGGAATGTATTCAGCAAAAAGAATATGTACTATACATTTAACAGTACATACAAAAACTGGAACAGATACTGACAAGTCCAGATATATGGTAAGGCTACATAGGCCCAGGCCTAGGGCCACAGCATTACATGGGCAGCAGGCTTGCCTGTGTTGAATCAAGAGCCCTGGCCTGGCTCACTGTACATGACAGTCACAAGTAAATTGTATATTGTGAAATGGGTTTTAATAGGAGTGGTTAGACAGACTGACTAGTGATTAGTACAGCAAAAAAAAAAAGTGGTTTACTGCAGTTAAACAAACAAACCTGTTGATATGATAATGAATTGTCTTGGTGTATTTACTCCTATATGCTAAATGGCGCTGATGACAAGTGCAGAAGAAAATTGGTTTGACACCAGTTAGTAATCCTCTGTAATATAATAACTGAGATAGCAATACCAAGCAATGTATTGCTTGGGTTATTTAAATGCATATGTAGGTAATGACAAATACAGAAACAATGGTTTATAGAGTTATTAAAATATTGAATAAAATTAAGGGGGATGTGAGGTGAACATAAGGCTAATTTATGCAATGGACACAAAAAAACCTGACATGAATCCAATAGATTGTGAGTCAATATAGAGGCATCTAGGGAGGTTGTTAAATAAAAAATAGACAAATCAAGCAATGCTGTTGAGCTGTACAGACAAGTATGTACCAGATTCAGGAGCTTAGTTAAGAAGGGTGTTATGTTTTTGCTGCTCTGTTGTCTACATAATACATTCCAGATGTTGGTGAATGTTAGAGTTGTTGTGCTTCTGTGTGCTGGAGATTGCTAAGCAACCATTCTCACCCTCTTCCTGAGCTGCTAACAGGGATTTCGCATCACAGCTGCTTTATCAGCTATTGCAAGACTCATCACTGCTCACTACCTAGCAGCTGATCAGTCAACACTTTCTTTTGCATAAATACACTCATTGACATATTTGCCTTGCTGGTGTTAGGTTTACCTAGGCTAGTTCCTGTATCTTTGTCCTATAGAGATTGGTCTATCTTCTGCTTCTGGATTCAGTGTGTTTGACCTTGGCTATGTTTAATTGACCTTGCTGTTGGATCTCTGCCTGCCATTGAATACTGCCTGTTTTTTGACCTCGAGTGTCTCTCCTGCCCTCTGCCCTTCTTTCTAACTCTACAATAAATTCAACTGTGTGGCATTCACAATTGGACAGCTGAATATAAGGTTTTCTTATTGGATATAAGGAATATATTAACATACTATACTGGATTATATTGGTAGTGTTGACTTTATAATAGATAATTGGCTACTTTATGTTCCATGCACCATGATTGTCCTGATTCTCCAGTGGACCTAAAATATTTGGTGTATATTAGGCATATATGGACCGATTCGCTGAATTGCAGCTGAATTTAGGTTCAGTCAAATCAATTCACCCATCTGTAGCATAGGCGTTTTAAAAATTACTGGGCCTGTATTCAATATTCTTGATTCTTATGCCTCACCCTCCCCCCTGGAAATATGGCACTGGTGCCTGGGCGGAAGATAGCAATGACTCTGGCACAGCATCAGAGTCTTTGCTATCTTCTGTTTAGATGAAGGCTCCATTTTTCCAGTACTCTCTTCGGATGCAGTCAGGGGACCCTGTACTCTATGCACTGCTCACAATCTATAGATACACCACTGATCATTAGTGGTGGACATTGAGACTATGGAGACTTGCAGGGATGGAGGGTGAAGGGGAAGGGTATCTGCAAAAGTTTCTTGGAGGTGGCAAATACATTCAGTATGCAGAATAAGATTTTACTGCAAATATACAGGACATAACAAGACATCCAGGACATAACAGCTACTCACCCTATACATAACATTACATGAGGACAACATGACATGACAAATGCATTTACCAGGACTGAGTCATTAAGGCACGTACCTGGCTGTTTTGAGCCTCCATCTACACATGTACAGAACTGGGACATACGTTTGTCAATGCTGCGTATGCAGATGCACAGGACACTTACTACTGTCTATGATTTCAGGGAGTAAACAGAGTGGAGAAAGGGTCTGTGACCATACTCAATTAACAGTGTGAGCGTTCCAAGCTCAATCGTACGCACCCACCTCCGAATCAGGCATTGGCCCTCTCGCAGTTACATTATTTTCTGCCGTATATTTGGCACCACCTATAGGGCTAGTCTTGGTCCTAAATCCCAGTGATGTCAGTATCCTATGCATGCTAGAACATGTGTCCGCAGTCAGGAGCAAGTCCGTTATGTACAGCAGACATTAAGGACAGCCTAAAATATGTTTTTTCAAGGGAAAAAAAATAGTAAAAAAAAATAAATTCCATTTATAATCATAAATGACTATATTATTGACAAGTGACATTGATTGCTTAACTTTTTTTTCCTGTGCATTCTATTGAGATTTTATATTCCACATAAGTATTGTACGTATACTGCATTGTCTGGTCTAGTAAACCTATACCCGTAGTCAACACCACCACACGAATCTTTAGATCCATTCCTTGTTGACTTCAGGAGTACAGAGAGACAATTTATGTGCGGTTTATAACATACACACGATGCGCTCAGTATGTGTGCCCAAATGACTCAGGTCCACCTTAATTATAAGACAAGTAATACAACACATGATAAAGACACACAAAACAGTCCATTGCAAAAATATATATTGACAATGTCATTCAATTTATATAGCATATCAACACATTATACAGTACACTGTGATAGACACCGACAACAACACAATTGTACAGTGTATGACACAAATTTGCATAACACCTGTGATGATTATGTAGTATATCTAATAACTGATTGTTATTTTCTGTTGAATTCATTTATGACAATGGGAATATTTTATGCAACCTTGTAATGTAATTCACTGTGTGCTTTGCTAGATGACATGAGTTTGAACCTATGCAAGTGTAATTAATTTGTTGAAAATAGCCAGACCAGGGAGAGATAGGCATCTGGGGAGTTTGAAGCTCCAAAGTTGTAAACCATCTAGCCAAGCAGAACGAGCAGATGTGAGAAATCAAGGTCATGTGAACATTTCCAATCTCAGGACATCCCTAGCTCACTTTGAAAGCCCTGTGATATTTTGGAGATCAATCTGTCCTTATTGACAGCTAAACTCCAAAGGTGGGGGTGAGAGCTATGTGGAAAAAGGTTTAAAATCTTCTGACTTAGACAATAACGTGTGCATTTTCATGAGGGGGTCTATCAAGACTGAAATGTCACATATTTCTCAATTGTGTTCCCTCACACACCAGGTCTTAACTAGTAAGAAGTGATTCTGATTTTATTTCCTATTTTATTTTTTGAAACTTATGTGTGCAAACATATTGTATGTCTTGTTATTAATTTTTGTAACTAAGCCTTGGAACCATTTTTTCAGATTAAATAAATTTAATCTAGTGTGCTCTCCGTGATTCTTTGTGAATTTATGAAGCCCAAGGAGGCTCATGTTACATGTATATGATTTAAGTGCGAAACATTAATAAGATTACTGTATCTGGGACAGGCTGGGCGTTCATGACAACACCCAAGTACACACCTTATATTCTGCTTGGCATTAACATACATTCACCTGCAGAAATTGGAGATATGTACTGATACACAAGAAAACAAAAGTGATGTTTTCTAAACTGCAAGTGAAACAACCACACATTTATTTTAGCTTTGATGTTCTCAGCAACTTGGCATTTATTTAAATATAAATATTATGTGAGGGATACAAAATTGGTGGGGAATTGTCAAGGCCAATGCATTTGGGTGACCTAAAAACCAACATTGTATGTCATGTTAAATAGAGAATAGTATAATCAATACTAGATATTTAAACCAGTGAATCCCAGTGACAACTATACTTATTGAAACATAGGACCCAATTTAATGAAACATTCCTTTAGATAATAATTGTATTTCATCTTAACTTGCTATTGCTTCATATTCAACTGTTCCATAGTAATTAATTACTTATTTCTTAAACAAGTCCTTATAATATTTGCATTACATTAGGATATGCAATGTGTTACATAATAAACTTTGTGTCGGGTTCTACGAATGTTGCATGTTTTTGTCACTGCAGTGGTTACAACATCCTCACCAATCTCTAAAGTGGCTTAGTCATGTAGTGGTTTTTGTTGTTCTTTTGTCAAAACTGTCTCAACAATAGCAACTGTTCTGTGATCAGTGTATACAAGTCTCTGAAGTATGGTAGTTTTCTATATAGTTAAATCCTGATCTTTTTTAGGCTGTTAACAATTCTGTCATTGTATCACAATGTATATAGATGCCTAAAACTAGACTATGCTTTGGTTAATATACATTTTCCAAGGAAATATACATATTCAAAAGACACTTAAAACTATATATGAAGACAATGTCAACTCAATTTGTGTTTACATTACAATACATGTCAGCTGACCGTTCCTTCTCCGTCATTACCTCTGGGTCTCTCTCCCCCCCGTTCACCCTTCCAGTCGGGGTCCCTCAGGGCTTTGTTCTGGGACCCTTACTCTTCGCTCTATACACCTCTTCCCTGGGTGAACTCATCAGCTCCTAGGGCCTCAACTACCACCTCTACGCCGACGACACTCAAATATACCTTTCCTCTCCCTCCCTCCTCTCTAGGGTATCTGCCTGCATCTCTGCCATCTCCTCCTGGATGTCCTCTCGATTCCTCAAACTTAACCTCGCCAACACTGAACTCATAGTCTTTCCTCCCCCTCACACCTCGCCCCCTTCTGACCTCTCTATCACTGTCGACAACACCTCTATCTCCCCTATCCCCCAAATTCGCTGCCTCAGTGTCATCCTCGACTCCTCTCTCTCCTGTGGTCCCCACATTCTCTCTCTTGCTAAATACTGCCGTTTCCAGCTGCGTAACATCACTCGCATCCGGCCCTTCCTCTCCCAAGATGCCACCAAATGTCTTATTCACTCTCTTATCATCTGCCGCTTGGATTACTGTAACCTCCTCCTCACTGGCCTCCCCCAATCTCATCTCACTCCCCTTCGAGCTGTACTTAACGCAGCCGCTAGGCTTATCTTCCTTTCTCGCCGCTCCTCGTCTGTCTCCCCCCTCTACCAATCCCTGCACTGGCTCCCCTTCCCCTACAGAATATTCTTCAAGCTCCTCACTCTTACATACAAGGCCCTCGCCAACTCCAATGCACCCTACATCTCCACCCTCCTCTCCATTCATGCTCCATCCCGCCCCCTCCAATCTGCCAATGACCATCGCCTCTCTTTCCCCCTGATCACCTCCACCTATGTGCGTATCCAAGACTTAGCCCGTGCTGCCCCCCTCCATTGGAACAAGCTCCCGCCCTCCATCAGAACTTCCCCTAATCTGTCCAGTTTCAAACAGGCTTTAAAAAATCCACCTTTTTCTTAAAGCCTTCCAGTCTCCCACTTAATTTCCTACCTTTTCTCCTGCCTCTCCCCCTTCATTCCCCTTCCCTTTTCCTTATCCGCCATTCCTCCTTCTTTCCCTCTCTCCCCCGTGTCTCTGTCTGTCTACCCAACCCCTTAGATTGTATGCTCCTTTGAGTAGGGGCATCTCTCCTGCTGTCTTCACCACTTTCACTCTGCTCTCCAGCTACCTAGCCCTCCTCCTCGAGGACCCTCTTCCCCCCGTCCCCTCTCGCTGACTCCTCTCCCCTCTGGGGGTCTCCCTGTCATCCGTGCCCTCCCTCTTGGGCTCCGTCGTATGCGGACCTTCCCCTCTCCCCTCCCCCGCCCCTCTAGCTGTGCTTTGAGCTCACTGAGTTACTGTGCTTATTGTTTGCTGTACTGTGCTGTCTCACCTCGTATTGTAATTTCGTTTGTCCCTGTACGGCGCTACGGACACCTAGTGGCGCCCTATAAATAAAAATGAATAATAATAATAATAATAAAAAGCTGAAATATCATCTGAGCAATTTTATTTTTATTTTATTGTTTTAAAAATAGTTAAAATATGTTTCCCAATGTATTATTGTGCCCTGTCTTTCTGATAATGGTATCATAACTGTGTGATTACTTTGAAATCTGATCTTTTGCATGTGTGCCATTATACTAATGGCCTTTCCTTATTTCTATTACAGAAAGATGAGTAAAAACGAAGTTGTGCCACTTCTGGCCAAGGACAGGATTCCGCCAGGGACTCCCCCAAGAACACAAAAACTTTTAGAAAATGGGCTGAAAAAAGGGTAAGCATTATAATAGCACAGATAATATAACAATAGCTGGTCCTCTCCTTGACCTCATACTTCACTGTAAGCTGCTCCTTTCTCACTATCCCCCTTCTCTGCAATACACCCACAAAGCTGTTTTGTCATCACAAATCTAATTGCAGGCTCTACTGTGCTCAATACTTGGGATAAGGCACCTTAAGGGCATTCTTTTTATAGAGCGATCATAGATAATAATGTAATATCCCACTTTTTCTGTGTGTCATGGAAGACAAAAGTGTCACTTAGTAATATTAATATATCTATATAAATATAATATATATATATATATATATATATATATATATATGGGAATAAATAAGCCCATGCTCGTTTTATCACATATAGTGTGTGGTACCAGCTGCGTGGAAATATAAATACCTATATATATATATATATATATATATATATACACAAAACTAAAAGACAGTTCTTGTCAGCGTTTGTCCTTAACACTGCATATCTGTGTGTATCTAGCAAATTGAAAATATTAGCTATTAGTTCATATTTTTATCAAAACTTTTAAGCCTGCATCCCAGCATCAAGGGTACCACATTATATGCAGGTTCTACACTGACATATAGGTGTAGGTATAGGGTCTTACATCTAGCAAGGGCAGGCTTGTGAGCCACACCCTAAAATATATATCTTACAAGGTTAAATCACAAGATAGAAGACTACATACATTTGCATTTAAATAAATAGTATCAGGAATAATTATGGGTCATTATGTATCAATCACTGAACCTTATTCAAACAAGACAACTTTATAATTACAGCATCTATTCTTAGATACAAATAATATACCTTACTACAGCAATACAACTGGTTAGGTTAGGGCTCTGCCCTAATATGTGCCACTCAATCTATGTGTGTTTCATTTATTGCAAAGACTTTTGAGCTGCTCAGTGCTAAAGCAGATGTCCTACTCAAGCCCTTAAGATACACAAGAAGGGGATATTACCCATATTATACCTTTTATTTGTTTTTATTTGGTTACTTAGATACTTAAGTTCTTCAGCAATGTCTCTCCTACATCTTGATCAATCACTGACAGAAACATCTTTTTGCAGTGATACCACGGATTTCCCTGTGGCACCAAGCAAATCTTCCTTTCCTGTGTTTTCCAAACCCATGGATTCAAATATAAAGCATTGGTAAGTACTTATGTTTATAAAAATTAATGTGTTAATAAATATGTTAAATCACAGTACAGATTAGCTTGCTGTATTTTAAGTTTTGTTATTGTTTGTGTAAGTCATTATTCTACAAAATTGTGTTTGTGTGGGTCTCCTAATGGCACTCTCTTCCCTCCCATAAAAACATACAGGTTGGTTATCTGGCATCTAAAAAAATGGACCATAGTATGTGTGCGAGTGTTTAGGGATTAGACTGTAAGCTCCAACGGGGCAGGTAATGATGTGAACGATTACATATTCTCTGTATAGAGCTGCACATTATGATTGGTGCTATATAATAATAATAATAATAATAATAATAATAATAATAATAATCCCTGTCCCTTAACATAGACATAATGAAATTGTTAATAAGTAAGGATGTATGGTCTTGGTATCTAGGTAGTTTATGAATTTTACTATTTGTAAAAATGAAGCACAAGGTCTGTAGTTCACCTCATTTTAGCTTTCAAAAGTAAAAATACAGATCTTTCATAGAGCAAGTTACAATATGCTGCTTTTATGCAGTGAGCTACAAAGTAGCCAATATTACTTAGCCCTAATGTTTCAGAATAACTCATCCCATAAACAACAGTGTTTGACAACTCTGCTTCTTTCAAGGCGTGATAGGCTATGAGGTCACAGTCATATTTGTAATGTGTTGTCATTACTAGATGCATATTTTTCTGCCTCTTCATAGATGTTGAAATATTAAATTAACCTGTTTTTTCAAATATCCCAATAAATCAAATATTCCCATTATATCATGTCATATTCACTTACTGGGATACAATAATACTAGAGCTTCTATGTGTTTTATATATGAAACAATTATTACAAATTTTATTTACCTTGGAGGTAGTTTGATGTTCCAATGACATGTGTTAGAACGCATTTTTTTTAAACATTCTTCCACTTTTCAAAATAAAACATTCTGAAGCCAATCAGTTCAAAGCAGGGCAGAGTATTTTAGTAAACAAGTGGAGACAGAGACTGAGCTACTTATGTTACTATAAATGAAAGCATGGCTGAATGTAACAGGGGCAAGCAGGAAGCCACAGACTGAGAGTCAGATAGTGGAATGAGCAGAGTCCTCCTATATCATAGAGGCTCCTGTCATACTGATGTAGAAAGATTGTGGTAACAAAGTTCATGCATCTTGCGTTCTACTCAACATGAGCCCCAGATTGTGAAATTATAATGTTTTTCTGTAGTCAAACAAGTGTATTTCCTTTCAGACAAATGACATCTCCAGGTGTGCTGTATAAACCTTTTATATCTTTCCATCCTAAATAGCGACAGCAGAAAGAGTGAGGATATCGATTCCCCGCAAACTCCTCAAGATGTGTCAGAGTATTTGTTAAGACAATATAATACTGGGTAAGATCCTTTTCTATGCTAACAATTAGGATATTTAGAAACATTTAGACAATCAATTTTCAGTGCATTCAATTCACTATGGGCCTGATTCATCTTGGAACGCAATGTGAGCACAACTTGCGTCTAAAGAAGATGGACTCAACTTGCACAAACGTACGTCCACATTCAAGTACTATCGGATCTCAAGAAATGTTTCTGACAGAACACACTGCAGGATACGCACATGAAAGTCCCTTCAGAACGCATGCAACAAAATCATTTTTTTATAAAATCAATTTACAACTAGTAATACTATAATCATTATTACACAAATATGCAAAAAAATAATATTTTTATAAAACTTTCCTTTAAAATGAAATGACATAAATCAGGATGTTCTTTATGCGATGTGGACTTAAAATGCATTTTTATAGTTTCTCTTACTTGCAAACACATGTTCCTTAATGCATACATGTCAGTCATCACTATCAGTCGGCACTTACACCTGCCCTGTATCTGATGCAAGTGTTACGGTTAAAAAACACGTACCTAAGTGATGCCCATAGCTTGAATCGGACCTCCACACGCCCTTAATGTACATTACCTACGTGTGTCCGCCCCTACCCTCCCCCCGTTTCGTCTTTCAACTTGTAGGCAGACGGAAGTGTCATTTGCATTTGGATATGAATCAATTGCGCTCACTGGCGTAAGGTCCGTTTCTGAGCACGTGCAGAGCAATTTTACGCAAGATACGGCAAGCAATGAGACTTACGTTTGAAGATGAATCAGTCCCTTTTTATCTAAACCTATTGTGTATGTTATTAACATGTCATATTATGGCATTTACCTTTCATAGGTTGATGCACAATTCTCTTTGTCATAACAGTGGAAGGTGTGTATTTTATACCATATTCCCAGAACCTTGTTTTTAGAATTATGTGTAATAATGAAGCTTATTTCTGGAAAAGACATTTATCTAAAGGAAAGTTTATTTGTATAGTTTTTCATAAAGTAGACGTTTTTCCCTGAAGATATGCTGTTTGTTATAATTACAGTTTTTATATTGTTTGTAATAATTGCTTACTGTAGTAGCAGTAGTGGAAGTGACATCCTGTCCCTGGTTTCCTAATTTTGCCACATTTGCTCCACAAATGTCTTAAATTCCAGCAACTGGTTTGCAATTCAACTTTATTACAAGTTATTTCTTACATATTGTATCCGTACTTCTACTGGTATCCATGCCATGGTCATCTGTTGGCATCATGTGCAGAGAGAGAAAGAGAGCGTGAGAGAGAGAAGAAGAGAGAGAGAGACAAGGAGAGCGAGAGACAAAGAGTGTGGGAGACAATTAGAATTATCCTATAAAACACACAGCTACAAATATTTAGAGCTTTATATCCTTCTTGCAGGAAATGTTTTTGTTTGATTAGATCTCCTCTGTGCCAAATATGGAAATGATATGATGTGCTTCTATGGTGTAGAACTTGCAACGTAGCTGTACAGAACAATCAGTAAGGATGGGGTGCATGCTATCTGATATAAAATAGTATTGCCTTACAACCCACCCCAAAAATATTAATTATTAAATAAGCAAACCTTTTCCCTGCTTTAATTGTTGCCATCTTGATGTTTTAAAATAACGAAAACTTATGTATATGGTCCATCTTGTATCACAATTCAATGTAGTTGGCCACAGTGATTAACAAAGATATCTACCCAGGCATAAATGAATAGATTTAGCAGAAAAAGAAACAATCAGAATGCAGAGTGAATATCACATGGTCGAAAGGATGACCAATCCAATTCTGTTATCTGCATGCAGTATGGTCTTATGGCTCCCATTCTCAGGGTCAGAAACATTGAATGAAATGATGTTGAGATTGTAGAAAATCACTGACTAATGATAAGTTCAACTGAATTGTGCGTTTTATAGCGGGCTAGATGAACGGCTTGGTAAACCGAACAGTGGGAGATTTGTTCATCTCTATTAATTATCTTAACTATTATATATTATTATATATATTATTATGTTTCTCTCTGTGCAAATGCAAAAGGATAATTCCTGTGATTTTCAGCTTTTTTTTTTTTTAAATTCTTTATTTTGGTTGGTCATATAAGCAAATACAGGGAATAATCCCATCTCTCAGCTCCCTTGCCCCTCCAAGCTTCTAGAGAGACTTGCCTACACTCGCCTCACACGCTTTCTTTCCGCAAACAACCTGTTGGATCCTCTTCAGTCTGGCTTTCGTTCTCAACACTCCACAGAGACTGCGCTGACCAAGGTTGTTAATGATCTGATCACTGCTAAGACTGAACGCCATTACTCTCTCCTAATTCTCCTTGATCTCTCGGCTGCATTTGACACCGTTGACCACTCTCTTCTCATACAAACACTGCAATCCCTAGGTCTTCAAGACACAGTTCTATCCTGGTTCTCATCTTACCTCTCTAATCGCTCTTTCACTGTTAATTTCTCTGGAGCCACCTCTGCTCCGCTTCCCCTATCAGTTGGAGTACCACAAGGCTCGGTGCTAGGTCCTCTGCTGTTCTCTATCTATACCGCTTCTCTTGGAAATCTAATAAGTTCCTTTGGCTTTCAGTATCATCTCTATGCGGATGATACCCAAATCTATCTATCCTCTCCTGATATCTCGACATCTGTGTTGTCCCGTGTAACTGACTGTCTTTCTGCCATTTCATCTTGGATGGCCTCTCGTCAACTCAAACTTAATCTTTCTAAAACAGAGTTAATAATATTCCCACCCGCCAACAAGAGCATACCTGACATTTCTATCTCTGTTGATAACATGACCATAAATCCCACCCCACAAGCTCGCTGCCTAGGTGTAATCCTTGATTCACGCCTATCCTTTGTTCCCCACATTGACTCTATATCTAAATCATGTTACATACATCTAAAGAACATTTCCAGAATCGCACATATCTCACACAAGACACTGCTAAAACCTTAATTCATGCACTAATCATCTCCCGCATTGACTATTGCAATTCCCTCCTTACTGGTCTTCCCAAAAACAGACTCAAACCCCTAAAATCTATTTTACATGCTTCGGCAAGACTGATTTTCCTTGCCAATAGCTATTCCTCTGTTGAATCACTCTGTATGTCTCTACACTGGCTGCCTGTCTTCTACCGAATCCAATATAAAATACTTTTACTAACCTACAAGGCCATCAACAAAGCTGCACCAACATACATCTCCTCTCTTGTCTCAAAATATCTCCCAACTCGGCAACTCCGTTCTGCAAAAGATCTGCGTCTCTCATCCACCCTCATTACATCCTCCCATTCCCGGTTACAGGACTTTTTTCGGGCTGCACCCACTCTATGGAACTCTCTCCCTCGCACAATAAGACTCTCCTCTGTTCTACAAACTTTCAAGCGTTCTCTGAAAACCTACCTATTCAGACAAGCTTATAATATTCCTCAACCACCATCTTAACCTCACTACCTTTAGCCTGTTACACAATTTCACACAAGACAACTACCCCCGGAATAACATTGTTGTGTGACAGGATCATTTAGCTTATGAGTCACCCTACCTTTGCAGTCTGGCTGGGCCAAGATGCAAAATGTATACTTAACCTCATGTGTCAATCTCCCATTGTCCCATAGATTGTAAGCTTGCGAGCAGGGCCTTCTCACCTCTTTGTCTGTTTTACCCAGTTTGTTTATTAGTTTATTACGTTTGTCCCCAATTGTAAAGCGCTACGGAATATGTTGGCGCTATATAAATAAATGATGATGATGATGACGATGAATAAGAGTGTTATTATTGAACAGACGTACAAAAAACAGTCAGAACAATTGAATCAACATGTACATAGAAGCTTATAATGAGACAACCATTTTTACAATTTTATATGCGGTATCAAATTGTATATAACTGTAGTGAAAGTGTGAAATGTGGGAGTGGGGGGAAGGGAGTCAGAGAGGAGGGGGGGGGAGACCACAAAGCAGGTATATGAAAGAGCTCAGGGGGTGGAGGGTGTGTAGACGACTCAAGAAGATAAGGGGGCAAAGCGTATAAGGGAGCTGGACTTACCCCACATGGGTCCTTATCACGGGGCTAATTGTTAGGGGGACGCGAGCTTTCCACAAACTGCCAAGGAGCCCAAACCTGGTTAAAAACATGGCCTCTATCATGGAGGTAATAGCTAATCTGTTCCATGGCTGCGACATGCCAGATTTGTTTTTTAAGGGCTGTTAGAGAGGGAGGGGACGTTTTTTTCCAGTTTAGCGTGATAAGGGATTTAGCCACTGTCAGTATATGTGAAGCTAGTTTTTTGGAAAATTTGTCAAGCTCTGGAGGAGGATAGCATAGTAGAAACACCCAGGGGTCCTTTGCAACGGGAGCCTCAAATAGAGAGTTTAGAATGCCACAAACCACATCCCAGAAGGAGGAGATAATTGGGCAGGTCCACCATATATGGAGCATAGTTCCCCTGTGGCCACAACCCCTCCAACAATAAGGTGAAGAAGAGGGAAACATGCTGTGGAGTCGAGTAGGGGTATAATACCAACGGTAATAGATTTTATAAGAGGTTTCTTTAAGTTTGGTGGATATGGAGCTTTTAGCTATCCCCAGTCTCATGTCATCCCATGCTTCATCGTCCGGAGGGGGGCCTAGATCCTTTTACCAATCAGCCTCATGTGCCCTCGGAGTAGGAAGGACAGCAGCAATAAATATACCATAAAGTTGGGATTTTCAGCTTTTTAAGAGTACTTACTGCTCAAACAGGAACTGTGGTTTTCCTCTGAGCACTCTTGTATTGCGCACTCTAGGGGGTAAATGTATCAAGTTCAGAATTCTGCAAGTCGCCGGAAATCTGCAACTTTGCCGGGGAAATTTAAAGCGGCGATGGCTTGTAAAGGCAAGGTATTGATTTCAGTGCACACCATGGACACCACAAAGCGGGGCTGGGTCTGCAGTAGCAAGGCTACGTGGGGTCCCACAGCTGTGGGGCCATGCTGTGCCATATAAAGCATCTATAAACATAACAAGTGCAATAGCATTCATCTTATATAAATACATGTATTTTATGTCAGCTATAGATTAGAAATGTAACAATATATTTTCTTCTTTAAGTCCTGCCTCAGTAAACCAGAAGAAAACTGCAAAAAGACCAGCAAAAAACCTGTTGTTTAAAGCGGTTTCTGAAGGAGATGTGGAGTCATTATACAGACTTCTAGAGGAAGCAAAAGAATCAGCCACTGCATTTACAGAGAAAGGTGCACAAGGTAACCGTCATCCCAATGCTGTAATAGTCACCTTTCTACATAAATGGTTTTCCACATGCACACAATTTCTCATCGAATCGCATCCTAGCCCTGCTTCTCGCTGTATTGCCTTGCGTATAGCGACATTTGAGCAGCGGGGGCGGGGCCTTATGATGTGTTCCGCACAGCCACGCCACGTGCACTCGGCACCCAGATGACCAAATCAACATACCCACAGTGGTGGAAAAGGGGGTGTATACAGTGGTATGCCATACTGTTACTTCTCTTACTGCCTTCATTGTAACACTATCACATTTCATTCACATGTTAAGTGATGGGTCCTCTTTAAATTTAACTATAAACGGATTATATGTATTTATTTTTACATACATGGATTTAGTTCCTGTTTCAGACATGCACTTTAAGTTTAACCACACACTCACTACACTGGTGCCAGCAGCACAGTTGTGATGTAACCCATAGCAACCAGTTAGACAAAAGCAAATGACAGACACCAATCAGAATTGGTGTCTGTGGGTTATCTCCACCATTTTATCAGATAAGTCTAAGTACTCACATCACAGTTTTGCTGGAGTGTAACACACACAGACATACACACTCACATCTAATCTCTGTGCTATGTTTCAGATTTTTTCATGTACAAATTTACATCAAAGGACACAGGGAAAACCTGTCTTATGAAAGCCTTACTGAACATAAATGACAACACACCAGAAATAGTGTGCATTCTGCTGTCATTTGCTGAGGAGAATGGATTCTTGGACAGATTTATTAATGCTGAATACACAGAGGAAAATTATAAAGGTAAGTAACAATGCACTTGCATAATGTATAGCTCCCAGATATTCCAATTGGAGCAGGATGCGTGACCATCAGATCAGTGCTCTCCATCTGTCATAACTATCTGCTGAAAAGATTGTGACTCTGTACACACTCTGTAAAGATCTATGGACAATGCTGGTATACACACTTCCACATTTGCCCAACATCGTTGGTAGTGATGTTTAGGAAGTTTATAGAACCAAATCAAATGATATGATGTGCTTTGTTACGATAAAACACGATTGGCAGAGCGATATCTTACCGAACGATAATGTATCATGTTAATGGCAGGTTAATTGGATGATACACCTGTAGTCTGTATCCAGTTAACTCTTCTCATTATTTTATTGATGTTTATACTTTTACTAAAAGAATTTTCATAGTGTGGGGAACGATCTAATTTTTTTCTAACTTATGAGGCTGATGGGGGCACTCTTAATACTTCTATCAGTGGGCTAAGGAACAGCTGCAGATCCTATCAGAGCAATAATGTAAATATCTGATATAATTTGTGTTTTTTTGCACAAAATAAGATATGTCCATAAGTCACACTGTCCCTTCACCACTCCCAAGAACAAATAAAGGATGTTTTCCATGAAAAAGATTTTAAAAATACATGTTGCATTATATTACTGAATACTAGTATTGAAAATGAATGTCTACCTTTGGGTAACGGAAAGAAAATATATTCACAAATTGTATTTCATACTATCTAAAGATTGTTTGTTTTAGGTGACACCTCGGTGGGAAATATTTCAAACCACTTTTGTTCCCAAACATTGAAATGCCTTGTGTATCTTCTTTTAGGCCAAACTGCACTGAATATAGCCATCGAGAGACGACAAAGTGACCTTGTCAAGTGCTTAATTAAGAAAGGGGCTAATATCAATGGACGGGCACAAGGCCGGTTCTTTAACCCAAAATATAAACATGAAGGATTCTATTTTGGTAAGTTATTTGTAATTAGTGTAATACATGTATTATACCTGTTATTTTAATCCAATATCCAGTCAGGAAATGAACCAAAACCAAATCATTTAAAATATGAGGCACACAGTATTAAGTATGAGTGACTAATTAATAATTTATTAATATTGATAGCTCTACATTCATATTATAAATTGGTACATGACACCCTATTGATATATTCAGTCACTTTTTAGTTACAAACATGCTAAACCAAATCAGTGATATAGCAGCATAAATGCTATATACAGTGAGGTTCCATATATATGTTTAGACAGTGAAACATTTTCATAACAATGGATTTGAAATTAAACAATGGAGATGCAATTGAAGTACAGACTTACAGCTTTAATTCAAGGGGTTGAACAAAAATATTGTAAGAAACGTTTCAGAATTGCAACCATTTTTGCAAACGATTGTCAGGGGCTCATATGTAATTGGACAAAGTAACAAAATCCTAAATAAAATGTTCATTTTTAAATACTCATGAATGTCATGAATCTTTGCAAATAGTGACTGCCTGAAGTCTAGAAGCCATAGACATCACCAAATGCTGTGTTTCCTCCTTTGTTATGCTTTGCCAGGCCTTTACTGCAGCTGTCTTCAGTTGCTATTGTTTGTGGGTTCAGTTTTGGGTGTGCCTTTAGTTTTTCACTTCAGCAAGGGAAATGCATGCTCGATCGGGTTGAGATCAGGTGATTGACTCGGCCATTGTAGATTATTCCACTTCTTTGCATTAGAAAACTCCTGGGTTGCTTTCACAGTATGTTTTGGATCATTGTCCGTCTGTCCTGTGATGCGCCATCCAATCAACTTTGCTGAATTTGGCTGAATTTGAGCAGCTGCTTCTGTCATATTATCAGTAAACACTAGTGACCCAGTGCCATTGGAGGCCGTGCATGCCCATGGCATGACAATGCCTCCACCATGTTTTACAGATGATGTGATAGGCTTCGGATCATGAGCCAATCCAAGCCTTCTCCATACTATTTTATTCCCATCATTCTGGTACATGTTGATGTTAGTTTCATCTGTCCAAAGAATGCTGTTTCAGAACTGGGCTGTTTTTTTTTATGTTTTTTGGCAACGTCTAATCTGGCTTTTCTGTTCTTGAGACTTATGAATGGTTTCCACCTTGTGGTGAACCCTCTGTATTTGCTCTTGTGAAATCTTCTCTTTATGGTAGACTTGGGTAATGATATGCCTACCTCCTAGAGAGAGTTCTTCACTTGACTGGATGTTGTGAAGGGGATTTTATTTACCATGGAAAGGATTCTGCGATTATCTACCACTGTTGTCTTCTGTGGGTGTCCAGGCCTTTTTGTGATGCTGAGCTCACCAGTGCGTTCTTTTTTTTTCTCAGAATGTACCAAACTGTTAAATCGGCCTCTCCTAAGGTTCCTGCTATCTCTCTGATGGATTATTTTTTTGTTTTGGCAGCCTAAGGTTGGCCTGTGTCACTTGCATTGAGAGTTCGCTTGACAGCATGTTGTGGGTTTACAGCAACAGCTTCCAAATGCCACACTTGGAATCGACTCCAGGTGTTGGCTGCTTAATTGATATAGAAATTATGAAGGAGTAGCCCACACCTGTCCATAAAACAGCTTTTGAGTCAATTGTCCAGTTACTTACAGTCCCTTAAAAAAGAGGGGGCTACATATTAAGCAGCTGTAAATCTTAAACACTTCCTCCAATTTGCATTTGAATACCCTCAAATTAGAATTGATAGTCTGCACTTTAGGCCCGTATTCATTATACAACTGTAGTCTGAATATGTTCTGGTAAACAGCTAAAATAACAAATATTGTATCAGTGTCCATATATATATATATATATATATATATATATATATATACCTAACTGTATATATACAGTAAGTATATAACTAAACTTTATATGAGAGCCCATATTTGCTCCAGTTGAGTAACAATATATAATGCAGTAAAGATCGCCACTTTTTCATCCCTCTAGGCTCACTTTAAACTTATACATAGCATATTAAGTTAGTTTCTGTTGTGGTTTTAAGGTGAAACTCCATTGGCTCTCGCTGCCTGTACCAACCAACCAGATGTTGTACAACTGCTCATGGAGAACAGCCAGACAAATGTCACCATCCAGGACTCTTTGGGAAACACCGTATTACATGCTTTGGTGACTGTGGCAGAGAATTCGGAAGCACAAAATGCCTTCATAATACGCATGTACGATACAATTTTACGGACCTGTAAAAACAAGTCTTTGGAAAGCTTTAAAAACGATGATGGTCTCACTCCAATGCAACTGGCAGCTAAAACAGGGAAGACCGAGGTAAGACAATATAAAGAATAACGATAAGAGATTTCCTAGAAAAAGTTGTTATTGTTTGAGTTATCACAGTAAAAACAAAACTAGTTATTGCTATTTATTGTAGTAAACATTATGTAAGGTTAAAGCTTCTACAATATGTGAAATTTCAATGTCATCCTCCAGATCCTCCATTACATTCTCAGCCGTGAAATAAAAGAAAAGGAAAATAGGATCCTCTCCCGAAAGTTCACAGACTGGGCTTATGGACCTGTTTCATCTTCTCTCTACGACCTGAAGGATGTGGACACTTCTTCCCGGAACTCATTACTTGAAATTGTGGTTTACAACACCAACATTAATGTAAGTGGCACAACTTTTATAACTGGAGCCAGTGCCGGATTTACCACTAGGCAACCAAGGCAATTGCCTAGGGCCCAGCGGTCCCCAGAGGGCCCTCCCAGGGCCGGCGGTGAGACCACCCTTTAAAAATGGGCCGCTACTTATGGGCCAGTGCTATGTGCTACTTATGGGCTAAAGTCTGCCAGCCAGCCCCTGAATAGGGGTATATGTTATGCTAAAAAACTATAGTGCTATGGATTTTTTCAGGGAGGGGGCCCCAAACCAGTATCTTGCCTAGGGCCCCATGAGGTCTAAATCCGTCTCTGACTGTAGCAGATAGTCATCCTAGAAAAACTAATCAATCAATGACAGTTTCTATTTTTACTCGATATGTGGAATTTAAACTGTAGTTAACAATCTCATGTTTGTCCTTGCTTAGATGTCATAATCATAACAGGAAACACCAATGCTCTTATTTTAAATGAAAAACATATTTTTGTATATGCTCATATATATTATGAATAACTACACACTCCCACTAGGCAAATCAAGGGAGTGTCTAAAACATTGAATGAGTTACATGGTGTTACTGCTTCAGTGCTCTTCTTTACCCCATGGTACCCACATTGGTTGCTAGTCACTGATATGGCAGGGCAGCATACTTATAACTCTGCTCAATGGGTAGGGAGAGTGGCACTGGGTACGGAGAGTGGCGCTGAGTTATGATGTCACAGTCAGTTTTACTTTCCTTGAAGACCTGTTTTTAAAGTTAGAGGAACTGTAAACTTCTAATGGTCCCTATTTTGCTCAAGTGCTTCATGTTTAAAATTAGTGTGATTAATCAATGAAAAAGCAATATTGTTATAATAAAATTCCAAATTATTTTATTTCTTTAAACAATAAACCATTGTCATTATTTTCATTTAAAAAACCTTTAAATTAAATGTATCTTCTTATTTTCTCCTAGAACCGCCATGAATTATTGGCTTTGGAACCTCTTCATAACCTGCTTCAAATGAAATGGAAAAAGTTTGCACGATACATGTTCTTTATTTCCTTTCTTCTGTCGCTAACTTATAATGTTGTCCTAACATTAGTCTCCTATTACCGACCACGTGGCGATCAGGTATATCCTCAGTTATTAAGTTCACTGATAAATAATTACGCATTAACCTTGCTACTCACTAACCAATTATTTGGGATTCCTTTGGGATTCCTAACCTTCTTTGACCTGGGTAGTATTTGTCGGTGGTAATCGGTATCCCGATGCCTGCAAAAAAAACCTGAACAGTCAAATCACGACATAATTAAAATCTACACTTAACCTTAACGACAAAACTGCTATGCGACTGCTCGAAAATCAGAAGATGCTAGATGCCGGCGCTTGGTGACGTCACCAAAGACAGCAACATGTACATTTAAAGAGGTTTGTTAACATTAGGGTTGGGGTTAGGGGTTAGGGGTTTGGGTTAGGATTAGGCTGCGTCAAACGTCGTTGTCATCTGTGACATCAAAATAAACCACCAGCAACCAGCATCTTCAGATTGTGTAGCAGCCACATAGCACTTTGCTCGTTAAAGTCCTCCGTCGGTGTTAGGGTAAGTGTATATTATAATTATGTCGTGATTTGACTGTTCGGGTTTTTTTTGTAGGTATAGTCAGTGTGGGTATCCCAAGCATCGGGATACCGTACCCAACCCGTCATTGTGGGTGGTAGCTTTAGGACCTATGTTTCAGTTTTGTGTATATATATATATATATATATATATATATATATATAAAATTTTGGTGGCCTATTTTTATTTTATTATTATATACATATATGCAGACTTGCATTGGCTGTGCTTTTATACATTTACATATATTATATGTATATATATATATATATATATATATATATATATATATATATTTATAGGATTGAACTTGAAATCATTTTATACATATATACAGGCTCAGATTGGCCATACATGTACATGTTTTATAGGCTCGGACTTGCCATTAACGTGCACATATATACAAACCCCAAATCTTGCAGGGCCCCTATTTGAATATTTGCTTTTTGACATTGTAACATCATTAAACAATTATGTCCATACTGTAGATTGTTGTGTATTTATAACAGACTATGTACATTGTATAAAATGTAAATATAAAACATAGCATAATATAAAGACATTATTTGTGACTTTAGAGTGGGTAATACGATATCTCTTCCATTGCTGCAGGCTCTGTATCCATTAAATCCAACATATGATCAGGGATGGTTACAGCTGGTCGGACAAATGTTTATTATTGTTTGTGCTACATTCCTTATGATCAAAGAGGTGAGTAATAAAACTGTTTTTCAATTGCAATATGTAATTATGCAAATGACTCATTGTCTCTTTTGTAAGATTTCCTAATTCTTTGCATAATTTCACATTTGATGTCATACAGTTTTTACTAAGCAATTATTTGGGAGTGCTTACCAGTATAAAACCTGTTTGCAATTTACAGCTAGTAACAATTTTATATTAAAGGAAATATTCCTAGGAGTAAACATGTGCATAGCATACAATTTAATGTCAATAAAGATCTTACAGATCCATCTAGTCTACACTTAAAAATAAATCATTTTCTTTGTAGATAGTATTTGTGCATTTGCCGGTAGGTCATTTATTTGTTATTGATAAAATGTTTTACCACATAGATATATATTGAGATATAAAAATGTCTTAAAAATCGGTAAATAAAACAATAGACTCAACAATAAACTCAACATAGTACAGTGAAGGCATATAAAGCAGATTACACCGGGTCTAAAAATGTCTTTTATAATGTAAACTGTATTTTTACTACTGACAAGAAAGATTCCATAACATAAAGGTTCCTTGTTATTAAAATATGTTTCACGCAATATACTGTGCTCAGACTGAATAACTGCTTTGTCTCCCGCATAGGGCGTGGTAATCTTCCTGGTGAAGCCGTCAGATCTTCGATCAGTCCTGTCAGACGCTTGGTTTCATGTTTTGTTGTAAGTAGTTAAGTTCTAATGGGTGTAAATCCTTCTGCTTCTCTCATAAACCAAATACATTCATAATGAGAATTCTAAAGGAGTGTTTCCTGTCATCAACCTTATCAGGAATACAACACAGTAGTTTCTGCTCATTTTCATTAATAATATTCACCTTATACTTGCAGCAACTTATTCACATTTAAAGAGTACATGTCACCTACATACAGTGGAGCAGCCATGTTATGGTATCGAGATGTTGTACATAGGTCCCAACGAGGTAAAAAAGGAAAATGTATCAATCGGCGGGTTTAAGTAACCAGCGATTGATATATTTCCTCTCGAAGTGTTTAACAAGCTACCTTTTGTGGTTAAGTTGCAATTTGCATTGGTTGGAATTATTAATGTTTCTGTAACTGAATCTATTATTCAATTCAAAGAAGAATCTTTAATCTGGATGTCTTTCTTTTGCAGTTTCATTCAAGCAGTCCTGGTTATTTCGTCAGTTTTCTGTTACCTTTTTGGTGTCAAAGATTATCTGGCCTTTCTCGTATTAGCCATGGCGCTTGGATGGGCAAACATGCTGTACTACACCAGAGGATTTCAGTCTCTGGGAATCTACAGTGTTATGATCCAGAAGGTAAGTGTCAGCACTCACTTATTTTTGTGAGAGATATTCTGTATTATATCATGTGAGCCAGTAGTAGAGAAATGCAATAACACAAGATTAGGGCTCCTATAACTTTAAAATAACAAAAAAACATCCATGTGCCTTGAAGTTTGGTCAGCCTACAAAATCCAACCCCTATTTCCCTTTGGTGGCCAAATAAGGTAAAATAGTTATAGAGATGTAGATATGGTGGATGCTAATTTTTTAGTTTCCTAGCATCTCTCCTTTTAGTTGATTTATTATGGAAGATGAAAAAACAAATCGTTACTTCCTGTCTTTTGAACAAGGGTATTTTTTGATCAGATTCAATTACACTGATATGTTTATTTGTAAGCTTAGACCTTAATACTAACGTTACATTGTATATATCTTTCTTCTAGGTCATCTTGAATGATGTTCTGAAGTTTTTATTTGTATACGTTTTGTTTTTGTTTGGATTTGGAGTAGGTAAGTACATTTTTATGCTGTACCCTATAAGAATACATGTGATAGAGTGGTACTGTAATGTACTCATTATCTTAGTCAATTAAGAGAAAATCCATGATCATTTAAATTCTCCATTTCCATTGATGTCAGAGTGAAGATGTAAATATTGGGGTTGATGCAGAGATGCTCACAAAATGGGAGCAAATTAAAAACAAAAAACCACAGAAAAATAGCAGGTGCAATAGATAAGCCTCCTAACACACGTATATGAATGTTTCTGTAGACCTACATGAGCCACATTTGTACTGTACTCAACCAAAGCTAGAACTACCCTTCCCGCCTCCACCCCTGTCTCCAGGCACAGACAGGCGTATATGCCGGAAATCCTTATCAGTAGCCTAATGTTATGTTTTCCTTTAGGGATTAGTCTAGAAAAAAATTATCCAATGTAGCCTTTATAAAAGGGTTTGTCCAAATTAGGATGACTCCCTGGTGGAAATTAGGTGTGGTATCTCCCATGGGACTTTACTATTACTTCCATATTGCCACTGGTCAGAGCTACGCATTGAATAATGGAAGACAAGCTCCTGAGATTGATGGACTCGAGTGGCTAGAAAAATTCAAACGGTTAGAGGGAGGAGGCAGCAGCACATGATTGGATGGTCACCGTTCCAATCAGGTGGTGGTTTTACTCACATTCCGCCCTTTCCTAGCTGATAAAAAAATTTCCCCACTACTCAAATGCCAAGAATGTCATGGAATCAACCATGGGGGAATCAAGAAAGGTTCCTACCATAACGTCAACCTGGGATAGTGTTAAAAAAGAAGGGGGTGGGATGTAATTAGGAAGCCATTAAAAACATAGAGCAAGCTCTTGAAAACTGCAATTTATGTTTCAATCCGCAACAGCCCATGTATGTAGTGAAAGGTTTTCTGCTTTTTAAACAGATAAAAAAAATGATATAATAAATAATTTGCATTTGTTTCCTTTCTTAAAACAGCGCTTGCCTCACTAATTGAAAGCTGTGCTGATGGTGACGAATGCAGCGCCTATAAGAGTTTCAGCACGGCTATTGTGGAACTGTTCAAGCTCACTATTGGACTAGGAGACCTGGAGATCCAGCACGACTCTAAATATCCCGTCCTGTTTCTGATTCTTCTAATCACTTACGTCATACTAACGTTTGTGCTGCTTCTAAATATGTTAATTGCATTGATGGGAGAAACAGTGGAAAAGATTTCAAAAGAAAGTGAGCACATTTGGAGACTACAGGTGTGTACTGTGTATATTAGATTAATGTAAGTTTTTCACAGTCCGAAAAACTTTCCAAATACAGCCATATATACATAACGGATAAAAGTGTGGATTACAGGAACTGGTGTGTACTATGTGGCTGTATTTTTTCACTTAACAATCATAACCACTGTTGACCAATATATCTTTTACACATTTAATAATAAATAATATGCATTACAACAATGATAATTTGTCTGTTTTTGTACTACCAGAGAGCTCGAACTATATTGGAGTTTGAGAAGAGTTTGCCAATGTGGTTAAAGGCTAAATTTCAGCTTGGAGAATCATGCACGGTCTCCAAAAATGACAACAGAACATGTTTAAGGTAACTTAAATGATAAATCATTTAACAAATGTGATTACAATGCATATACTATAACTGGCAATCTGAACTACACATATTAAATGTGATTTTATCAAAGATAAAAACCGCTTGCGCAATCCATTTGTCTGTCTGTGTGTACTCAAAAATATTTCTCTTTCATAAAATATGTTTGAATATTTTATTATTAAAATGCACCTGAAAGAAAGGAAAATATGCAAGTTATACAACCAGAGGTCAGGCCTATAAAAGCACAATGGGAAAGGTGGGGATGGTATTTATGAAAACCCATTGACCTCCATTGCAGCCTTATGCAGGGATGACATTATTCAATCAATGATGAGGACCGCTTCATAGGACTAATGTGTGCTCTATTTCCTTAACAGGATAAATGAAGTTAAATGGACTGAATGGCACAATCATGTTACCTGTATAAATGAAGAGCCCGGTTTTACAATGTTTACTGGTATGTAAATGAGTTTTAAGTACATCTAAAAAAAAAAAAAAAAAAATATTTTTTTGTAGTGAGAGAGTTAACCAATACACAGGTGACAAATTGGACTCATTTTGCCCAGTATGGGACTATGCATTTGAGCATTTGCCGATTTATAAAGTAAATGAGCATCTACTGTACTTGACCAGTCAAGAGTCCTAAAGAAACCTTAAGGGTACATGCACATAAGCTCTTTCTCTGGGCTCTTGTCTCATTTCAATGGCGCAGGGTGGAACAAAAATACAGTAAAATAGTCCATGCTCTATATTCCTGGAGATCACCATAAATAAGTGAAACATAGATGCAGAAGCACATGTGTGCATGTACTCTAAATACTTGCAATGTAAACCAACGAGGCTACTGTATAAACTCTAATTTACTCTATTGCTTCAGATGCAGGCTTTATAAAGTTATTTAACAAAATCAAATCGCCATAATTAATGCAAATATAAATTATTTACCTACAGTAGTTTAAAATGGATCAATATAATGTGTTTATCTTTTTGAAGGAACAAGCTACAGCAACTTGCATACTGAAGATGAACCTGACAGTTTCGAGAAAGATCGACCAGTTACAGTTGACATCGGAGATTCAACAGATACAACAATTGAGACCACGGTTTAAAATTTCAGAATGATGGAATGTTGGACATATTTGCAATCTAGGGCAAACTATAGATATTATGGAGTATGGAAAAAAATATAAACAATCTGTAATGATTTTGTTTGACATTGTCCAAATATGTATGGCTAATCTAAGATTATCTGGATAAGGATGATATACTCCTCATTTCTGGAATTGTCAGTATCATTTGTGTACATTCTATTGCCAATGTGAAGATGTCACTTATAGTTCCACAACAACTGGATAGCCACAGGCTACCCAGATCTGCCAGTAAAAACGTCCAAGCTGTGAATAACTTTCAACAAAAAGTGCAATAATCCATTAAAGGCACTTCCCAGTGCATTGATAGGGAGAGACTAACGTCTTACAAATTATGTAGCTTTAAATCAATAGCACTATTGTCATACTTGTTTATATTTATATATGAAACGATGATACTATAAGGAATTGTTTACTCATAATGAGTCTTCGTACAAACTGTGCACATTCCTTGAAACTCCATCACAATAGATCAAGCACTGAGTCAGGTTTAATTAATGTGTTCTTCTCATGCAGTCCTCTTTCCCCTGTGACTATGACTGAAACATGCAAATAAGATGCTAGCAGTCAGTCTTGTGAGCTCCGTCCCCCCCCCCCCTCCCAAATATTGGTGCTCTTCTGGGGTCTTGTATCTCTGGACAGTCACCTTAACTACTTGCTAGCTGTCCAGAAAGATTACAGATCCTGGCAGGTAAACTTTAAGTCTGTGAATCAGCTTTGCTAATCAAGATTCAGTTTTATAATAGTGTAGTTCATTTTAATTACTATGCTGCCTTCTATAGGACAAACATATAAAAAATAGGCAGCGATTAAGTAATAATTTGAAAACATGATCAATAATTATTTTATTATTTGGTGCAAACACACCACTAATAAACTAGCACAATTTTTTTTAAAACAGAATGAAATTTTCATGTATTAAAGAGAGACATAGTAAACTACTTTTGGGTAAGATCCACAGGTTAGAAACTCTTGCTCTAGATTACAGTTTGAAAATATGTGGCTCTCTGACAAGTTATGCTGATATTTGTAGTGCAAGAGCGGCTGGAGAGGTTGCTTACTCCAGCTATAGATTATATGAGACTTTATTCCCCATCCCCCAGAACTGTCTATGAAAGCTGAGGGGAAAAAAACCAGTAAATTCCACAACTGCTCACACAACTGCTTTTCCACTGTACGCCTCTATAAGTAGATAACTGTGATGTATTTAAAGTGGATTATTGGCCTGTGTTAGCTGAAGGATGACATTGTTTTTATAATGCACTTAGAGATAATGCACATACCTGTATATTGTGTTTGCACTTTTACTAGATAACGTTTGTTACTAAATATTTTCTTTGATCTATTAGAATTACATTTTTGTGTATCTAATGTTATTTTTCAATAGGACCAGTTAGCAGATTAATACATTATCTAAAGGAACTGCTGTTCTGTTAATCTAAATAACTTGTTGCTAGAACTATATGCAGTATCTCTGTGATGCTCAAATCTAGTCCTCCATGACAGCTAGGTTTAGGGGGTTCCAAATTCTGGTTTACACAATTGAGCATTATATATTTGACATGACACAAGTCAGATTTGTATTAAGCAAATAAATTGTCCTGTTCACTGCTTCAGTATATGCAACAGCAAACATGTTTCACTTGCTCAAATCACATTAACGTTTAAAATAACCGAAAAGCTTTGAAAATCATTAAACATATTAACACGACATCTCCAAGATAACAAATACTGACATTATTACTTTTATGGTTGAGCATTTTTTACAGTGTTTAGATTTTTTTAATATGGATATTTAATCTAGTTTAGAAAAAATCTGTTTTGTGATATGAGGACTAGAATTATGTTCCACAGAGATATATTGTTTGTTCTGACAAAAGTCCTTTGATTATGCTGTATTTTTATGTTGGGAAAGATATATTTGTATTTTTTAATGTTAATTTATAATATTTATACCCCTAATATTTTGTATTGTAACAGCACATTTCCAAACCTCATATTTTTAATATATTTTCATTGTCATTTAATTTTATGTTTTAAATCTGAAATAAATCCTACCTCGAATGTATATGACACGATTTTGGTGCCATAAGAATGCATGTTCTTAACAAGTCAACTTCTCTTTTCTGAGTTGAATATATTTATAAAAATGTAAATTATTGCATTGCAGTGTATTAAAACTACAATAAAGCCATATATTTTATAAGTACTGTAAGTGTTTATTGTCTTCTGCTAGTTTGCATAGAAAGAAAGTGAAAACAATAAATCCTGTGACTTCGCAATTAGTTTGCAAAATTGGGGTTTCTGGCCCAGTGAATGTTAAAGGACTGGCATGTGGCCGTGTACACAACGGAATGTTAATTACAAAACCACTAGAAGTAACGGTCTACCTAGTTTAATTTATACATGTTAAATGGCTAGTTTCCTGCTAACTTCATTTGCATGGTTACAAGTTTTCATCATTAATAATTAGGGGGTAGCCATTGTTATAAAGATAAATATATCTAACAGCTGAGCTCCTCTTTTCTGTAGATCTTGCTTTGTGAGCATGTATTATATAATAGAACATATTACTTTAAAAGAGCACTGAGCAGATCCTTCCCCTTAGCAGAGCCCCAGGAGCTGGACGCTGAACAGATTTCCCAGGGAGCCTCCGTTTCTGTTGTATGTTCTGCTCTTCCTTCTCACACCCACAGCTAACTAGGAGTGCTGCTTTAAATGCAACCTCTTTATATTTTAGGAAATAGAGCACATATGGACATATATGAATGACAATTGCATCTTGAAGATCGCACTAGCTATGCTATTTAAGAAAATATAGCCCATATCAGCAGCCTTTTTGCCCCCGGTTGCAAACTGCGACACTTGTTTTTTGCTATCTAACATTTTTAACCTTTTATCAGAGCCGCAGAAGTATATTATGGTAAAATTTAGCAGATTTAGAGTATTTACCTTCAGATTTCACAGATACAGTTTTGACCTTTACTTTGAGTATAGATGTCAGTTCCCTGTGTCCAAGCGACATGACAATTAATCCAAATGATAACATCTATTATTCGTTGTTACTGTCATCTAAGGGAGCTGCAATGTGATAAGAGGTGTAACGAAGGAGGATTTATACCTTTGTACAGGGGCAGAGCAGTGCTTCATAAGCCCCCATAGCAAAATTTCGGTAGGGGCCCCGCTATGCTGTTCTCTCCTCCCGGGTCCTCCGCTCTGCTCTCAATAGAGCAGGATTGGCCTCTTTGGAGCATGAATCACTCAGAAGAGGCCTCTGCTCTGCCAGACCCCCACCTCCAGGCCCTGTAGCCGCTGCACCCCTATATACCCTATCATTGTGCCCCTGTCTTTGTATAAAAGAAGCAAAACAAAACTGTGGTGTAAAAAAGACTATTGACAGTTTGCATCATTAACTGAAACCTACAGGTGAGAAACCTGACAATAGGACGTGTAGATGATGTAGTTACAGAGATTTACATCGGACAGATTGTACAGTTAATGTCACTTTCTGGGTTTTGACAAAAGCCAGGTTTGTTTCATAGTACGCGGCCTCATTCACAAAGGTTGGATAAACAGTACATTCTCCTTCATAGCGTATGACGTCACCATCCAGGGTTATAAACATTGGATCACCAGGGTTTAGCGCTCTCCAGTCCTGGTCCTGTAAAATATAATGTAGTAAATTATGCATTCCAAAAATCAGACACTTACAATGGATACAAATGTTACATCACAGTTACACAAAACAAAACAATCCCAATCTTAGGGCTGATACACCTGTGTATCTTTGCTTCCCGATGTCCATCACTGTCGGATGCATCCTCACCAGTGATGGACCTCCCTTGCTGATCCCTATGCCAATGTATACAGGCTGCCCACACATGCATATAAGCAAACACAATAGAGCCAATTGCGCAATACACTTTTATATCATTCTTTTATAGCTATTTCATGCACATAGTGAAAAACCAAAAACGAATTACAAAACATATTAAGCTTGTTCTTCTGCCGACAGCAATACTAAATACAATGTTTTTACTTTATTCACAGTATGACACATTTATTGGCTGGAAGTACCTGTGTACAGACCCATGGGTGGAAATAAGGTGTATTAAGAAAATACATTGATAAATATATTTTTTATGAGTTTAGGGCCATATTAATTCAAATCAGAACAATATTGTGTTTGGTGTCCTGTGTGCACAATTTCAACTAGTTTAAATGCCACTTTACGGAGGCAATTCAATTGGCCGCGTTTCTGTCAGAAGTAATAACCGTTAATACAATAATTTTTACCCGGATTTCTGCTAGCGGCAAAAATCCAGCGTTGAAGTAACCGTACTGTAATAATGCACACTATTACCGTATTAACGGTAATAGTGCGCAGGCCGCATTACTTGCGGCAGTTACGCAGCAAATTGAATCCCCCCCCTACATGTACTATATTTTTCTATTAATTTGAAAGAAAAGCACAATCACAGGTAAATAGTAAAACAAATCAACGCCATCCTGGAGGAGATAACAGAAGACGTCCTTTTCTATAAGTTGGTTTAGCTATTGAGCCAAGTCATGCTACCTTTAGTTATTGCAAATGCATTTTTGCACTGTTATATCAACATCTATCATTGTCTCACATGGGTGTAGTACGAGTGATCGGGTTAGGGGTAGGGGTGTTAACCCTAAGTCCTAACCCCTACCCCTACCTGGTAATGTCAACCTAATACATACCTGGTTCCGTGCGTTGCCGCTTTAAATTCGAAACTTTGCAAGTCGCAGCTGTAACTGACGTCATTTACAGTCGCGATCTCCTGTGTCCGGATTTACTCTCTGTCTTTTTACTAATAAGTAGTTCTTTTCTCTTCGTCGCTCTGTTCAGTATAGGAGTAATTGTGGAGGATTAAAGAGTGTCGGTGTTTACAGCACCGATCACTCAATTACCACCGGTCTCACATAGTGTATAATTTATTTACAGTGCATACCTGAAGGTTTTGATGAATAATAGCGCAGAGATCACCATTCTCATTCCTGGGATAGTGCATCTTCTCTACCACTTTGTATACCTCAATACTACATGGTGGGAACGCTGTACCTGCAGTGTCATTTTACAAACAACCATTCAGACAGTAGTATTGAAAACCGAACCATTATTATTGTATATTATTAATACAACATTATGTAAAAAGTTATTTTTATTTAATTTGTTTAATTGTCCCTGAGAAAAATCCATGTATCATTGTGCATAAAAAATTAACCCACTAAATGAAAATAAAAAGAGTATTACTATACATAAGAGATGCGTGGAAGAAGGTAAAAGAGCTATATATGTGATATAAATTGTATGACTTTAAACAAATTGTAGTCTTGGCCATATAACACACTGAGGAGCTGCCATCAAAAAAAAGGAGTTAAATTTAATAATCAGGACTTTAGAATTATAGGTAACCATCTGGGCCACAAAATGTAAAATGCTAAAAAGAAAAAAAACCAAAAGAAAATGTAAGCAGTTTATAGCTCTATTCATATTCACGAATGTAGATTGAAGAAGCCAGGACAGAGACTAGGGTAGGGTTTCCCAAACCCAGTCCTCAGGGCTCACTAACAGTGCAGGTTTTTCATATCTCCTTGCTGGAGCACAGGTGTGTTCATTACTGACTGACACATTGTAACAGATTTACAGGTGGCCATAATTATGTCACATGTGATCCGGAAAACCTGCACTGTTAGGGAGCACTGAGGACTGGGATTGGGAAACCCTGGCCTAAGGGAAGATTGAACATGAAAATTTGAAACAAAAAAGCGCATTTACCCCATTTGATAGACTCTAGGTTGTTCCTAATAACAAAGGATGGTGCTTTTATACTCCTTCCATGCTGACGAAAAGACCCGGGATATTCCCGGCAACCCGGGTCTAGTCTTGGTGTGAAATGGGGTGCCCACATCTACCCGGGTTGGATGGCCCGGAAATTGAACCCGGGTCTTTTGGATGGTTATTCTCGGGTCCGACCCGGGGAGCCTGCAGTGTGAACGGTGAGACCCAGGTTTTTCAACCCGAGCCTTACGGACACCAATTAAAAAGTAAAATAAAATAAAAAAAATACATCCCAAGAGGAGCCAATCAGAGCTTTCCTTGTGATATTGCCATGGAGACCCAGGCAGACCCGTGTTCAGTGTGAACACGATCTACCAGGGTATTTGACAGGTGGGAGGCTCTGTCCCCCAGCAATATCCCGGGTTCATATATCCAGGATATTGCCGGGTTGGCAGTATGAAAGTGGTATTAGTTACATTTTGACACCAAATTTCTCAGATAACATTTAGCATGACATAGAGAACATCTGTACCTTGGTTGAAATACTGTATGAAGTCAAGCGCATATTTCACTATTTTCCTCATTTTATCCAGAATATCTGCTCGAATAACACCTTGAGGTTGAGGTCCTATTTCTATGCCTGTCAAACACAACAATGTTTATCTTAATGTATGAGAAATTGTATATAATTAATATGAAGTATTGTGACAAAGGGAGTGATGTGACACAGGCTTCTAATAGAGTAAATAGCTATTCAGCTTACAGTCTGCAGAGGAAGGCTGCATATAGGGTTAAGTCCTTAAACAGTAAAACTCCCAGGCTGAACACACACAGGTAGTCTATTGAGGTAATTAGATCAAAGGAAGGGGTTTTGTGTATCTAAACCTGTACTGTGCATATGTGCTGTGCAACAGATACCAGACAGTGGCCGGTGTCTAGACAGTAGGACTATGTCTAGTCAGTGTTAGGTTTCCTGGTGTTATCCCGACAAAGTGTGCTTATGGCTTCAACAATAAAAGCATAATTTACACAGCAAGGAGTTGTTTGTGTATGTATCACTAGGGGTGCCCATGTCAATATATATATTATATATATATATGGGGCGCACGCAGGATATTTAAGGGGGAATTTCCGCCCCCCCCCCCCCCCCCAAAAAAAAGAAAGAAAAAAAAGTGTTTCGGCAGCACTGTATTATCCAGCAGCCGCGGCGCTGTCAAAGTAGCATCCACGGCGGTGCTGTATATGTCTACCTGCTAGGGTAGGGGGGGGGGGGGGGGGGGGGATCGTCCCTATTGCCCCACTCTGGATCCGCCACCGGCTGCGCCCATGGAGCTGCAGCCGGCCCTGTCCCAACCACATGCATAAACAGAGCATGCATTCTCCCTGTAACTCTTTTAGACATTAAATAATATGGGATAGGTAATTTTGTAGGGATAAGATCATAAATGCTGCCCAGGAAAAAAAAATAATTCACCAGTGGTACCCAGAAGTTCATGTTTAGCGCCCAAATTTATAATATCACCTATTCTATGTGTGTCCTTATGTGTTTAGTTCTGTCTCATGTTAGTAACAGATTACAGTGAAAGCACCAAATCTCCCCCATCCTGGCACCTACAGAGTCAGGCACACACTCGTTTGAAAAAAAGGCCCCCTCTTTCAAAAAAAGTGGCCCCTTAGTAGTTATTGTTTGGTGATCACAAGATAATAATACCCTACACTACAGAAAACATTAAAGAGCCTAATATGGCAGAGTGCTTTTGTAATGCCTAGATGTCCCCATTCCTGGCTCCAAGAAACTATATGGACACTCCTTTCAGGCAATAGCACATTACACTACAGAAAGCTTTACAAAGTCTAGACATGTGGTGGGGTTATAATATCCAGATGTCCCACATCCTAGCTTTAATAATCTCAGGTGTACACTCATTTGATTTCAGTAGATTTTTTTATTTTTTTAAGTAGCCAAATAGGCTACTCATAGCATTCCTACACATTGTATGCATTTCATTCAGAATAGTGAAAACTACCCAAAAAATGCATAATCATTTTCAAGTGCAGATTTTATTATGAAATCCTATGTGTACAATCCTGCTTTTTGCTATTTTGGAAAGTGGATTGATGCAAAAACAAGAACCACAAAATATTTCTTGGTGGTGTTTAGAAAAAAAACCACACACATTTGCTTTTAGTTCACTGTCTTGCAATTACAATAAAATAAAAATTACTTTTTGGCCATTTTAGAGGTATAAGCAAATTAATGGTATTTTCTGGCAAATCAATGTCTTCTGAAAAAAACCAAGATATAATCTGTGTGGGTCCTGCTTAAACAATATACAGATATTGATTGGTTGGAATACAACCAGCCCAAAAAGTGCCAAAATAGGACATTAAAAATACCAAAAATGATGTGTAAAGGTAACAGAGTGCCATCTCAGCTCCATATTAGCTTAGTATGGGTGGTCTTTCCACATTTACACATTTGGGCCATGTCAGTGACTGTGGCCTAGTGTAAATTGCAATAGGTACTGTTGGGTTAATATTATGCAATGCATATGCGCCACCTCTGCTCTGTGTGTGTTAGGAGTGTGGAAAAAGACTTGCTGGTTTTCTTTCGTAGGTGATATCACATTTTAAATTACTTACCAACAGGATGTTTTGCTATTGAGCGAACTGTTGCATATTTTATTCCAGGGTCTTCAATTAAAAGCACAGGGCAAGAAACTGGAGCCATGGACTTCTGTGATATAATAAGGAACAGAAATGTATAGAAGTCATACACTTTATAATTCTTAGGCATTTAACATTATAAAGAATATTATGTCAATTTATTTTCTCATGGGGTAATATATGTTTTTGAGAGTTCAAACACAGCTTACATAACCTCATTCTTAAACTTGCATCTCCCACTTATTGTACAGGATATCATCATAATTTCACTGTTGAATATGTCAAAACCATCTTTCGACCCAGCCTCTCTCTCCAACTATTGCCCTATTTCCCTCCTACCCTTTGCCTCCAATCCGCTTAAAAGACTTGTGTACAACTTCCTATCTCACTTTCTCTCTCTCACTCCATTCTCGACTCTCTGCAGTCAGGCTTTTGCCCCCACTATTCCACTGGGACTGCATTCACACAAGTCATCAATTATCTACTTAAAGCAAAGTCTAATGGTCACTTCTTCACTTCTTCCTTCCTTTCTGTGGCTTCTGACACTGTTGTTCAACTTCTCCTCCTGCACACCCTTCTCTCCATTGACCTTCAGGACAAAGTTCTTTAATGGTTCACTTACTACCTGTTGAACCGGTTCTTTAGTTCTCTAACTCTGGCACATCTTGCCCTGCACTATGTCTATCTGTTAGGGTCTCTGTTCTTGCTCATTCAGCCCCCAGTACAACCCCTGTACTGACGACACCCAGTTCTACCTCTCCCCTCTTGACCTCTCCCCTTCTGTACTCATGTAGCCAGCTATCTCTCTACAATCTCCACATAGATGTTCCTATAGTACCTAAAGCTCTGTACAAAAAGCTTATCATCTCGCCTATTACCAGTGTCACCACATCCCTTTAAATCAACCTCACTGTCAATACCACCCTAATTTCCTCCGTCTCTCCGCTGCTTTGGTGTCACACCATTATCTTTTATTTTAAGGCGACACAAAGAATCCACAGCGCTGTACATAGAGGATTCAACAAAACAGTACAAAACAGGACATTACAATAAAGGGAAAAACAATACATTATAAAACAGGCTACAGTATAATCTACAGCAAACGAGTAGCAAAACCAGTAGAGAAAGAAATACTCGTGGTGAATAGTCCCTTACAGTGACAAGAGAGTGGGGAAGCAAAATAGTACTTGACTTCTCTGTTTTATTCCTCACAGTCCCTCTCCCAGTCCTGTTGCCTCCATCTTAGAAATATTTCCAGACCCTTTTCTTACCCAAGATGCTACCAAAACTCTTATCCACTAGCCCCACCCAAACTGGTCTTCCCCTCTTGTCAATCCACATCTGCTGCACTACTTTGCAAATCCCTACAGTGGAAATCAGTGGAAATCCCTCCGGTGTCCTTCAGATTCCAACTGAAATAACTCACCCTTACCTATAAAGTCCTTAACAACTCCATCCCAACTTGCCCTCTTAGATTTACCTCTGATGTGCACCTTGTCACCTCCCACCTACAAGACTTGTCACTACCCACTTATGGAACTCCCTATCATGCCCAATCAGACTCTCCCACAGCCATACAATCTATAAACACTCTCTGAAAACCCACCCTACTCCCACACTACAGCCCCCTCGCAACTGTCCAATCTCCACTTTGAGCCACAATGGCTCCTCTTGTTTCAGCTGCATCATGATCTGTCCAACACACCCACATTCTGACCCGCGACTTTTGGAAAGTTAGGAAGGTGGAAATGCTAGGTTTACTAGGTGTTTAGTCCCTCCCACAAAACTTGGGGCGGTTATAATAGGTTACATTTTTTATATTTTTTGAAGGGTCTCTTGCAATCGCTGTATAAAATGAACAGTTAGTCAGTAGACTTTAACACTAAAACATCTTGATGCTTAATAGCTTGTACCAGCCTTTACCTGAATATAATGAACCATCTGAATGGTGAAATCATCTCTGGAATCTTCAACGATCAGTGTAACTCCCATTTGTGCAGTGGTATTGTGAAGATCAAGTATCACATCATAAGCATCTTTACTCCCCTTTGGTCCAAATATGGAGTTAATTTCTCGAGCTTGTGCTATTTCATATGGTAATTTTACTGTATTTTCTTTACTGGAAAATAAAGCGCACACAAAGTATAATTATTTAATAAAACACATGATACAAATGATATTATACGCCTGTTAATGTACAAACCAAACTATTCAAACCATATTTTCCTTGAAACAAGAGAGTTGGAGATACATTTTAAATTTAACAACAGAGTTTGGCTTATGTTTCACTTATGTTATGTTTTTAGAAATTGCTGGAAATAATTCTTGTGGAGGCCCTTTTAGAATATATGTGGGATCCCCAATTCCTCCACATCTGTATTTAAAATGTACACACCACAGTTAACTAATATTGCAAATATTTTTAAAGACAACCATCAACCTATATCTAAATCCTATAATTTTCCTGGTTTTATGGTATTATAGTCTTCTATGAAACTCTAAAGAGGGCTCAGTTTTACAGTCATACCTCTCTAGCTTGTGTGGTAATGGTAGAAACATGGACCACTTAGCACAACGTTCATCAGACTGAGCAGAGAACATGTAACAGAGAGAAAGTCAAAGTATCTCTCCCAATTTCTAGCATGGGAAGTGACATCTAGATTATGTAATGCCTCAAGCCTAGAATGGCAGAGCAGGGGGCTTCAAGACAAAAGGCCGGTCAGCATGTGCTTTGCTCCCTTTCTGTGACTGTATGTCGGAGGGTTGGAGTTTGGCAAGGTGTTAAAGAAGAGCAAGTTTCTGACCCTACTATGACTATGCGGCTGGTTAAGCAATAGTGAAGAGAGAGATGGTAGGGTGTCCTAGGGGCACTGAAATATACAATCCTAGCACCTACATGACTCTTATAACAAAAACCTTCATTCTATATATCTCTTCAGGTACAAAATACCCCTCCTGTAGTTCTTTGATCTTGGAAATGTTAGACAACCTAGGACCAGATGCCCAGAGCTGGCTATGGCGGAGTGGACTCGCTTTTGATTGCATCATACCATCACTTCAATTTATTGTCATAATAACATTTGAGCCCCAACTATTGACACTGAGGGGTATATTTACTAAACTACGGGTTTGAAAAAGTGGAGATGTTGCCTATAGCAACTAATCAAATTAGAGTTATTTATTTAGTACATTCTACAAAATGATAGCTAGAATCTGATCATGAGGATCATTATGCTTACTAGCAAGATTGGCTTACTATGATCGGTCATATGCCTCTATACACTGTCAAGACTGCCCATACATGTCAGCATTCCTATAGTGGGGTCTTGCAACCCACTCGTGCACTCCCTTATTGCACAGAACCCTCTGATATCTTATCTCCTTAAACCAGATGTCTCGCTATCTTGATGTGACATTATTATTTCTCCTGTACAGCCCCACTGGTTAGTCTACTTATTGTTTTCATCTTTTCTGTTCTTGACATTAACATAATGTTATAAAATTATTACATGGAAAGTGGAACATGCTGTGAACTTTGTACAAATACTCCTTACATTGTCTTATTTGATTATATATTTGATTGTAATCTGTTCTTCTTGTTATTCAATAAAAAGAGTTAAAAAAAATAAATTACTGTATTTTCCCTTTGAAAATATGTACTCATCAGAGTGCTATGTTGGGCAATCCCAAGAAGAACACTTCAGATAATTACATAAAATAAACAAAATAAATCCATCCAGCAAATACCAAAGAGCAAAAGCAAATCCTCAGGCGTATTGCCAAGGTGACTCAGCACAATCTCTCACCACAAGGCAGCAGAATACTGAAATGTCAATGAGCATGTAAAACCAGAAAGAAGAAAAATAAATAAAAAATAAATAGCCTGGTTCCGTTCTCTTCTCCTTTCAGTTCAGCTTCTAAAAGTTAGATGAATACCTCGGCAGACTTCAAAAGTGGCAGACATATTAACTTTCAAAACAAACATAAAATCACAGAAAGATGTTCCATGCACAACACACAGGTTGAACAAAGTGCTTCCACTATCTGGGCATGTGCAGAGCAAATTCACACAATGCAATCAGGCACACATCCCGCTTGCATGAGCAGCACTCTTGGTGATCTATGCATCAAGCTTTTTTGACACTTAAAAGATGCAGAAACAGTAGTTTTAAGTATGTGTGCTATGCATTAACTGCCTATCGGAGGAGAGTTCACAAAAATCTCCTCCGTTCAGCATCGCTGTCCCCATAGATTACTATGTTCTACAATGCACCAAGCTTTGATAAGCTTTGCATTGCGCAGACAGGCAACGCCATCTCAGGAGGACATTACCGGTCATTTCCTATGGGATTCTGCTGAAGACACTCTGGTTTCTCAGAATCCGGCACAGCACTTCCTCCTATCACCGGCAGAGCTAAGCTGCCGGTAAATAGGAAAAAAAGATCACAGCACAGAGGTCACTTAGCCGAGGCTCCCGTCTTAGCGGTGCAGAAATATGCAGAGCTGTGGGTTGCAGCGATGCTTATTTAGGAGCACCACATCTTATTGATGCAAAGACCCATTGGAATTAAAGTTTATGGAAAAAACACTTTATAAACCAGCACTTGCAGATTACAGTAGAGAGATCTCAAAAGATTTGGGCAAAATGAATGAATACAGGAGCGCACGCAGGGGAAGGGGGGGGGGGGTCTGGTTCTCCAGAAACCTTCCCCTCCGCGAACGGGCACTAAACATTGCAGCACAGTACTGTACAGCAGCCGTGGCGCTGTCACAGAAGCGTCCGCAGCGGTGCTGTATTGTACTACAATACAGCACTGCCGCGGACACTTCTTTGACAGCGCCACGGCTGCTGTACAGTATCGCCAAAATGGAGCTGCTGCGCATATATTTTTTTTGGGGGGGAAGAAACCCCCCCTTTAAAAATCCTGCGTTTGCCCCTGGAATACAGGGGAATAAATATCAGTCTCTGAGCTATGGTTCTTTCAGGGGTCCCAGTACTTGTTTGGGTTTTCAGTTCATCACAGAGTAGTTACATTGTACACAGATCCTATGTATGCTGAAAGGAGCAGCGTGGGCCCCCTCAGAGCAGATGGACACACATCGCAGCCTCCCAAACCCTCACTGCCAGGCTGCATAGCACTCGCATGGGCTGCCAGAGCAATGGTTTGGAATGAATGAATACTTTAATGTTGCATAAAGTGCGCCACTTCTCTCATTCAGCAGGGACAATCTTTAAAATGTGTTTTTTTCTTCTAAAAGTAATGCATAAAAAGCGTAATTATACAGTAGGAACAATTAGAAACTACAGAACATGTGGGCATGCAATGCATTTAGATTAGTAAATTGACTGTAATTTCAACAAAAGTTTGGGTTTCAGCGTAAGACATCAGAAAACACAATGCTTTCTTACCTAAGACTTTGACTGTCAAAAACTCTGTTCAGGTCAGTGTCAACATATCTAGCACATTTCTCCACAGCTTTTGGGTTGGTAATAAATGGTCTCACCTCCACACCAGGTCTGGTAATCTCCCCTCCATGGTTTAACCAGTGCTTAACTAGAAAGACTCCTGATAACTCATTTCCATGCGTGCCCCCGAATATAGCCACTCTGCGTATAGCAGAGACACCACAGCTGCCAGCCATGACTTAAATACAGACAGCTGAAAAACACATGCACAGGATGAAACAAGTCAGCACACTTCATAGAGTACAAATAAAGCACATGACTTAAGTCAACATTTTCAAGCATTCTGGTAGTCACCCAAGTTCTGCATTTATCCCCACTACATTGTGCCTTTCAGCCGTCAACTTAGAAGCAGTTTAAACAAATCAGCATTGTAATAAATAAGAGATGTGTAAATAATGAAAAATAACATAATACAGTCTGAACAGCTTAGACAAGTGTAAGAGAGACAAGCAGTACACACATATGACAAACCTGCAGTACCTTGTAAAACACAGCACATTTCCTGCCAGGCTATTTATTCTCATTTTCATTAAACATTGGCTCCCGGCTTTGTCTTAGTCACTTTCTGTGCCCTTTTGTACTTTCCAAAGAGCATTCAAACTGCTCAGCACTTTCAGTGAACAATAACTTACTCTCTCAAGTGATTATACAAAAAAAGTTAAATAAAAACTCTATAATAACAAAACACAAACTTACATTAACCTAGCTAAATGTTTCCTTCAAAGAGGAAGCTCCAATGCAAATCTTTTGCTTTATGTGTAAACTGAGGACGGATCCTGCATTGTAGTCCAGCCCAGAGATCCAAAGGCAGTTTGCACAATTTTCCAGAGCAAACAGATTTCACTTTCCAAGAAGTGAGCAGCTGAATCCTTGATTTTTTGAACTAACTTTTTTGTGGATTGTGTCCCTGCAATTGATAGTTGAAAAAAAACCCAGCTAGTCTTGCTTCACTTCCTACACACCAGAAAATCCAGACATGCAACCACATTGATTTCACAAACAGGCAACGCCTGTGTCTACCAACAGATTGCTGCTGGTTACATTCTTTACATCAATAGGTTTCACTTGTATTAAATGTTAAAGCATACTGAGATAGTATACAAGTTGCAGAACTGAAAACAGGAACCAACCTCAGAAAAGAGACTGAGTAAAATTAAATGAAGCAACAGGAAAAGTTGAATATGATCCCTACAGAACAGCACACTCTATGCCCAGGGTCTAAGATTTTGCTGACTCAGTGTCCTGCACCACAGAAAACTATGTGAACTGGTTTCAGGTCACCAGTGATTTTGAGTTCTTGTCCCTGTTTAGGATGAAAAAGCAGGTATCGGATATCTAGTTCTAAAAATATAAATGGAGAAAAGGTAAATAAAGCAGCTCAGTTTCATACAGGCAAATGTATGTTCTCCTCGTGTTTGTGTGGGTTTCCTCCGGGCACTCTGGTTTCCTCCCACAATCCAAAAACATACTAGTAGGTTAATTGGCTGCTATCAAATTGGCCTTAGTCTCTCTCTGTCTGTGTGTGTGTGTATGTTAGGGAATTTAGACTGTAAGCTCCAATGGGGCAGGGACTGATGTGAGTGAGTTCTCTGTACAGCGCTGCGGAATTAGTGGCGCTATATAAATAAATGATGATGATGTTAGCTTGTGGAGCAAGATGGCAGCATTTGTGAAGAAGCAGAAGGCTGTGAGAAGGAACTGGGCAGAGTGAGGCCATAGAGTAATTTTTAGCAGTACGGAGTAAGTGTGCTGGTAGTGTGGAGCAGTGCAGAAATTAGATTTAATTTTACGGAGCTTGATTATTAGATGAGGGGTGCACAGTTATTTTCACTCTGCAAAATTTCTTGAATATTGCACCAGTTCAGAGCTGACTGTCTTCGCTTCGCATCCTGTAGTTTTAAAGGGCTAAGGCATCTTGCAGTGCGCAGTTAGCCGCAGAGTGCCCCAACCACGCGCATTTTATGTGCAAAGTATACAACATTAAAACCACTGACAAGTGAAGTGATTAACATTGATTATCTCGTTATAATGGTAGCTGTCATGGGGAGGAATATTTTAGGCAGCAAATGAAGAGTCAGTTCTTGAAGTTGATGTGTTGGAAGCAGGAAAAAACGGGCAAGTGTAAGGATCTGAGCGACTTTGACATGGGCCAAATGGTAATAGCTACACAACTGGGTCAGAGCATCTCCAAAACAGCAGTTCTTGTGGAGTGTTTCCGGCATGCAGTGGTTAGTACCTACCAAAAGTGATCCAAGGAAGGACAACTGATAAACTGGTGACAGGATCATGGGTGCCCATGGCTCATTGATGCGCGTGGGGAGCAAAGAATACCCCGTCTGGTCCAATCCCACAGAAGAGATACTGTAGTACAAATTGCTGAAAGAGTTAATGCTGGCTATGATAGAAAGGTGTCAGAAGACACAGTACATCGCAGCTTGCTGTGTATGGGGCTGCATATAGACGCAGATCGGTTTGCGTCTGCAATGGGATTGTGGGCGCCAGAATTGGACCATGGAGCAATGGAAGAAGGAAGCCTGGTTTGATGAATCACATTTTCCTTTACATCATGTGGATGGCAGTGTGCATGTGATTTGTTTACCTGGGCAAGAGATGGCACCAGAATGCACTATGGGAGGAAGGAAATCTGGTGGAGGCAGTGTGATGGTCTGGACAATGTTCTGCTGGGAAACCTTGGGTCCTGGCATTCATATTTCTTTGACACATACCACCCACCTAAACATTGTTGTAGACCCCCCCTTCGTGGCAACGGTATTGCCTGATGCCAGTGGCCTCTTTCAGCAGGATAATGTGTCCTGCCACACTGCAAAAATTGTTCAGGAATATTTTGCGGAACAAGACAAAGGGCAAAGGGTTCAAGGTGGTGAGTTGGCCTCAAAAATTCCCCGGATCTCACTTTGATCCAGCATCTGTGGGATGTGCTGGAAAAACAAGTCAGAGCCACAACTTACAGGACAATAAGGATCTGCTGCTAACGTCTTGGTGCCAAATACCACAAGACACCTTCAGTGGTCTTGTGGAGTCCATGCCTCAACGAGTCAGAGCTATTTTGGTGACACAATGATAGGCAGGTGGATTTCATGTTGTGGCTCATGATTTATTTAACGGACTGCTAAACCTAAAATACAAATGGTCTTACACGTGAAGCTGTCGACTGATGATCCTTCATGTTACTGTTATACTGTGAGTGTAACGCTGGGCTATGATGTCACAGTCTAGTGTCACAATACCAGTCTAAAGGAGCTAAAGATGTCACCACCTTCTCCTATCTGCCAAGGTAGGAAGCAGTGGGGTGTGGTGCCTGTTCTGAGTGGTGGGTGTGCAGCTTATGAGTGGTGGGATTTCACTGCCTGGTGGGATTTCGCTGCCTTAGTTGCCCCCCCAAGCACCAGGCTTGTGAGTGGAACATATTGTATTCTGTTTTCAGCCTTTTTTTACTTGAAACCCAGGTTTGATATCAATGAACAAATATTATGCAGAGGCAGCAGGTGTAGAGGGTCGCTGGGTCATTTTATAATTGAATAAATAAATGATGTAGCTTTATTATTTTTCACTCTTCAGTATAGTCCACATAGTAGCAGTAAGTTATTTTGTATTTACAACCATTTCAGATTTCAATGCACATTGTTCTTTTAAAACACAGCTGTAGCATACCTCCCAACATTTAAAATCTCAAAAATGGGACAGGGGGTGTGACCAAGTCATGATTGAGTGCAATAATGAAGGAGATAATTAGTGTCAGGAATGTCAATCAATGGGATGACAATCAGGTGGAAGTTTGGGTGGCCCTGTCCTATATAACAAACATTGAACCTGAGTTTTCACTACCAAGACTGTTCTTAGCTCACAGGTTTGTGAACGCATGCCATGCCTCGATCAAGGAATATTTCTGAGAACCTCAGAAAAAGAGTTGTTGCTGTTCATCAGGCGGGAAAAGGTTACAAAACAATTTCTAAAGACATTGGGCTTCACCGATCCACTTGTCACACGCCGCTCACCCACGACTGCCACCCGGTAACCTGAATATCATTCATTCCTCATTCCCTGCTTATTCCCCGGCTGTCAGGCCAGCAATCAGCTCTGAACATGGGCAGGTAATCATCTCACCTCTGTTCACCTGTCCCGCTCATCCATTGGTTACCTCTCGTTTATAAGGCTCCTCCCAGCACCTCTCAGTGCTGGTTCTTCTTGTCAGACTCCTGGCCTGGAAGCAGCTCATGCACTCTGCTGCAAGTCACCTATTACCTGCTCCACTCATTAGTGGTAACTGTAGTAGATTATCGCTACCATCTCTCCAAGTGTATTGCTGCAACTTACCTATTACCTGCTCCACTCGTTAGTGGTAACTACTGCAGATCATCGCTACCATCTCTCCAAGTGTATTGCTGCAACTTACCTATTACCTGCTCCACTCGTTAGTGGTAACTACTGCAGATCATCGCTACCATCTCTCCAAGTGTATTGCTGCAACTTACCTATTACCTGCTCCACTCGTTAGTGGTAACTACAGCAGATCATCGCTACCATCTCTCCAAGTGTATTGCTGCAACTTACCTATTACCTGCTCCACTCGTTAGTGGTAACTACTGCAGATCATCGCTACCATCTCTCCAAGTGTATTGCTGCAACTTACCTATTACCTGCTCCACTCGTTAGTGGTAACTACTGCAGATCATCGCTACCATCTCTCCAAGTGTATTGCTGCAACTTACCTATTACCTGCTCCACTCGTTAGTGGTAACTACTGCAGATCATCGCTACCATCTCTCCAAGTGTATTGCTGCAACTTACCTATTACCTGCTCCACTCGTTAGTGGTAACTACTGCAGATCATCGCTACCATCTCTCCAAGTGTATTGCTGCAACTTACCTATTACCTGCTCCACTCGTTTAGTGGTAACTACTGCAGATCATCGCTACCATCTCTCCAAGTGTATTGCTGCAACTTACCTATTACCTGCTCCACTCGTTAGTGGTAACTATCGCAGATCATCGCTACCATCTCTCCAAGTGTATTGCTGCAACTTACCTATTACCTGCTCCACTCGTTAGTGGTAACTACTGCAGATCATCGCTACCATCTCTCCAAGTGTATTGCTGCAACTTACCTATTACCTGCTCCACTCGTTAGTGGTAACTACTGCAGATCATCGCTACCATCTCTCCAAGTGTATTGCTGCAACTTACCTATTACCTGCTCCACTCGTTAGTGGTAACTACTGCAGATCATCGCTACCATCTCTCCAAGTGTATTGCTGCAACTTACCTATTACCTGCTCCACTCGTTAGTGGTAACTACTGCAGATCATCGCTACCATCTCTCCAAGTGTATTGCTGCAACTTACCTATTACCTGCTCCACTCGTTAGTGGTAACTACAGCAGATCATCGCTACCATCTCTCCAAGTGTATTGCTGCAACTTACCTATTACCTGCTCCACTCGTTAGTGGTAACTACTGCAGATCATCGCTACCATCTCTCCAAGTGTATTGCTGCAACTTACCTATTACCTGCTCCACTCGTTAGTGGTAACTACTGCAGATCATCGCTACCATCTCTCCAAGTGTATTGCTGCAACTTACCTATTACCTGCTCCACTCGTTAGTGGTAACTACTGCAGATCATCGCTACCATCTCTCCAAGTGTATTGCTGCAACTTACCTATTACCTGCTCCGCTCGTTAGTGGTTAATACTGCAGATCATCACTACCATCTCTCCAAGTGTATTGCTGCAACTCACCTATTACCTGCTCTGCTTGTTAGTGGTCACTTCTGCAGATCATCGCTATCATCTCTCCAAGTGTGCTGCTGCAAATCACCTACTATCTCTCTGTGGACTATCACTGAGCATCACTCAGTAATCCTACTCATTTGTGTCTATCTAGTACCTACATTCTTCTCTGTACTAGGTTCTCTAGGTTCTCACTGCTCACTGGGAACTCCCCTAGAGGGCCGCGACCTGCAGGATGGATGCTGCCAAGCCCAAATTCCCTTCCGGGAACCTCTGGCGAAAACCTACCACTCTGTTAGATTCTGCGCCCTGGGTGAAGTACTATCAATCCCAGGAAGAACAGAAGGATCCCACTCATCCTAGTGAATCCTGACACCATTGTCAGGCAGATGTACAAATAGAGAAAATTCAACACCATTATTAATCTCCCAAAAGCGGTCGTCTAACAAAAAGTACTCCAAGAGCAAGGCACATAATATTCTGGGAGATTACAAAGAATTTAAGGTAACATCATAGGAGTCCAACTGGAGGCGCTAGTACTGGAAGAATATAATGTGGACTGTTGAGTCTAAAATAGAACTTTTTGGCTTAAATGAGAAATGTTATGTTTGGAAAAAACACTGCAGTCCAATATAAGAAATTCATCCTAACCGTGAAATTTGGTGATGGCAGTATCAGGGTTTGGGGCTGTTTTGTTATAATGGGACCAGGGAACTTGCCATCATTAATGAAACTATGAATTCTGGATTGCACCAGCAAAATTGTACATTAGAATGTCAATTCTTGAAATAAAGTTCAACAGAAGGAGGGTCTTTCAGCAAGTAAGTCTTGACAAAGAAGAAATGTCACATTTGGAATTTCTGAATCAGAACCAAGACCTTAATCTAATTCAATGGTGATAGGAAAAGATGTTTATATCCAGTTTTCCCAGGAATGTCCTCTTTTTCCTTGATGCACCCAAGTTAACAGGATGTTGAAGTGGTCATAGGTTCCTATAACTCTTTTACATTATTTAGCACCTAAAGAATGGTACATAGGCCCAAACATGTTACATAGGCACCTATTTATTAAAGAGCAAGAAGACCTACTGCTGACGAGAACTGGTGTTTAAGTTGGCAATAAGGTTCAGTATATCATTACTCCTTATTCATCAAAGGGGTTACCACCGGCTATAACCCCTTGCTTGCAGTAAGTAGGGGGCCTATATAACAATTATGCATTATGTGGAGCTTAGCTTTGCTTTGTGAAAGCGCCAGTGCCAGCCAGGGCCGGATTAAGGGAATGGAGGCCCCTGGGCTAAGGGAGCCTCCATTCCCCCGTGAGGGCCCCCCCGTGATCTGAACCCCCCCGGTGAGCCGAGCCGCCCCAAGGCATTTACCTCCTTCTCCTTAGCCTTTGTCGCATTGCAGTCCTTCCCCGGCGCGCTGTACTCTCTTTACTGAGGAGATCTCGTGATAGTGAGACTCACGAGATCTCCTCAGTAAGGAGACTGCAGCGCGCCGGGGAAGAACCGCAGTGAAAGTGCTCAGCAGCATTGATTGTGCCGGGGGCGCCCCTGCCCCCGACCGATCAATAATGCTGCTGAGCTTTTTTAAGGGCCCCCTGGTTGCCCGAGGCCCCTGGGCTGTAGCCCAGTTAGCCCTAGGGTTAATCCAGCCCTGGTGCCAGCTATAGGAGGTTCACGTGGGGACCAGAGTCTATTTAAGATTCTGGTTCTCCCACATTCAGGGTTGGAAGCCATATTGCAAGCTAGGGCCCATGAGGAAGAAGGGAGATCCTGGGTCTCCAATGGAGTGCGATGGACACTGTCATGTGCAAGCTAATGTTTAGGCATAAATCTGCAAATATATGTTTGTGTATTACTTCCTAGAAATAGTGTGACCTGGTGCTCTTAGAAGCTGTTAGATCAATGGGTTTTGTGGATGTTAAACCACCCAGGGGGGCTGGTAGATAAGGATAGCACCTTATACCATTTATGGCAGGATGGCAAATGTGAATGCCTTTGAGGAGATTTCTTGCAAGACAATGAAATCTCACACATGTTTGGGAGGCCCCAGACAGGCCGACTGCAGAGACTGGGTTGTATGTTAATGACAGATTCAAGCTGAATAAGGGCACAGGAAAAGATCATATCATTTTCTCCAATATCATACATACCAGAGGCATGTGTGGTATGCAGATGAAGGGAAACTTAGGACCTGTTGTGTGAAGGTAAAATCATGTTCGTAAACCATACTGTTGAAAAGTTAGGACGGTGTAAAGAAAACTTGACTTAGAGGTATTCAAACAGCAAAGTCATAAGACCCTAATTTGCATTCTCCCATCCTGTTGGTTCTGACCTCACAGGGAAGGGGGCTGGGGGGCCCTGTAGCTTGACTTTAAAACTGTATTGAAAATGTAACCCTGGGTTCTTCTTCTGAGGGAGTTTAATTGAAGAGGTTCCATTTTTTCCTGCTTCTCCCGGCACCACAAACTTGATTCTAAGTGAGGTATCAATTCTGTGTTTTATCCTTTTTATTTTATAAGAAACAATTGCACTCTATTTGTATGTCATTTTATTATCTTTTTATCTTAAGCATTGTGGATGTATTTTCCATATTAAATTACACTTAATAAGTTCTAGTCTCTGTGTTCTTATGAATTCACGCGACAGTTTGGTCCAGACGCTACCTAATTGAAACTGTGCAAACCTTGTGATTTAAGTGAACTCTGATTAAAGTAAATTGTGTTGGATTAATGCTAGGGAGAACCGAAGGCTTCCTAAATAAGAGTGTCAGCTCTTATCCGAAAAAACCTTGGTGGTGGTAATTAGTATCGCAAAGCTAGTGTGTGGCATAGATAGGGAAGTATTTAATCATTTTAGACAGACCAAGTGGTTGTTGTGTGGTTAACCCTGTGTCACGTAAGCGTCACACAGACTCAGGTGAGTGCTGTTCGTGACAAATTGGTGGCAAGCTTGTGGGATATATTTTTAAATTTTTTTTAAGAACTTAAGTGAATTAGGGTTGTGTGATCCCTGAGAGAGGAAATACAGACTAATTCACCAGAGACTGAACTCAATGCTTAGAACATTATAAGACATACAGCAATTGTTTCTTTCCCTCCCCTTCTCTTTTTTTCTTATCTTTTTTTATTTGGCATTAAGCGGAGGAGATGGCGGCTGCATATAAACGCTTGACAAAGGAGGCGCTGATTTCAGACTGTGAGGATGGAGGAATTCCCACCAGTGGCAAAAGCAAGGAGCAATTGATTGAAGCTCTTGTGCAGAGGGATCAGCAACTCACAGCTGTGTCCGAGGAAGAGAATAGCCACAACTCAGAAGTGGACCTGACTGTGGGTATTCCTCAAAACCAGGGACTGTTAATTTCGGATGATTCTAATGGTTCATGTGTGGACACTGCTATGGATGTTTATTTGCAAACTGCCCTAAAATATTTGGGCCCAGCGGACATTACAACTAAAATGCAACTCATACAGCAGTTCCAGGAGAAGGAAGCTGCTGACCGTCAGGAGAGGCGTGCTGCTATGGAGGCAGCAGAGAGGCGCGCTGCTATGGAGGCAGCGGAGCGCCAAGCAGAGCGACAGGCAGTAAGAGAATCTGCCGAGCGAGAGGCAGAGAGGAGATATGAGCTGGAGCTTGCGAAGCTCAAACGCCAGCCAGAGACCAGAGATGATGGTATTAGCAGACCCCGTCCTGAGAATTTCCCTGTATTGGAAAAAGATGGGGATTTGGATACTTTTTTGCGAGGTTTTGAAAAGACATGCAGACAGTATGGACTGGCCAAAGATCAGTGGGCACAATATTTAACCCCTGGTTTGCGAGGTAAAGCATTAGAAGCCTTTGCAGATCTTCCACCTGAGATGGACGGAAATTATGAGGCAATCAAAAGTGCCCTGTTGCAACGCTTTAACATCACCCCAGAGGCGCATAGGCAGAAATTCAGAGATTTAAAACGCAGTGCCTCTGACACATATTCAGGACTTGTGGCCCAGCTGTGTGCTTCATTCAAACAGTGGGTTGGAGGGCTACAGATCACCACCTTTGATGCTCTGCAAGATTTGATGATCCAGGAGCAGTTTCTGACTTTGTGCCCAGCTGATGTGAAGGAATGGGTAGTGGATCGTGATCCTACATCATCTGCGGAAGCAGCTAGACTGGCTGACAAGTACACTGTCACCCGGGCACCTGCAGCTAAAAGAGGAACTTTTGTGCCAGGGCAGTCGGCCTGGAAAGGGGGCCGGCCAGGAGGATCAACGCCACCCCCCTCAACGCCATCACCCACTGTTTCTTCATCTTTTGGGAGAGTTGGGGCAAAGCCTGCTGTGGGAGACACCCGCAAGTGTTTTGTGTGCAACCAGGTGGGGCACATTAGTACCGCTTGTCCAGAGAAGAAGACCAGTTCACCCTCCGCTGGGGGGGTACCTTCCCTGCAATCTTCACCAGCTGTCCTGTGTGTTGCGGGACCAGAAGGGGGCCGGAAGGACAACCTACAAACAGTCACTGTGGGTGACAAGGTAACTGTGGGGTTAAGAGACACTGGTGCGGATGTTACATTAGTTCATTCAGAACTGATAGGGTTAGAGGACTTTATTCCAGGAAAATGTATTTCTGTGAAAGGGGTTGGTGGAATTCACCTAACTGTACCTGTAGCCAAAGTTTACCTTGATTGGGGTGCTGGAAGAGGTATAAGGGATGTCGGGGTCTCAGATAATATGCCTATAGATGTGTTACTGGGGACAGATTTAGGAAGAATGTTGTCTCAGTATGTCTGTAATGACGATGTCCATGCCACCCCTGTTACTGTGTCAGAATCAACTGAAAGTACCAAAGTTTGTTCCCAGGTAGCAGGAGGTGACAAGGAAAAGGTCTGTTCGATTGCACCTGAAATGTGTAAACCAGGATGTGACAGGGACAGGGAATGTCTTATTATATCTGATGTAGGTAATGATGCTAATGTCACTGTGTTAGAATCAGCTGAGAATACCAACGTTTGTTCCCAGGCAGCAGGATGTGACAGGGAACGGAAATGCCATATTATACCTGAAGTGTGTAATGATTTTAGTGCCGCCCATGTTACAGTACCAGAACCTGCCGAGAGTAACCACGTTTTTTCCCAGGCACCAGGAGGTGACAAGGAAAGAGAATGTATTATTGTACCTAATGCGAATAATGAGGATAATGCCAATAACAGTATTGTGTTAGAATCTAAACCTGTTTTTACACTGACATCTTGTCCTGGGATGGGGACAGCGGATACTGTGATTGCAGATATGGGCATTAATACTGGTATAGATAATGTGCTTTCTAGAAAAGGGACAGATGACCATGTGATTAATTCTGTTGTGCTAGAGAAAGACAATGTTTCTACCCAGGTAATATGCTCAGAAGATGTTGTACAAGGTAACTGGCAGGGAGGGCAGAGGGAAGATGTATATTCTGTGCCTGAATCAGCTGCACACAGAGCGGGTGAGCATGTGGGGGAGACACATAGTCCTGACCAACGGGAAGTAGCGAGGGACAGCAATCCTTACATTGCTGCTGGGACCTGTAGTTCGAATGTTCACCACTTAGATCTACATCTGAGTTCTGACCATTCCTCTGAGTTGCCTATAGAGACAGGGGAGTCAGTTGCTAGCCCACACTCACTTATCCAGCTATCTAATGGCTTAGAGGAAATAGATGAGGGACCCACACTCCCTGTTACACTACACCCCCAGATAGATGAGTCTAAGGGGGAGCGGAGTGTCCTGTTCCTTAGACCCTCAGATCAGAATCACATAGTGTATCCCACAGACGGGGAATTGTGTAACGGGGAAGCAGGGCAGAGTGGACGTAGGTATTCCGCTGTGCCAGGATTGAAGGGTTCCCATTTACAGGAGTTCTTGTGGGAGGGAGATGTTCTCTCAAGCAGCACCCACAAAGACACACAGTCAGTGAAAGGTGCAGAGAGCGTAGGTAAGAATGCAGAGGTTTGCCCACGGCTATTGCAGGACCAGAAGTTCCAGCTGTCTGAGATAGTTAAGCCCTTCTTAACCCCTCCCCCCAGAGAACCTATTGAGGCCCAGCTATCAGCTATTCCATTTGAACCTGGTGGGATCTGTGGGAGATGGCTTGGGCTATGACCTGTCAGTCAATTCCCATGCCATCTCTTAAAAAGGGAAGGTGTCATGTGCAAGCTAATGTTTAGGCATAAATCTGCAAATATATGTTTGTGTATTACTTCCTAGAAATAGTGTGACCTGGTGCTCTTAGAAGCTGTTAGATCAATGGGTTTTGTGGATGTTAAACCACCCAGGGGGGCTGGTAGATAAGGATAGCACCTTATACCATTTATGGCAGGATGGCAAATGTGAATGCCTTTGAGGAGATTTCTTGCAAGACAATGAAATCTCACACATGTTTGGGAGGCCCCAGACAGGCCGACTGCAGAGACTGGGTTGTATGTTAATGACAGATTCAAGCTGAATAAGGGCACAGGAAAAGATCATATCATTTTCTCCAATATCATACATACCAGAGGCATGTGTGGTATGCAGATGAAGGGAAACTTAGGACCTGTTGTGTGAAGGTAAAATCATGTTCGTAAACCATACTGTTGAAAAGTTAGGACGGTGTAAAGAAAACTTGACTTAGAGGTATTCAAACAGCAAAGTCATAAGACCCTAATTTGCATTCTCCCATCCTGTTGGTTCTGACCTCACAGGGAAGGGGGCTGGGGGGCCCTGTAGCTTGACTTTAAAACTGTATTGAAAATGTAACCCTGGGTTCTTCTTCTGAGGGAGTTTAATTGAAGAGGTTCCATTTTTTCCTGCTCCTCCCGGCACCACAAACTTGATTCTAAGTGAGGTATCAATTCTGTGTTTTATCCTTTTTATTTTATAAGAAACAATTGCACTCTATTTGTATGTCATTTTATTATCTTTTTATCTTAAGCATTGTGGATGTATTTTCCATATTAAATTACACTTAATAAGTTCTAGTCTCTGTGTTCTTATGAATTCACGCGACAGTTTGGTCCAGACGCTACCTAATTGAAACTGTGCAAACCTTGTGATTTAAGTGAACTCTGATTAAAGTAAATTGTGTTGGATTAATGCTAGGGAGAACCGAAGGCTTCCTAAATAAGAGTGTCAGCTCTTATCCGAAAAAACCTTGGTGGTGGTAATTAGTATCGCAAAGCTAGTGTGTGGCATAGATAGGGAAGTATTTAATCATTTTAGACAGACCAAGTGGTTGTTGTGTGGTTAACCCTGTGTCACGTAAGCGTCACACAGACTCAGGTGAGTGCTGTTCGTGACAGACACCGCTAGGCACCAACTTTGATTTGCCTCTGAGAGGGGTAATTAACACAGAGAGATCCCTGCAATCTGGGGCACCCCAGAAGAAGGAGGTAGATACCCCATCTCATAGAGTTACAGGTTCTGGGAGCATTGGCGTGTGTGTAACGGGAGAACCATGGGAAGCAAGGTAAATGCTCATATTTAAAATCCCATATGAAGAAAGTTCACCATGCAAAACTCTGAATGGGGAAATGTTAAAGATATATTGTGGTAGGGAGTAGTAGTGGGAAGAGCCCTGGAAGAAGCTGCCCAATTGTCACATGTTTTCTAGGAGGTGCTAATGTGTGGCTAGAGGCCACATGAAGCAAGCCAGCCCCCTGAGAAGAGCCCCCATGGTAAGGTGGGGTGGGGGGTTGTGGCATATGCAGCATCGCTGTATTGTGGCTATCAAAAGAAGGTCCTTGGATTCTGGGGGGGTGTTGTGAGAAAGAACTTGAAAGAACTCCACTGAGGGGGAAGCGCTGAAGAGTCCGTAAATATTGAGATGGTTTATGATGGAGATATATGAGAAACCTGTTTGCCTGGAAATATGAAAAGCAATAAGAGGATATGAAATGTGAGTGGCGTGGTACTACTGCTCCCAGCACATGGTATATATCCTGATAACATTGAGATTGCTGTAAGTGCTGTGCAGGTGGAGTGTGAAAACTGTAATATAGCATAGCTTTTACATCTCCTAAAATAATATCCTGGAGGCATTTGGAGAAAACCTGAGTGTAACTGCTAAGATATGTGCTGGAGGAGTTTGGTGTTCATGTACACTGCAACCGTTATGCATATATGCAGGACAAGAGGTGTGTATATAAAGATGTACACTTGTTTTTAGGAGATCGTCTGGTGCCCAACATTTCTTTTATGACTTTGCACTGCACCATCACTAGTGTCCACTCCACACTGGTTATTAGCTAAGCACCTGTTTATCCGGAGGTCCTCTGCTCACGAATCCCAAACTCACACCCTAGCTAGAGCTAAACAGGAGAGGGAATGCAGCGAGGGGGGTACCACACTACATCCTGGCACCCTAAGTGTAGCTGCAGCACCAGAAGGGTTTCACACGAGTCCATAAAATGAAAACTCTCAGAAAATTCTATATGTATTCATCCAGAGACAGGCAAAACAAATCTCCCATTGAGGAATTTACAATTTAGTCTCATAGAGGGAAAAAATTCCTTCCTGACCGCGAAGATAAATTCCGTGGATAAATTACCCCCATAATGTTCTCTACTAATTACAGCTACATATGCCATTTCTATATTCTGTTAGCGAAATTGCCATCACTACCTCATATGGTAAAGAATTCCACAGCTTAACCTTACAGTAAATAACCCCTTTTTGTTCTCACAATTCATGACCCCTTGATCTCTATATTATCCATAGTACAAAACTTTCATTAGACAAATCTTTGTGCTGACCACAGATATGCATATTATATTACATTAGACATTTGGGAAATATTAAAAGGGTTTCCTCTTAAACAAACCTAGTTCTTCTAGCCTCTTTTTATAATTGAACCTCTCCATTTCCTTTATTAATGAGGTTGACCCCCACTGAACCCTACACTGAAACCCCTAGAGAACTCCTATGTACCCCATATTCAAGAAGTGTTCTCAGTATTGACTTATACAATAGTATAAACATAATACTATGTTTTCATCACATGTATTTATTCCAATTTTATGCATCTCAGCATTTTATTCTCATTAAAACCAGGTTGGCTAAAGTTTCATAAGACTATCGGGATAATCTAGCATAAGCCAAATGAGCTGTAGCGTTGTTAAGGATGCGATGAGGTCACCCCTCTTACTGGGAGTTCTAAGAAAGTCCCTATGTCATGTAAGATATACGCCCCCAAAACACAATGATACTAAGCAGAAATATGTAGATACTTCAGGAATTTTGGCTTAGAAAATAATTTAACATTTTCCAACCCAGCTAACTAGTGACAGTGGCAGAGATGATAAGCATTTTAATTTTCTTTTCATACTCTACCACTGTAAGGATATTTAACGAGATGTATCTTAAAAATTCCTTATGGACTACTACTCCCAGATTTTATTAACTTAAAATTCCCTTATGAACCTCATGATTTTATTAACTTTTGCAGCCGCTGCCAGAACCTGAATGCTGCTACTCAGCTTTCTGTCAGGTAGTAATCATAAAAAGAAATTCTGCTAGCTATATTTCTTTTTAAGTAACATGAGATTGTGCATTACGTCTTGGAATAACAGAAGAAGAATATTTTTAAATATATATTGTTTTTTGTGTAAATCGCCTGATATATTTTCGTTTGTTTTGTCAGCTAGTAATAAAAACTCCTATGTCATCTCAATTTTTACCGAGTGCATTCTGTTTAATGTGTAAGTAGCATAGCTATTACTGTGGTCAGCCCAATACACACATTACACTCAACACATGAAAGAGACACTATGGGCGTGAGTCATTAAGGAGAGCAAAGCATAAAAAGGAGTAACTTTGGGAAAAACCATGTTGCATTGTGCATTGGAGAGGGAGGTAAATTTAAAATGTGGGGATATATTTATATTTGAGGTAGGGCATGTTCTAGATCAACTTTAAATTTCAGTGTAAAAATAAAACTAGCAAGTATTTGTCTGTTCGATGTAAAAACAGCCACTATTTAACTTATGTGCAAAATAATAAACTAATTTGCACCCCTTGCATTGTAACATGGTTTGTCTCGGAGAACATTTACTCCTTTTTTTTGCCTTACTTTCCTTAATGACTCAGGCCCTATATGCTCTTAGAAAAGACACTACAGGCCTGAGTCATGAAGGCAGGTATCTGTCGATATTGTACGTAAAATCAGTCTGCACATGCCCACAACCGGCCCATTTGCCAGAAAGCATAGCTCTGTCCGTTCTGTCCTCGTACGCAAAGGACACTTACTACAGCCTACAATTTCAGGTAGGGAACGGGGCTGGGAATGGGCGTTTGACCATAGTCAAATTACACTAAGAGCATGCGAAGTTCGAGTGCACACAAGTTTTTCTGCCATATCTCTTTCACCAGCTATAGGGCTAGTCTAAGTAATGAGATCTCAGTCAGTATCATAAGCATTCTATAACATGTGTTTGCAATCAGGAGCAACTGTACAGTAGACTTTAAGGACAGCCCAAAGGAAAAGAAATATATTTTAAAATAAACATTTTTTTTTTTTTAAAAAATCCATGAATAATCATAAATTATTATATTATTTAAAGGTAACATGAATTGTTTAATAATTTTTTTTCTGTGCGTTCTTTTGAGATTTTATATTCCACATATGTATATGTTTCCTGCAGTGTCTGGTCTAGTAGAGCAGAGTAAACCTACACCCGCATTCATCACCACACGTATCTTTAGATCTGTTCCTTGTTGACTTCGGGAGTATGCAGAACTGATTTACGTGCAGTTTAAAATAAACGCACGATGCACTCAGTATGCGTGCTTTAATGACTCAAGCCCTACATGTCACTCAAACCACCCACTCACCTCAAAACACCTTTCAGAACTATCATTATGCCCACTCACCAAAAACACCCTCCCAATTCCCCTAAAACAAGCTTTCTATCTGTCCCTGTTCCTGCTCCTATTATTCCCTTTTACTAGCTAATTGACACTACCGCCTCCTTCTGCACACTGTGCCCACTCCTTCATATTCTTACTCTGCCCCTTCTCCATCATTACACTCTGCCCCATCTCTATCATTACACTCTGCCCGTTCTCCATCATTACACTCTGCCCCATCTCTATTATTACACTCTGCCCCTTCTCCATCATTACACTCTGCCCCGTCTCCATCATTACACTGTGCCCCTTCAACACACTGTGCCCCCTCATTCATGACACTGTGCCCCCTCCATCTCACACTCGGGCGTGACTGCCCCTTCCATATATCAAACAGCAAATAGCAGGGTTCTTCACGTAATAAAATCTGATGATAATGCATTTTTTAAATGCATAAAATGTGTAGGAATAATATAGGTAGCCTAACAAGTCATACCATTTTGAAAACTAGCCAGGATGGGGGAGATCTGGGCATTATAACCCCGCCCCTCTCATCTCTGGACTTCATAACGCTTTCTGTAGTGAAAGGTGACTACAGTAACTATTAAGAGAGTACATAATTTGGAAGTTGGCTATCCTCTTTTAAATGAGGACTTCCCATAGATTCTTGGAGCCAGGATGGGGCAGATCTGGGCATTACAACACCTCTCAACACAAAAACCTTTCCCCCATTCCTGGGCTGCTTAATGTTTTCTGTAGTATATGATGGATCACCAAATAATAACTGCTAAGGAGCCACATTATTTTAAAGAGGGGACTCCTTACTTACAAATGAGGGTATCACTGATTTTATTGAAGATACGATAATGGCTTGAAGATATGCAGTCTGTTCTCAGGCCTACTGTGTTAAGACTATCCAGAGGTTCAGCTTACAGTACTATAAAATATTGGAACAAAAGATACTGAAACTGAAAGATACATAATCTGTAATTCATCACTGCCTAATTATGGGAGAACTTTATCTAAAGATAATAAATGAAATATTAAATACATGTTTGTTTCTGGACAAATGTTACATGAAAAACAGTATCCCAATTCCTTTATATAGGACTCCCTCTTGTGGTCATGAAAATCAATGCCTCTGTAGAAATTCCGTGTTCTCACGAGCAGTTATACAGATTAGGATCCTCTTATGAAAGGTAATTTATTTATATAGGAGAAACTTAGGCCCAAATGCTGCATTCGGATCACCATAGATTTTGAATGTCTGACCTGGAATTGGGCAATTGAATCAACCATCTGAAGTCCAGGATCTCTAGGGGGTGGTTGTATTGGCTGCTGCTGAGACTCATCACCTGTTTGCCTTTCAGCTTGTTGCAGTGTTGGAGAGGCAACTTCAAATAAATCAAGGGTTAGCGCTGTGTCGTCCTCTATCTCCTCAGTTCCGATATATGCTCATATGGCAGCTCTCCAAATATTAAGGGTGTATTTAGGCAAGCTCATCAGTGTAATAAATGTAGGTGATGCTTATAGCAAAAAAATGTAATAGTAAGTAACTGTAATAGTCAAAATTGATTAACATGTTAGCTATAATGAGATTTTTGCATATGTGTCTCCACTCAGAGCCGGCCCCACCATTAGGCAGCTCTGATATAGAGAAACGGAGAGAGAGGGGGCTGGAGAAAATGGGGGACAGAGGGGGAGTACAGAAAACGTGGAGAGTGGGGCTGGAGAAAATGGGGAGAGAGGTGGCAGGAGAAAACAGGATGAGAGGGGGATAGAGAAACTGGGAGGAGAGAGGCTAGATAAAACAGAAGAGAGAGGTGGCATTAAGTAGGCTATTTATTAGAATCTTGTAGGCAAGAGGACATGTGAGAAAAAAGCTGTTTGGCAGGGGGGCCATTTGAAAGAAAAGCTGTTGCGTAGGGGGGGGGCCTGTGCGACAAATGCTGATCTGCAGGGAGATGTGTGAAAAAAGCAGCCTAGGGCGCCTTGGGTAGGGGGGCATATGAGAGAAAAGCCAGTGGGCAGGGGGGCAAGTGAGAAAACTGGTGAAACGGATGTGGCATGTGTGACAAAAGCAGTTGGTATGTGTAAGAATAACTGGTGGGCAGGTGAGTGATGTCAAATTTCCTTTCTTTGTTGCTCTAGATATCCTGCATCCGCTCCTGGACAGCAGTGAAGCCCGGACAGCAATCTGCCTCAGACATCAGTGCATCTGAACAGCAGCCTTACCAGACTGAAGAAGGTAGGAGTTACCATTTTAACTTTACAAATGTTAAGTGTGTTAGGGGCTAGGAAGTAGGAAATAGGGGGAGGAGGGGCGGTTGGCTGAAGCTTTTCCTAGGGCGCCAAGAAACCTTGCAAAGGCCCTGCTTACACTTTAGGCTTTTTGGAAGCTGTAGTAAATGAAACAATGTAAACAATGGGTCTGAGGCAGAGATTAGCAAAAGGGAAAAATAAAACCTTTGGGAGGGGGAATGTGGTAAATAGACTCAGCATTGCAGTGTTAAAATAAAGATGTTACTGATTGCTCTGCTGTATGCTAAACCAGCTAGTTACTTAATGATTACAATAACTAAAATAATAACATATTTATTTATTTTTTTAAATAGGTGCACTCACCGGTTGTCTCTTCATGGGCGCTCTGTTTTATGGGTGGTGGTGTTGAGAGGCTTCTGATGAACCAGTTGATTGAGACATGTGTGAAACATTTATTAAAAACAAAAATTATCTCTGTGTAAGATGTAAAATGATCACTTGTATTAAACATGGCTTAATGTACTGATGAATTATGTTAACCTGGTTCAATAGTATAAAAAATGTTTTATGCCGTACTATATATAAACTATGCAATAAAAACAATAGCTCACCAGCCTGCTGCTGTGATGGAAGGACATTTATGCCCTTGAAGAGCTCAGGGGCATTATCTGTCGTAGCCCTTCCTCATATCTGGTATATTCTGATGTAGAAGGGGTTCAACACTTGACTGATGCAGCCTTTCTCTCCTCTGCTAATTTTTAGTTTCGTCTTCTTTTTATGTCTGAAAACTTTTTGCAACAGTGGCCCCAGAGCCGTAACTTGGCAGGTGCAAGCAGTGCCGTCGCCCATGGAGCAAGACTAAGGGGCTGGCAACAGCTGCACAAAAGCTGACTTTCAACCCTACATGGCCTCGTGTAAATTACTTTTGCCTGTGTTTTTTAAAAATTAGTTTGTTACCTAATTTTCATATAAAACATAATCATAATTACACTGAGATAATTACACTGATATATATATATATATATATATATATATATATATATATATATGTATAATTGGGATGAAACCAACGCAAGGTCCAGTTAGATCATGGCCAGGTTTTAGGGGAGTTAGGGTCCTGGTCGGACCTCCCGTTGGTGTACACTGGCCAGAACTTTGACCCAGGGTGTCTGTTCTAGGCCTTCCACTGGATGGATTTGGTTTGTTTGTCTGTCCCATTATGCATTCGGACACTCCTGCACTGGTTGGGGTGAAACCAATGCGAGCTGGTCCACTTTGACTCAGGGAGCCTGTTCTGGGCATTCCACTTTATGGTTTGGATGATATATAATATAAAATCAAAAATTACACTGGGCAGCCTCCTCATAGGTGTGTTGGAAGAGCTAATTATTTTTAAAATGTTGACAATTACATCCAACTCATTGATAACATAATAACTTGAAGATTTAACCCGATTTCAACTAAGAAAGGCAGCACTTTTACTGACTCACAGCAGTGTTGCTGGGGGATTTCTCCAAGATGCTAAAGGGCTTCATTGCATCTGGCTCAAGTTAACATGTTCTACATAAAAACATTGTTTTTCTTGTTTAAAATTAGATATCCATAACATGTGTCATTTGAAATGTTTTAGGTAGGAGTTTTCTAGGTTACATAATTCGCCTAGATTGAAATTTCCTTTTTCAACATACAAGATAAGTACAGCATTAATCAGAGAATGAGTAAATCACTAAAGTTGTTTGTTTTTAATTCCATTGTGACCTGTCATTCATATTTACTCTTAAGAGCAATGTTATTATTAGAATAAGCTGAATTTGATCTAAACAAAAGAAGATTAATGCAATGGCTGCAGTTTTTTTCACCAATTCCCAATATTTCCATCTCAACTATTTTGTGACTATGAAAACACTGCTGTGGGTGTAGTACATAGTAGGCCTGATTCATTAAGGAAGGTAAGGCAAAAAAAGGAGTACGTTTTCTACTGGACAAATCACACCGCCTCCTCTGAGGTGGTCCGTCGCTATCGGCTACCACCTCATGTCATCATGGGCTTCCTGCGCATTGCAGAGAGTGACCTAGAGCCTTTGTGTAACATTCCAACAGCAATACCGCCACTGGTCACACTCTTGGCGGTATTGCACTTTTGTGTATCTGGATCTTTCCAGACCACAGTGGGTGTCACGGCAGGAATGTCCCAAACTACCTTCAGTCGTGTGCCGAAGGATCTGCTAAGGGTTTCCTTTCACGCATCTGGCACTTCATCCATTTGTCACTCGATTAGGCTTCCCTTGTGCCCATAAAGCAGCAGTGTGCCACCATAGCCAGCTTTCCACATGTTATGGAGCAGTAGAGGGCACACGTGTAACCCAGGTTCCATCGGGTGGAAATGTTTTTATTTATTTAAATAGAATGCATTTCCACTCGATCAATGTCCAGGCTATATGTGATGCCCGAGGAACATGCATGACTCCTTTGCCTTCAGACAATCAGGCATGTGGCGCAGATTGCAACAGAGACAAGGAGGTGCAAGGACACATGGTGACACATGGCTATTAGGTACTATTTACTATCACACCATTATTTACAAGAAACCATTTGTTGTCCAAAATACATTGGTATACATTGTAGTCATAAATGGTAAATCTAGCACCTTTGCAAAATATTATCACTCTTTGCATTATGGTGTACTTGTAGAATAAATTGTCAAATATTGTAGCATTACAATAGAACCATACCATGTTAAAAAATCTCCCTATTTGTTTAGTTACTCATTTTTTTTAACATGAGACAACATATACCATTTCCAACTCTAGGTTCCTCACTCCCATATTTAATTCACAGAGCAAAAAGTCATATGCAATTCGGTGCATATGTCCACCAGATCAGTTATAGAGCAGACTTTTGGCCTTTTAAAGACCAGATTCCGCTGCCTTGACTGGTCTGGTGGAGCTCATATGAATAAATATACATAATATATTAATATAATTATATTATATATAATATAATATACACCCAATATTGTATGTGACATAATTGATCTGTGTATGGTATTCCATAACATTGCTATCAGGAGTGGGATTCCATAGGTGGAAGAGGCTGAGGTTGCTGGCAAATAGGTGGATGACGTTGATCCTAGTCCTCCAGATTCCCAAGACTATTCTGGGTATAAAGAATATGTGATTTCATCATACTTTACTTGTAAGTACCTTTTGGTCTTTGCTTCAAATGTATTATAAGCCTGTGGCTAATTGCAGTTTTGGTGCCCAGGTCCCTGATTGGTCCATTCTAGTATTTAAGGTAGGGATGGCTTAGCCTCCCTGCTGGTTATAGCATTGGATACTCTGTCCATTTGCTGATTGATTCCTGTTATGAACCCTGGCTGGTCTCTAGACCCTGCTTATACTCTGATTGCCCTGACATTTGGCTTTGTTATTTGGATATCCCTGCTGCTGCCAATCCTGACCCTTTGACCTGTCCATAAATATTCTGCTTGCTATGGACCCTTGACCCTCCTGTCTTGGCTACTGCCTCCTATCTCCCTGCTGCGGTATTGTATATAAGCTTTCACTACACTATGAGTTAAAATCTGGGGGCATCCAAGTACCTCTGAGCGCAACAAGTTCTACAGAAAAGACGGCTGCTATAGGCAAAGGCCTCTATCACCTGTTCTGGAAGCTTATGTCAATAGCCGTTAGCTGTAACATAACCCATCAAATTACCAGGGAATCTCCTGTAAACAGTCCTATTTAGGTCATTCCACAGATTTAAGCTCTAAGAGCACTATGCTAAAGAATGCTTACTTTAATGCATCAGTTTTGAAAGTATAAAAACGGGAAACTTCCATTCATCTTTTGTCTTGTTTAATTAGAAAAAACTGATATCCATCTAGGCTGAACCAAGAGTTGTACAACGTTACTTTGTCAAATTGTAACTAGTTAGGGCACATAAGTAAATTCAACTCCATCCCATTATTTTTTTTATAGATTAAGCACACTGCTTACTAAGATTCCTCACCCTCTCCAGTATTTTACATACAAGCTCCTCTTTTCTACGCATCCCTTTTTCTTCTCCCCTCGGTTTCTCTTTTAATTCTGCTTCTTCTTCTTTTCTTGTCTTGGCAGATCCTGTTGGCACCACTGCGGCGCTTCAAGACACACAGAACGAGAAGGGAGCCTAAAGCTGGAGACAGGTGCCGCCTTCAGTATGGCCCTGCACTAGGGGTCTCCCAAGGACATGGGGGCCGGGGCACATTCCTCCCATGCTCCCCCTTCCTTAATCTGGCTGAAGGGAAGATCACTGCCACCGGGATCATCGTCGGACCACCTGATGAGTCTGGGCCCCTAAAATCAGTACTCTTGATCCCTCATGATAGTGGAGGTGAGTGCACCCCACTCATTGTAACAGATACGCCACATCTTAAATATAGAAAGTAGTTTGCATATTACTTTGTCCGTGTGTCCTTGCAAGAAAGAGATTCTTCTTTACATGATACAGTAACAAACATTTGTTCCCAAAAAACACAAAACACAACAAAATAAGTTAATCTTGCTCACTTTGGCTACTATTGTTTCTTCATTCTTCTTTGCCACACCCTTGGGATTTCAGCATTGAGAACAAAGGCAATGATGTCAAAATAAACAGTTTCCATATCAATGACAATTGCATAAACTAAAAAGGCCAGTGACATTGGATGAAAATGTGTTTTTGGCAATCTGTGATTTGGCAAACCCTGCTATCAAAACTAGGTTCTTTCCAACAACCCGGGCCAGGGGTGCTAGGAAGATCCCCAGTGATATCACCAAGAGGCTGTTTTTCTCTTTGGGGAAACATTTTTTTTGCAGACCTGATTCCCCTAGGGAATTCAACCCCATAATAAACAAGGTGGATTGTGTCCCACTATTACAAGGGGACTTAAAGCTGTGAGTTTTCCTTTCATAGTGTGAGCAGCTTGGTGCTATTTGTGGCTTTGTGGGGACCCCACAATGTTCTTCCCTGTTTTTGCAGTAACCAGCCTATGAGTGCTGGTGCTTAATTTATTTTCGGGTTAGGGATTTTCATTTTTATATATTAAAATGCCGGTGATCATGATCAAGTTGCCAAGTTGATGTATGAGGTTTTCTCTAGCAGAGTACAGCTTCTGGGAGGAAGGGGAGAGGCATTTACAGAAATTGCAATGGAAAAAGTTGAAAGCCACGTAATCAATACTGTGTTACAGATCTCATTGTGAGCCAGGGCACACATCATTTGTGGGGCTTAGTACAAATGAAACAGCCAGGCTCCCCTTCTTCTTGACCACCCCACCTCCCCTGGGTCTGATGAGTGCAAAGGTGTAGTGTGGAGCCATGAAACTCGGAGACACAATATGCCTCCCCACATGCCCTTTACATGCACATCAGACCTCCCCACATGCTATCAGACCTCCCCACATACTTCTTACATGCGCCTTAGACCTCCCTACATGCCATCAGACCTCACCACATGTCTCTTACATATAACCCTCAGATCTCCCCACATGTCTCTTACATATAACCCTCAGACCTCCCCATATGCACCACAGATCGCCCCACATGCCCTTCACCACAGAGAGATGCTGGTCATTTGATAAACACAACACAGGTACTGATAAGGAGACAGAGACAAGGGAAGCATCCTGGTGAACCCTATGAGTTTCTGCTACAGTGGGCATTTTCAAATTGGCCCCATCAGACCGCACAAAACATGAGGACCTTCCCTACATATTATAATTAACACCCCCAGCCTTAACAATTATATCCACCCTACAATGGTGAAGCAGACAGACTAGAGGAGCGGAAGTAGAAAGAGAAGGAATGACTGGGATGGAGAAGAAAGGTGGATGATGGGAGACAGGGGGGAGTAACTAGAAAGGAAGTGTCACGGTTTTGTAAAATGGATCCTTCGGTTTGCCCAGATTTGCACTACTCAAGTAAGGCACGGAGTTTAATGAGGAGACATTAATCACCAGGATCCGCCGTAAGGCGGTTTGACCTGTTCTGCGTCTATCTCGCAGGTTGGGGCCCCTACAAGGAGTACCAGGTGAAACCCCTTAGGAGAACATGCAAAGATGGTCAGCAATACCAGACAAAACGAGTGGAAACCCGCTCCAGTGGGCAAGGAGAAAGGTGTGATGAAGCCCCGTTGACGATTTTCTTTGATGTATTCAGACATGGACCGTGTCTCAGGTAAAGACAGGGGGTATACATGGCCTCTGGGAGGAGTCTTCTCTGGCTGAAGCTCAATGGGACAGTCCCATGGTCGATGAGGGGGCAAATGCTCCAAACGGATCTTATCAAAAACGTCCAAAAACGAATGATACTGCTCGGGCAAGTTTGTGGACAATTGTCCAGGTAAGGTGAAGATAGCTCTGAGGGGTTAAACGGGGGTAAAGAATCTCCAAATGCAAGCAGAACCCCAGGACAGGATCTAGGAAGTAGACCAATCCATCTGGGGAGAATGCTGTTGGAGCCACGGCAACCCCAGGATGATGGCAGTAGTAGTATTAGGAAGTACATGGAAGGAAATTTGTTCATGATGTAATGCCCTGACTTGGAGGGTGATAGGTTTGGTACAAAATTCCACTGTTCCATTAGCAATGCGGGACCCATCTATGGCTGTGATAGAGACTGGAACCTCCAGGAGTACAATGGATATAGAGCCCTGTGAAATTAAAGAGAAATAAAATTCCCAGGTGCTCCACAATCTAAAAGAGCAGATGTGTGAATGGAATCTGAAGGCCCATGGAAAATGACAAAAAAGGAGCAGATCTTGTGAATTTCAGGAGAGGGAGAAGTTTTAGAGAGCCCTAATCTGACCTCTCCGGAGCAGGTTAGGGCCTGGCATTTCCCAACCTCTTGGGACAGGCATTCAGCAGATGACCAGTATCCACACAGTATAATCACAATTTATTCTTAAGTCTCCTGTCACGTGGATTTCTGGGTAGGTACATTTTGTTGTTGCAACTCGAACTGTATGGAGCATTGGTTCAGGAAACCACGACAGGATTTGGTATCCCCATCAAACTTGGTAGGAGTTGGAATCCGTAGGGTAGAGGTAGAAACTGAAGCTGCCACTGGCGCAGGAGGGTACACTGGTGGTGCAGCAGTTGGCGCTTGTAAAGAGTCAATGCGGGCTGCAAGGTTCTGAAAACCCTGTAGAAGTTGACACTGGATTGCTTCCTGCTGTTCCACTCGATTAAGCAAATGCTAAAGCATATCTTTGGCTGATGGTTCCACGTCCGGATCCGTCATTGGCCTGTTCTTACGGTCATGATTCGGGAAAATTGATCCTTCGGTTTGCACTATTCAAGTAAGGCATGGAGTCTAACGGGGAGACGGTATTCACTAGGGACCGCTGCAAAGTGGTTTGGCCTTTGCTGCGTCTATCCCGCAGGTCGCAGCCCCTACTAGAAGTACCAGGCAAAACCTTTTCGGAGAACATGCAAAGATGGTCAGCAATGGCAGACAACACGCATAGTATGGCAGGCCCCCTGGCTAGTCAGGGCCCATACACTAATACCTCCCATACCCCCGCCCCCCCCCCCTTCCTGATGGAGGCCCTGTGTGAGCCTCATTGCACAAATCTCTTTGGAAAAACACTATTGCCAATCCCTCATTATCAGATCCTGTTGTGCCAACCACCTTGACAGTCGCATTGCACAGATTACGTTGCTAATCAAATTGCACACGCTTGTTTGCACAGATCTCTTTGCTAGCCGCATTCCATAGAACGCATTGCCTGGTGGATTGCACAGATTCCATTGCCAGATGCACTCGAAGGAAGGCGCTAATTATGAAGCCAATGAGGGTTGTATCTTAGCACTGACTACCCCTATCAAACTCTCAGGAAAAGGAACAGCTGCTAAATGCATGGGAATTATGTAGTGATAGCATTACCGAGTGCATGTAGAACAAGCTGCATTGTGTCAAGGAGTAGAGTGACATATGGTTTGATGTGGGAAATGGAGGTAGCTTATCTGACCTGAAACATCTCTATGGAAGTCATGCATTGGGATATTGTGGTGCCTGGTTTGTACAGCTTTACACCATTTTTAAAGTATGAATTTGCACTCTTATATAGAGTAGATCTCAAAGGGTGCACATTTTTTCCCCGATTTAAAGGAAAGAGCTGGGAAGACATCCATGCGGAATGTTGGTATCCGCTATAAGGCGAATGATTTTCAACATGAATGTAAAAATTAGATTTATTTTTCCGGGATTGGAATGTCAATGGTGTTGGCAGTGATCAGACCTCAGTCATTAGTTTTAACGAGATACATTTTGCACCATGCAAGCACACCTCATAAGGGTAATTAATATGCCCAGATAAACCAATGTAAATGAAAAGGGTCCACTTGCACTCATTAAATGAGGCTACTTTCCTCCCTCTTACAATTCTTACAGCATTTTACCAGCATTTTATATTTCTTATCTCCCTTGTTAACCCGTTTGATTCAAGTAAAACTATCATTTTACTATATATTTTTTGCCTTGTAATGTGCTTTCACTAGATACAATGTTTATTAAGCTACAGGCAACTTAGCTAGTATGCAGCAATTTTGTGTGTTTCATTTTTTATTCTTGCTCTTTACAGTTATATCAAAGTATTTCAGTTTCAATGCTAATCCTTCATTGGTAATGTATTTCTGAATGTGTAATATTTCACAAATAAAGGAATGACTGTCACATATTTATTATTGTTTTCTCCTTAGTACAAAGTTATACCTCTATTCTCAAGGAAACATCTGATGCACATATTATTAAAAAATGCAACAGTGTTTAATTATGTCTAATAAGTCAAATAACATCTTAATTTATGCTAGTACAGACAAAGTAATGTCTCATTAAGCAACTCAAAGCAGAGAGCCAAGCATATTGATATACTCACATTTTACAATATATTTTTTATTTCTGGGTGTGCCAGAAAAGACAGCTTACTTACATCATTAGCAACATAACAGGTTAAGTGGGTAGGGAACTGTCCCTCCCTGAACCTTATTCACTTTACCTTTGTGCACTTTTATCCGATATTAAACACCTTACACAGTGAGCGCTTCAGATTTCCAAGACAGGCAATGGATTGCTCAAAATAATAAGTGAGTTGCATATTTCATTTACCTAAACTCTTCATAGATATAAAACTTGACAAAATGACTTCTAAAACACCTGAATGGAGCGACACCACAGATTCGTCAGGAACAAGCAAATCTCACCCTGTGTTTTCAAAACCTATGGATTCAAACATTACTGTCTGGTATGTACACACATTTATCTTCTTTCAAAATGCAGATTGATGTTGCCATGAGATTAGTGCTACATTATTTTCTTTTCTAACTTCCACTACAACAAATGTATATATGTATTTATGTAAGTGTTTGATAATATGTTGCAAACGTGCGTCATGAGAAAACTAATGTTCCAATAGAGGAAGAAATAATCTTAAACAATCATAAATCTGTTGAATCTTATGTGTAATATATTTGCACCTATTCTCTGACACAGGAGCTTTTATAAATACAAAACTCCAGCACTGGGTGGGAACATGCCTCAGAAATGAAAAGGTTTCAGTGATTAGAAGACCTTGTGTAGCTCTGTGTGTCTGTGACAATTTGCGAAATTTAAAGTTTCCTTGCAACACTATTAGAGATAATTATTTATTGGCGGGGGGTCATTCCTGAAGAAAATAACAGGTTTACAGCACATTTCTTTTCAAACACATAAATAAATCTAAAAACCTGTCCTTAATTATTAAAGCTTGGCACTAAGTGCCACGTGTGTAATTCAGGATAAACATGACGGTGGGTGTTTTGATTTGGCTAGATTGAGAAGCATTAGCAAGGCAAATGATAGGGTTGAAACTGAAACAAAAGTTGTATGTTTCTTACTTAAATATTTATGTTGGTGCTTCCAGTTTCTTCCTGGTAATGATACATTTATCTTACTAGACTAACATCTATTACCAAATCTCTAAAAACTACTTTGATTTGGGAGTTTTCCCTTTTTTTTTTTTTTTTTCTTTTTTTTTTTACTTACTATAGGTTCTTTTCAGTAATTTAAAAGATGAGTATATAAGGGTAATAACATAATATACTGTAAAAATAAACTTGCAAAATAAGAGATAAGGAAGACTTATTGGGCTAGATTTACTAAACTGCAGGTTTGAAAAAGTGGAGATGTTGCCTATAGCAACCAATCAGATTCTAGTTGTCATTTTGTAGAAAGTACTGAATAAATGAAAGCTAGAATCTGATTGGTTGCTATAGGCAACATCCCCACTTTTTCAAACCCGAAGTTTAGTAAATATACCCCATTGAGTCACGTCACAGCTGCTCTGCTCTGTTGGCGAGCTGCAAATAATTATGAACTCCTTCTTCAGCCCAATTGTTTGTGATTGATAAATAGCTCTTAGCTCAAAGTCATACTTTGAGGGATAGGAGGGGTGCTCTAGATAGGCAGACATATATCAAGTCCCCAATGGATAAAGGTTCTATCTTTAGAACATTATTAGTTATAAAATACAAAATTCTAACTTTAAGCTGTTATCTAGATGCTAACGAAGTTCTATAAGTTGAATGCTGTGTTTTTGAATGTGCTTCATTTTGTTGGCAAGGGTGTGGAGGTGAAGGATCGTTTCTCCACATATGGGGGACATGGGCATAAATAATGAAAAAATGTCAATTCAGTTTTACCCCTTTCCAAGAAAATCAGAAGGTCAGAGATACTACATGACCAAGTAAGGGTCCTTTTCCATTACAGAAGTGAATCTATAAGTACATATAAGTGCTCTGTTAGTATACTTTTTACAGTACAAAAGACTCATATCCTGCTACTGGAAAAAGCCCTGGGTGCCCATGCTGAGTGAATGGTTTAGGGATCTTCATACCTGTTAGGTCCTATGAAAAACTCGCAGATTTAAGGATTTCTATGCAATCTGTTCTGCTGGCTAGGCTTCAAAACCACAGATGAATCTGAAACCTTTAGTTGATTTATAACATCAGAATGGAGTTTCGAGTTAGATTCTGCCCGTCTGTACTGCCAAGGGGCATACCTGGCCAAAGCATATGTAACATAAGTGGATGTGAGTGTTATGTTTTTGCTGCTCTGTTGTCTCAGAAATCTATTGCTGAGCAGTCAACACTCTCTGCTCACATGATTTGTACGCATCAACTGATCAGTCTCACTTTCTGCTCACATCATTTCTACCCAGCAACTGATTTGCCCGAACCTACACAACTACACCCATTGCCATAATTGCCTTGCTGGTATTAGGTTTACCAAGGCTAGTTCCTGTATAGATTAGTATATCTTCTGCTGCTGGATTTCTGTGTTTGACCTTGGCTTTGTTCACTGGACCCTGCTGTTGGATCTCTGCCTGCCCTTGAACTCTCGGCCTGTTTATTGACTTTGTGTTCCTCTCCTGCCCTCTGACCCGGCTTGCCAATTGACCATTCTTTTTGTGTAATTTTTGTCTTGTTTTGTCTGCGTATTGCTCCATAGTTGCGAGTTTTCCTGACTATACTTCACTCACAACTGTTAATAACTATACACTACTGGGATCAAGTCCAAGGGGCATATGAGTACCAGTGAACAGTGTGGTTCTGGGAAAGGCAGCTGTAAATGGTGAAAAACATCCCACACCATAAGTTCTGTTCTGGGTTCTCAGTTGCTGATTGTTGGGTTGATAACAGCGAGACAGGTACTTATGTAAAGCCCTCTTCTACCAGGTACGCCTCACTGCTACCAAGCTGACCACAAGAAATAATGAGATTCTGTTGGTGATATCTATGATGTAGAAAACCTTGGTGAGGAGGAGGACGCGGTTCAGGACCCATCAGAGGAACCCAGTAATGGAACCGGTGGGATGACAACCCAGGCAGCTGCAATAACTCTCGGCAACACAGAACAGCTGCAGATTTGGTTGGATATACTTGGACCAGGAGCTGCCACACATGAGAGGGCAGCAGTATTGGGAGCAGTGCTGGGTAGGCCGGTTATGGTACTTGCAATGGCATCAGTGTCAGTATTGGAAGGATGACAGAATTAGGATATCGCGATATACCACACTTTGTGGAATCAGCCTCGGACATTGATACTCGCCTTCAGTTAATTATGTCCATGATGGCATTGCATGATATACCTGTGGCGGAGTGGTCGAAATATTTGATACCTAGTTTGATGGTCCAAACTCAGGAGGCATACCATGTCCTGAGCCCAGAGCAAGGAAGAGGCTACCAGGAGATTTGGAAAGTATTGTTGGCTCGATATGTGGTCACCCCAGAATCCTACCGCACTAAGTTCAGAACCATGGCAAGAAGCAATGACTCTTCTTATACGGAATTTAGCAGTTTATTGCAAAGAAACTGTAATCAGTGGCTAGAAGGGAAGCAAGCCACAACTGTAACGGACATTAAAAACATCTTTATATTGGAGCAGCTAATGAATATAATGGCTCCAGAAATTAGAGAGTGGGTGGTGGACAGAAATACCACTACCCTAGAGAAAGCAGCAGCATTAGCCGATGAATTCCTGGCAAACTGTCCCTGATGGAGGGGACCTAGCGGAGGTGAATGGGCAACTATTCGAAGGACTGCACCCGATCGAGATACACCACCGCCTACATCACGGCCCATGTCGCCACATACCCCAGCTGCGCATTCTAGTGCACCCGGACCTCGTGGTCTAGCAGTATCAGACCCTAGGAGGTACTACACTTGTTAACAACCGGGACATATACAAAAAAATTGCCCACGGGGAGGAAGACTTCAGTGTGCCAAGGAACATCATGGGGAGGGGTACTACGATCCTGATGGGCCAAAGGCGGAGGAAGTAGTCTATCAGGTGGCGGTGGTAGTGGCAATCAGGAAGGCTACCCCTGCAAATATGAAGGGACACCTGCAGCCTGTAAAAGTGAATGGCCAGAAACTCCGGGACTCGCGAGCTTCCATTACTCTGAAACTGCCCAGTTTAGTCCCACCTATTCAATGGCTAAAGAAATGGAAAATCAAAATTTCAATGGCGGAAGGCCAGATTACAGTTATCCCCATGGCCAGGGTTATTTTGGATTGGGGTCAGGGTTCGGGGGAGGTGAATGTGGGACTTTTGGATGGATTACCTACCTATGTTATTCTGGGGAATGATCTGGGTGGTGGATTAGCCAGTTACTTTGTAGGAGCTATCACACGAGCATGAGCTTTGGAGACATCTCCCAAGGACCCACACATAACAGCACCAGAAGTCCATGTTGGATCAGCTGCCACACCCCTTGAACTGCTGTAGGTGAGTAACGCTCTACCAGACTTATCTGACATTGACATGAATCTGGGGGGAGGTAGATAGGATTGCATTTAGGGAAGCCCAACGGACTGACCCATCCTTCAATGGTCTCTGCAGTGCGGTGGAAAGGACAGATTGGAGACCTCAGGAGGATAGGATCATGTGGGAAGAAGGGAGGTTGTACCGGGTGCCCACCAAAGCTGACCCTCTAGAGCCAGGAGTGGCTAGGAAACAGATGATTGTTCCCCAGCAGTACCGTCGACCGGTTACTAGCACTAGCCCATGACCTCCCCCATGCTAGCTACTTTGGGGTTCGTAAAACCCATGCCTGGTTGCTACATTTCTTCTGGCCTGGAGTTAACCAGGAGGTCAAACACTATAGGTTCTCATGCAATGTATGCCAACGCCTCACGGGATCCCCACGTCGGGTTCCCCTACTGACTGTTTTTGCATGTAGCACACAAATATCAACTTTAAATTTCAGTGTGCAAATAAGCTATCAAGTATTTGTGTGCTACATGAAAAAACAGTCAATATTTAACTTATGTGCAAAACAGAAAATTAATTTTCACCCCTTTCATTGTAACATGGTTTTGTCCAGGAGACTGAAATAAGATACCTCTTCATTTAAGATCCTTAATGAATCAGGCCCCTAGTAAAGTGATACATACAGAAAAATAAGAGTATTGTCTTGACCGTGTTATTAATAAATGTGAAAGTCCATTTTCATTATAAAATGCATGCAATCGGCCAATCAGAAGTGGTTAGATGGTGCTGCTGACAGTCATCATCATCATTGCAGCAGTCCCCCAGCACCAGCATGAGATACTTCTCCTAAGTCATATCTGCGGATGCTTCCACGTCTAGTTGTGCCAGAATTATGTGAACATGCCCTTACTGTACTAAGCCCAACCTGTTCTGCCTTTCAAGACATAGGAAGACGCAAGTCAACAATACACGAAAACATATAGACGGACATATGTGTACCCAATTTTGGTGCGTACGCACAGTATTCAAAGGCGCATATTGCACAAAGTAAAAAACAGACATATGTCTACATTTAAATGAGGCCTTATATTTGAAATCCCCACCATCCCTGTATTTGAATACAACTGGAATTTCAGCATACAAGGAACATTTTAAAAATGGAAGACTGTATCTTGGTAATGGTTTGTCTTTCTATCTCTTTAGGGGAAATGTAATCACATCTACAACAAGTGGTATTTCCTCTCTAACTGGTTTTAAATTAAACAGAGAGATATTCTCTGTATGCAATAAAAAGTTGTGCTGATTATTTCGCAAGATTAAAGGGACAAACCAATTGCTGTAGACAATAGGGGTGGGAGGCACTTCGTACACTCAAAACAGTGTGGTATTCCAGTTTAAACTGCTTGGCATATAATTAGAGAATAATCACATATTCAGTTCACATATGCTGTCATCGTTAGCTTGGAATGACTTGATCTAAGAAGTCTGTGAAGTGTCTCTCAGCAATATCAATAAATGCAGCTATTGGACTTATATTGCATTCAGTGGTGCAACCTCTCCTTAGTGTTGCCCAATGTAGAAAATGACATTCTATTAAATGCCATTTTTTAAATAGGATTAGATGGACTCAGACCTCTTGCACTGTGAGCAGGACTTAAAGGGGAGCATTTCAAAAAGGGGACAATGCCTTTAGGTACATTGTATGGTTGTTTGTAGTGGTTCAAGACATCTACAGTGTCGCACACCGGGCGATCGGGCCATATACCCGATCCCTGGCGCGCTTACCTGCTCCAGCCGTCATTCCAGTGGTAACCAGTTGTCTACGGAGCTGACACCTTACTATCGTTTGCTATTGCTGACCCTCCTGACTTGTTCCTCTAAGAAGTTACTTCTAGTAAAAGCCGCGACCTGTGAGGAAGACGCAGCTAAGCCCAAACCGCCATGCGACTGGTCCCTGGTGAATACCGTCTCCTCGGTAGACTCCGCGCCTTACTAGGGTGTTGTATCTAGATTCCGGCAGGATCCTGCCCATTAAACCATTCTGGCATTCAGATCCGTGACATACAGTAGTTTATGATAGATAATCTGCATGACTATGAACGAGCCTTAGCAGCGTTTCTCAAACCTTTTGGTGTTGTGAAAACTTTGCTGGCACAGATCAGGGGCGCACACAGGGGGGGTTTCTGGTTCTCCAGAAACCCCTCCCCTCCGCTAAAGAAGTGCCCCTGTACTATCCAGCAGCCTTGGCGCTGTCAAAGAAACGTCCGCGGTGGTGCTGCGCATGCTTTCGCTTTTTTTTATTTTTTGTCTTTGCCCCTGCAGATGTTACAGAATTCACATTTTTCACAGCATACCACTATTAAAACCAGGGTCATTACTAAATATAGAAATAAAAGAAACCAAAGGTAGTTTCTATAAATTAATGAACTATGTGTGTAAGTGAACACAATCATTTAAGAAATATGCAACCTATATTAATGCCTATTTTAAATGCTAATTGAAAAAAGCCCCAATCCTGAATGGCGAAGCTCCCTCTGTGCTGTTGGGGTTTGGAACAAAAAAGAGAACAGAGGTTTATTAAACAAGGTGCACTGAGTGTCCCTAAATTATTTGTATGTATGCCTTGAACATCTAATAAAATATAACTTTTATTAATTGTAAATCTAAAAAGGACCAGCGAAGTATAAAATGATATCAAACTAATAAAAATTTATGTGGTCTATATTATTATAATATTGAGTCTGGTGAGGTATTGAGTTATCTGACCTCCTACATACCCCTAACTAGCTAACCCCTAACTAACTGAGGGATAATAGATCAAGTAGACAGTCTTGCCTATAATGGCTGTTTCAGCTTGAATGCGCTATATATGAAAGCTGTGATCCATGATAGCAGACTATGAGTAGTGTACCCAAGTGTACCCAGCAGAGATGCCGATGCGCGTTTCGCAGGGTGGTGCTTAGTCAAGGCAAGCCGACAGACTGTTCTGACTGTTCTTATATACTGTCAGTCCGGGGTTTGTAGAGTGACGACAGCTCGTTACACCAATCAGAGACGCGATATCCTATATGATTGACAGAACTATCTGCCAGTAAGTGACAGGTTTTCTTTAGGTTCCGCCTCTTGTATATTTTGATTGGTTGAATCGCGTCTGTATCTATCTGAATGAACTATATTAATCTCATTCTAGTAAGTAGTATCGCGTACTGCTAATATCATTATATTCCTTGTTTAACAGTACCAATTGAACTGTATTATGAATCTGTTGTGTTGGGCTTCAACCCTTACATAGTTTTTATTTATAAGACCGCATCTAAACAGGTTGCGTGGTTTCACCTGGCATTGCTGGGCCCTACCCCAACTTTTGCTATGGGACCTGGTTTCCGGTGGAAACTTCAGGTTCTTTCAGGTTGCAATGAGCTAAAGACTTGAGACAACAAAGTTTAAATTATAGTCATTCATTGCAAACAAATAAAAAATAATATAATATGATACTTGGCTTCCAATAGTATGCTTGGCAATATGTTCAGCCAGCAATTTCCAGGGTCCTGTTCTCCTCTGTGCTGGATAGACAATAAATGACACTGACACCATCTGCAGTCGGTCCAGGTGAGCGGCATCGTGTGTCGCAGCTACCCAGCTTTTATTGATAGTGATATTCGGTACCCTTAGTTTCGTATCATATATAAGGTATAAACATGATTCAAAACTGTTATAAAAAAGAAAATAGATGTTCAAGCGCTATTAGTGTTAAATACATTTACAATACTATGATAAGTGAACAAAATACTTATATGAATAGTGAAGATCTCAAGTCCTCCTTCAATGAACCATATTGAAATGTCACATAGTGTTTTCTTTTCCAGTGCAATAAACCATGTATAAAAATATAAACACAAACATCGCGTGATACTGTTTAGATAATGACAAGTACTATGTGTTACATAAACATGTATATATTGATAGTAGATTGTCCCATGCATGTTAGGACTGCGGTTATAGATGAGCTTTTAGAACCAGACTAACAGAGGTTTTCACCTTTAGCAGCCGCCTTTCCCGTAGAACTATACTTGGTCGAAGGTATTTGGATACCCCCAAACTTAAGCTCAAGGTTGTAGAAGCTTCTCTAAATAAAGACAGCGCAGGAGGTAAGCACAATGCTGGAGGCGGATGTCAGGAAAAGGCTAGGGTCGTGGGAAACTTGCAAGCAGGATAACCAAGGGACCGGCTAAGCACTTCCTGTCTTAAATACTTTGATGGGCCAATCAGAAAGGAGAAGGCACAGGGCTGACAACCAGGCTCAGGAGGCTGCTAATTAACTACTAGTTTAGAACTGGCATAGGGAATAACATAACCCAGGAACATGTATAAATATATAAATGAACCAATTTAATTCATAACAGAGCTCCCCTTGGAGTTGTAAAATGTCTCTACACACTCCTAAATCTGCCACAAAGATAGACCCAAACAAAAGGCCACACATATAAAATATAAAAATAGTAACCGTATTATAGTAACTTATGCATGCGCCGGGCTGTTAGATCACGTCGGGACGTGGCGCTATTGACAGAGGGCGTCCCGGCCATTGTTCTGGCAACGGTCAGGACGGAAGAGGAAATGACGTCCTGGTCATCACGGTGACGTCCCTGGCTTAGCTGCAGAGAGGGCAGAGAGTAGCGGCGGCTCGTGACCATGCAGATCAATTTGGATAATTTCCCCTTAGGGAGTGATTGTTTATTTTGAAAAGTGTGTATTCCTATTTAGATTAGTATAGCTGCTATTGGAAGGAGCGCAGTTTGGTTCTTATTTAATCCTATTTCTCTATTGGGATTCAAAACTTCTTATTGGTACAGCTATGAACATTCAACAATTTAAAACCCTTATACCATGCAGGTGCAAAAGCAGTGAAGCAAAAACAAGGGCTTTGGTTAAACCACAGATAGTGTTGTATCACGGAACTTTCCAATAGTTTCTGTTTCTGTATATGCGCAGTTAGCACTTGGACAAGCTGACATGCCCCGGTCTTGCCTTAGTTACTTCAGCATTTCATAATACACACATAAAATGGAGTTGAGCAGCCGTTTTGCTTGGCCTGTCACAGGCCCGGAGATGCTATGTTCTGCCCCTGGTTATCCCTTAAGTCGTGTGCAACATCCAGCCTTGCGTTATGACATATAAATGTGTCTTAGCATGTGTGAAGATACTGAGTTTATCTGACCCAATTATACCTACTTCATGCTGGCTGGCCACCCAGGGGTGCCTTACTATGACAAGGAAGCATACTCAGTACCTTCGGGTTATTTTAGTCACACAGGCAAATGCAGTTAGAAAGGTCCAGCCGTACATTTATTGAAAAAAAAAAAAAACCAATCACTAGAATACTATGCATAAAGAGTATATGCCAGGCATTTTACCACATTATCTGTCCCTTACTCCACTAGCCTAAGGAGTTTCAGTCACCTGGATGTCCTGACTTGCAGAATACAAGATCCAATGAGTTCTTTTGAGCTGTAGATGTACCAGCAGGATACTCAGTCCAGCAGTAGCTTAGACCTTAACCCTGGTGTTCTTCCCAGGCTCAAAGCAAAAAAAAAATCAACCAGCATCCCTGGCTCTCACTCTTTCTTCTATACGTTGAATATTTCCCATCCACCATAGGCTGGGTTAGGGGTGGCCAAATGTAACACTGATATAGGTAGGTGATGTTAAATTGTGGTGCAGATCGTACCTGGTCTCCAGATGCTCTTCTCTCTGTCACAGCACGGCAGTGGGACAGAGAACCCAATACAAGTAGGGCACCAAATGTGTGAAGTGATACAGGAACGATGCATCACTATAATATTACTCAACAAAGAATGATTAGCAATAAGTAAGAATTAAAGACAGTATTCACAGGCCTTAGCTAACAGAGGTGTCAGTCATGGTGCCTTATAGTGCATTTAACTTGGCCATTACTATGGGCAACACTATGAGGCCTTATTTCAGAATAGCAAAAGCAATAGTAATATTCCTATATGTTAATACTTCTATAACTTAAACAATCTGATTACAACTTTGCTTCACAGTACACTGAGTACCTTTTTATAATAATCACAAACAGTCTAAGAATAAAGTAATACAGTTCTAGTCTCTAATTTCATAAAGAACATTCATTTTAAATAATATACCACAAGCAAGTGATATCACAGGCTATGAGTCCCCTTTAATGAAGTCCATCCTCTGCAGAGCAATTTAGCACAGATGTTTTCACTGCCCAGACTTTTGTAAATTTGCACGTTAGAACCGTACAGGAGGCACTTTTATTATAATGTGGGCACACCTTTATAATGGCAGTCTTGTAACTTCAGTACAGTGTTAAAAAATAGTAGTTACTGTCTCAGGTATGTACTGGAAGGATGGGTAAGGTACTCCCCTTGTTAAGCCTGTCTCTGTAAATCTAGCTCACATCTTTTAAAATGAAGGATATACTGCGTAGTGAGTAAGAATACACAGTCAGTTTGAATACACAAACCTGTTTCCTGATGTGTAGATAGTTGTCAGCTCCAATCTGACTCACTGGTATCAGCCCTTGTCTTCAAGTCTTTTTTACATGCAGTATTCTGGCTGGCAACACACCTCAGCCCTCTCTAGCAGTCTAGCTCTCAGCAATATCTCTTGCCTCACTTTTCCTCACAACATGGCAGAAAAACATGTCTCTTTTCACAAAATGTCCCCTCAGTAATCACTCACTCTGAGGCTCCTCCTCTTAACAGTCTCTTTCAAAAAACCCTGGAACTTTTCAGCAGTATTACAAACTGGACTTTTACTGGATGCTAGAATCTCTCGTGTATCATGCTGCGAGACAATCCTGTTCTACTGGGTCCTAATGCCTCGTAGTTTTTGGGTATCACACTTGGCTAGTGGGATCCTCTGAGAGTGGCTGTCTGTCAAAAGGGGCTGTTACAGGGCTGTCCATTCTCATCCGAATACATCCCTTGTTCTTAATGTATTCTATGTTTTTCTCATTTACATAGTGACAGCAACAAAAGTGAGGATATCGATTCCCCTCCAGAGGAAGTGGAGATCTGCTTGCTGTCACAATATAACAACAGGTAAGGCTTTGTTATGTATCAACAGTATTCAACTTCAGTTATTTATACCTTGGTCACATTTTCTGTGTTTGTTGTATTAAAGTATTTTGTTTGACTGTTTATGCCTCAAAAAATTGCCAGTACTTTTTATTTTCAAACTCTTGTTGTAATTAGGTCCTTAAAACTCAAAAAGCTATTAGTGCAAGCTCCAAAATGAGGGTTTTCTGGACTGGGAATTTCCTTGTATATGATATACGTGATTTGGCTAAAAACAAGCGCACACACAGAAATATTCAATTCTTTAGCCAGTGATAGATATTTTCATTAATAAAGAACTGTGGTTGTCCCTCAGCCAAGGTACAGGGAGTGTTCTGGGACCATGACAAATAGCATGCTCATCAAATCAATGTGCAACTATACACTTCCCATGGATGGGGCAATGTCACAGAAAGACACCTCTCCTATTAATACAAAAAAATGTTGCAACATGGGGCATTGTGCATTTAAGGGTAGGACTATCCCCAAACCATGCCAGGAATATGCACCCCACAATATTACAGACTCGTCAGAACCCTCTACTGTTGGAAACAAGTACCCAGGCAATACAGTTCCTTAGACTGGGTCCTTGGGTTGTTATTACAGGAGCACTGGTCCGTTTGTTGAGAACATGGTGAAGGATGATTCATCTGACCATATCACCTTCTTCCGCTGCTTGGTAGTCAATTGTCTGTCAATTGTCATTTCTAGGTGTGATGAGTGTTTTATCTGCTGCAACCTGACTATTTTCTGTGCAAACTGATTTTGATTAAACTGTCTGTTTGCACCATAGGTAGAAATTTGCAGTCAACTGATCTGCAGTTGCTTGTCATGCACTTCGAGTTTATGTCTGGATATCATGAATTTAGAGTATGTGTTTCCTTCGTCTGCTATACCTTGCTGATGATCAACAAAATTGCACCGACATACATTTCCTCACTTGTCTCAAAATATCTCCCAACTAGACACCTCCGTTCTCCACAAGATCTGCGTCTCTCTTGCCCTCTCATCACATCCTCCCACTCTCGGTCACAGGACTTTTTCCTCGCACAGTAAGACTTTCCTCTAGTCTTCAAACCTTCAAGTGTTTATACACGACCCTGAGCATGATGGGATGTAATTTTATTAATTAACTAATGGGTCACACTTGTGGAGAAGCCCTTGCTTTCAGTAAGCCTGCTGTTCCTCATTTACCCATATGTTTCTATTTGTATTAGTCCACCATCTGTACCTGAGCAATTCTATATGCATCCTTTCCATTTAAATAAGAGTTAGCTTCTATTGTCTCATTAACTATTTTATTCAAAACTTTGGCTAAAGCATAACATTTATAGAACAACTTAATTACGCCATAAGATGAAAAATAGCAGCCCCTATTCTTTTATACACATTAATGTATTTTCTGTTATTTCAGACTCCACCTACAGGTAAGACTTCTAATAATCTAGTTGCAGGAACTATAAAATTCAAATAGCACATCCCTCTGGCATGCAGTGGAATTTAAGCATAAGTTGGCCAAAATTATATGGTTATCTGAACATCGATACGTGCTGGTTGAAAATCTCATTCCAAAACCATTGGCATTAATATGGGGTTGGTCCTCCTTTGCTTCTATAACAGTCTCCAATCTTCTGGGAAGGCTTTCCACTAGATTTTGGAAAATGGCTGCAGAGATTCGTATCCATTCAGCCAAAAAGGCATTAGAGAGGATGGGCGAGAAGTCCTGGCTCGCATTCGGTGTTCCAAGTCATCACAAAGGTGTTCAGTGAGGCTGAGGTCAGGGCTCTGTGCAGGCCAGTTAAGTTATTTCACAACAAACTCAGGAAACCATTTAGATGGACCTCGCTTTGTGCACAGGGGCATTGTCATGCTGAAACAGGTCCTTCCCCAAACTGTTGCCACAAAGTTGGAAGCACACAATTCTCTAGAAAGTCATTGTGTACTATAGCATTAAGATTTCCCTTCACTGGAACTAAGGGGCCCAGGCAAAACCATGAAAAACATGCCAAAAATCCTCTTCCACCAAACTTTCCAGTTGGAAGTACATATTCCTATATGAAGCGTTCTCCTGGCATCCGCCAGACACAGAATCTTGCATCAGACAGCAGATGGTGAAGCATGATTCATCAATCCAGAGAACGCATTTCCACTGCTCCAGTATGATGAGCTAAGACTTGTGTGCAGCTGCTTGGCCATGGATACCCAATCATGAAGCTCTCGGAGAACAGATCCTGTACTGATGTTGTTTTCAGATGCAGTTTGGAACTTAGTAGTGAGTGTTGCAACCAAGGACAGGAGATTTTTACTTGCTGCAGCACTTGGCGGTCCCATTCTGTGAGCTTGTGTGGCCTACTGCTTCATGGCGGAGCTGTTGTTGCTCCTAGACATTTCAACTCAATAACAGCACTTACAGTTGAATGGGACAGCTCTATCAGGGCATATATTTGACTAATTGACTTGTCGAAAAGGTGTCATCCAACAGTGCCATGTTGAAACTCGCTGAGATCTTCAGTATGATCCTTTCTACTACTAATGTTTGACTATGGAGACGGTATGGCTATATGCTTGAATCTATGAACCAACAAGTAATTGGTGTGGCTGAAATGGCCAAACACTACTACGGAATGAAACATCTGTAAATTAGATAAACTATTTCTTTTCCAATCTTTCCTATACTTAGTGAAGGTTACACCATGCAAAGTTGTAAATAGATACCTGGTTACAAATTATAAAGTCACAGCCCTTCTTTAATTTTCTTGGTCATATTTTACATGATCAGAAACATTGATACAAACAATTGGTCAGCAATGTATGCTATAAAATCATGTTGTAACATCATCACATTATTGACTCATGCAGCAATAAGGGCAATAAAAAAATAAAAGTGGATATGTCCTTTCCCCTTTCATCATTTTTGAAAGCACAAAAGTTTTTTAACAATCTCTGTCCCAGACGATGGTACATCGTGTATGATGTCTGATTCCACCTGAAGAGATGATACATCTTCATCTGATGATCTAAAATTGAAATGTAGCATAAGAGTCCAATTCTCTTAATAAGTGATCCAAAGACATAAATAAACAGAGAAACCTTGTTTTTTTGCAAACAGTTATTTGATCAGTCAGGAATTCATTTCTTATTTAATTGTTCTATGACAATTAGCGTGCAGTTTTTCCATAGGACTTTGTCAACACATTCTGCAAAAACAAATGGCAGTATCAATTATTATCAAACAAAACACATTTTAATTAGTTTACATTAATCAACATGTACAGTTTTTACATTGCGCTAAAATATAATATAGTATTACCTATGGTCCATAGAATGGACTTTATCAATTAGTATCACGTTTTCCTGCATAATTTTTGCTCTTTCGCATTAAATTCATGCACTCTACCATGTATTCAGGGTGATAGGGCACATGACATGTCTATTGTATTCCTAATAAATCACACATGTTTCATAATCTATCCTATGAAATAGGTACCATTATCAAAATCAATCAAGAAATCCCTAGTTGGACAACACGTATTTCCATAGCAACTGGTATGTGGTCAAAACTGTACTACTAGTGAAACCCATTTACAAAACTTAATCAAAACATATTTGAAACCTCATTTTATCACTGGCAAGTCCAATATAATCAAACTGCCAAGGTCTATCAGCAACTAGTACTTGCTGAAGGAAAGATTTACTTTTCCCTTTTGCCTTATTTTGAAAACCGATAAAACATTAATCTTGAATTTCAACACAGTTTCCCCAAAATTTAGGGGGAATTCAAACGGCATGAGATGCCACAGATTCCACATCACTGTACAGTCAGCAATACATAAACAGAACATAATACATATAAATATTGGAGCAAGAGAACAAACAATACAGAAGGCACAAATAAAGAACTGTTTACAAGAGAACAAGAAGGTGAGGACAGGAGTTGAGAGTAGGGACCTTTCTACCTCCCAAGTGTGGAGCGCTGAGTTTTGAGGGAGTACTTGAAAGACTGAAGGTGAGGTGAGAGTCTGGGCAGACGGGGAAGGGAGTACTAAAGGTGAGGAGGAGCACAGGCAAAGTCCTACAGGTGGGAGAGGTGGTGTTTGTTTTGTTAATATACTTAATTTAACAATATAACAGTGTTAGGAGAGAAGGAGAGGTGAAGGTTATCGGCAGAATGGGGTGGGCATGAAGGGGAGTATTTCTTGACAGGGTCGGAGATGGAGAAGGATGTAAAGAGGGTTTTATAGGTGGAGATTAAAGAATTTTAATACCATTATACTGTTGGCACTTTACTTTCAAATATTTTCAATACTTAGAGCATGGCATTTTCGTGTGTCTCCTTTGGTTACAGTAGAAGTAGAGAGAGGCTGATTATTTTCACTAGTACCCAATGATTGGGACCGGCCATATCCGTGGTTGTACATGTCCCTTGAGTTTTTCTATGTTAAAACAAATGCCTTAATCAATTTGACTTTTCTAATTCAGGCTACAAGATCTGTCTGCCTCTAATTATTTACACTACTGTTTCTTCAAAATGTTATCTGATATTCTAATTACAGTTTAATTTAATTATAATTTTTTTCTGTATAAACTGTTCCACCATGGATTTCCTATAATCCAACATCAAATTATTGACAAATTTGACATTTTAAATTTATTCACTTCTAACAATAACTGTAATACAAATGTTTTTGTTTTGGTTCTTTTAGTGTTTTGTTTTTTTTTAATGCTCAGAAAATACAGTTCTATGTTTGTATCAGAACAGTCACAGATATCATCTGTGAAACTGTCACAAACTTTCTTCCTTCAAACACCAAAGTGGACAGAACAAAACTAACAACCCTTCCCTTTTATTGCTCAGTAATTTTTTTTTTCTTTTGTACTATTAACTTGCATTTCTTTGATTCACTTTCTACTGTCTCTTTAAACAAAAAAAAGAAAAAATGCCTCTTCACCTTCTCCGCATACAGAAGACGCTTTCAACAAGTGCCTTAGCTATTTTGCATAGCTCCTTATTAATTATAACATACATTGTAAAGTGTAATATCAAAACCATGTATAAAGACTTTAATACTACAAATATTTTAATATACAAAAGGAAAATGTTTTTCTCTTCCTCTGGTGTCGCTGTGAAGGCTGTAAATCATTCTCCTTTTGATCTTTAGATTATTCACTAATTCTCTAGATTTTAGTCGTCTTGTATGAGGTTTACTTGTTACCTTCCTGAGATTGATGATGGTATTGTGTGATATTATTTTTTTGGAGAAGTCATCTCAGAATAATTTTCATATAGAAACATTCATTGTTTTGATATTTTGGGTCGGATTTAGAGTTGAGCGTAAATATGACACGTTTGCATATGCACAAACCTGTGCACGGCATAAGCTTAGTTTACTGTACTGAACTTACACATGAACGCTCCCGATCCGCCTCGGATGCCAGTTGTGTGCATATACAATGCGACAAATAATAAGCACTCTACATTTATTCATTGCACAAATGGACTTTTGTGCAACTCTAAATCCGATCCTTTGTATTTAGTTGTACATAATTTTCTAAGAAAAATCTGCATGTTGTATAATATATTAAGTGTAAATAACATATCAATATTTTTTTCTATCACCGTAGTCAAAATGCATCTTCACATTCAATAAATGGAACACCGAGTAAGAAAAGCTGTTTATTCAAGGCTGTTTCCAAAGGAAACAAAGTGTTATTAATAAAACTTCTCAAAGAAATCAAAGAATTGTCGTCTGGATTTGCAGATCAGTGTACTCAAGGTAATATTTAAATAAATAAGACAAGGTCAATGTTATCAGAATATCATTGAAACAATAAAACATATGACAATGTACACTATTGGCCTGATCTAGGTGTTCAGAGTAAATCAAACTTGAAGGTGTAATTTTGCACCTTTCCACAACCAATGGGGGGGATTTAAAATGTGCAAACATTTTTAATGGTTGAAGGGGATGCATTAAGAATCAACTCTAAATTGCATTGTTAAAATTAATCTGTACAGTATTTATTTGTATGACACATGCAAACGCAGCCTTTATTTTCCCTGCAAACAAATATTTACAATTCAGAAATATGTAAACTGATTAGATGATCTGCCAGTTAAACAGCATTCCCAATTAGAGGTGTTTGTGCAGCTAGTATTCTCCACCCCTATAGCCATCTCTCTTTCTCTTTCTCTCTCTCTTTGATGTGACTAATCTGAAAGGCAGTTAGGGAGGGTGTTTATCAGCATTTGATTTTTAAATTTGCTATTCATTTTGTTTTTACACTTCATAGATTATTTTTATTAGTTAGATGTCTAAATTATAAATTAGTTATGATTAGACTAAATATCTTAATTATATTAAAATATATTCAACCCCATCTACTACATTATTTATTTGAATAAAAATGAAGCATTTATAAGACAAACAATTGTTGTCTCAACTTACTTAAAATGAGTTTCAAGCACACCTATATTTATGCCCTAAACTGGTCCATTTAGTAGCATAACCAAACATTGTTACTGTCGTAGTGTCTGCTACCAAAATCTCGCCAACAATCCAACACCATCAGTCAGGAATAAAATATGTATCCCTGTTTGTATTGAGAGATGATGGTGAACCTCCAGTACAGGAAACGGAAGATGCACATCGTGAACAGATTCATTCAGAACACATCAATGATTAGTCTCCTATTCCATTGTCTGGAAGTGTTCAGGGTGAGCTATGAGCATGTGTTCTGCCTGAATGCCAAGCAAATTCTGCTAACTAAAAGACATCCTTTCATAACCAACACAGCAACAGCCAGGTACAAGGACCTAGTCTGCATGTTGCAAGAAAGGAAGTTTTCCTCTCCCCGAAATTAGAAAGACTGCTGCATTGGGTGTGTATGATTCGGGCATAGTATAGTGGAATCAGATTGAGTTCTACTAGTGAGTGGCTGCTTGTGTCTAACATTGCATTTTAATATGGTACACTTACGTTTTGCTGCAGCTTAGTAAGACAACACTTTCATATTCTTAAGCACAAAAAATTTTGTGTGTCACTGAAGATACCAGCATTAGTATTTCAGGCTTGTTGGTTTTACACTGGAGATCACCACATACAATTATGTACCACCTACAAATAAACACGAATACTATTCTATATTTCAGATTTTCTTATGTCCAAATTAACATACAAGGACACAGGGAAAACCTGTCTGATGAAAGCCTTACTGAACATCAATGAGGGCACTCCTGAAATAGTGCGTATTCTGCTGTCATTTGCAGAGGAGAATGGATTCTTGGAACGATTTGTTAATGCTGAATATACTGAAGAAAACTATAAAGGTAATTTATATTCTAGAAACCATTATGATTATAGTTGGAAGTTTTCTTGGGCAAATATTGCTTTACAACTAAATCATTGTTCCAAAAAGAAAAACAAACAGACAATTGACTGGTACTTATGATTCACACTAGTAAGGACACAGAAATCTGTTGCAAAGGAGTCCATGTCTACCTGTAACTAGTATTACAGTGTTTACTTTTCAGTGATTTGGTGTGCAAGTGCATCACCTGAATCAGGGTTACAATTTTTTTATATCTATTATACCTGGAATCTAATGAGAATAATTGCCTCTAATATTTTAGCTTTATTTAATGTATTGTATTATGTTGTATTGCTATGCTGCCTATAGTGTTCAGAAACATGTACAGGATTTGAGTTTTCTTTTTTGCTTTTCCTGTAGGCCAAACCGCATTACATATAGCTATTGAAAGACGACAAATAGACATTGTAAAGTGTTTAATTGACAAAGGTGCCAGAGTGAATGTACGTGCACACGGTCAGTTCTTCAACCCTAAGAGCAAGAACAAAGGTTTTTATTTTGGTAAGTATATAGTTTCAGCGTGATATAGCAGATTTCTCATATCCAGAACCTGATATGAGTACTGTCATCGTCTATTTATTTATTTATTTAGCGCCACTAATTCCACAGCTCTGAACAGAGAACTCGCTCACATTAGTCCCTGCCCCATTGGAGCTTACAATCTAAATCCCCTAACTTACACACACACACAGACAGACCAAGAGAGACTAAAGGCAGTTTTAGTAGCAGCCAATTAACCTACCAGTATGTTTTTGGAGTGTTGGAGAAAACCAGCACCCGGAGGAAACCCACGCAAACACATGGAGAACATACAAACTCCACACAGATAAGGCCATGGTCGGGAATCGAACTCATGACCCCAGTGCTGTGAGGCAGAAGTGCTAACCACTAAGCCACCATACTGTATGCACGTTGCTGAAAAGCAATCATTCGTAAGCATTCAGCTCTTGTTATTAGTCATTATTTATAAAGTGTTCACATACTCAGCAGTGCTGCACAATAGAGAAATAATAAATATACATTGATAACACTACAGAACATATAGACAAATATATCCGGTAAGAGTTTCCTCTGAGTCAGATCTCTCCCTAATCAATTCTCTCATGTATAGAAACCTGTTTCACATAAAAATGTGGTCTGTTGGGCTGGTAGTGTGGCAACAACCTGACAAATGTTTCATGTTAAAATAATGCGGAAGTTGGGGTGTGTACGGTGTTATTCCATACCACCACTTCTACTGACTTCATAGTACATCTATAAAACTCATTTTACTTAATTCCTATTACATTTTTCATAGCGCCACTTCTAAATTTCCACTTCGAAAACTAGTTCAAAAAATTATTTAAAAAAAAATCCCCAGCATTTTGTTTTATGCATGATTATAATATTAACAGGTGTTAAGGTATTTAATTTAGTTTTTCTGTGCATTGCTACGGGACTTTATATTACACATATGCATGTATGTATCCTGCAGTGTCTATGTGCATATGGCAGGCACCGTATAGCCAGAGCATATTTATTCCTGTTTTTAAATGAAAACGTTTCTTCAGGTTTGTACTTCAAGCGGATCTGAAGAAATTCATTTGGCTTTATAAGTTACTATTAATTGAATATCAGTGTGGAGTATGTAAGGTTCTCCCCACGTATGTATGGATTTAAAAGGAGTACTTGGACAGTCCAAAAACCTCCTGGTAGGCTAATATTCACGCGTTATATAATTTGAACTATAATAGATGGATAATGTAACAGTAGTTTTGTTACACGAGTAGGATCAGAGATCTATTTAGGAGGCTGTTAGAAATAAGTACAGTTGTAAACATCTAATGGAAGCTACATTTTATGGTTTGTTTTATCTGCCACCCCCTCCTTCCAGGTGAAACTCCATTGGCTCTTGCCGCATGCACCAATCAACCAAGGGTGGTTGACCTGCTAATTGGGAACAGCAAGACCAATGTCTCCATCCAGGACTCTATTGGAAACACCGTGCTCCATGCTCTGGTCATTGTGACCGATGATTCCGAAGTTGTCAGTACTTTCATAATAAATATGTATGAAACAATTATACGCAATTGTAAAAACAAGTCTTTAGAACATATTAAAAATAATAAAGGCCTCACACCACTGCAACTAGCAGCCAAGACAGGAAAAATGGAGGTAAGTCTTAAAATTAATTTTGATTAATAATAAAATGAATCAAAACAATCATGTCTCTCACGAGGTCATCTTGCTCATAGTCAGCTAGGTTTGGGTTATGTATCTTATCAATAGTTGGGGATATTGGCTGTGACTCAACTATTCTGAATTTCACTTTATATGCACTCTAACTTTTTTATTTTTTATTTTACCTTTGTATTTGTGTAATGGAAATATATAAAGATAAATGTATAATAATATGCTTATTACAGGATGTTACCTAGATTCTGTGAAGGTGTTACAAAGTCATCTTGCAGATCTAACCATTGATTTGAGGGCCATTATCTGTTATATAATACCCATATCTTATTCCAGAGCCTTCCTATCAGTCTTATTAATGTTTGGTGACTCTCTCATAATACAATATCTTGGGAACATGACTTGCTGGTAATAAATGAATATGACCTAATTGGGGTTGTGGTCAATTCCAAAAAGGACCAGAAAGTATTGGCCAACATGACTACATACACACAACTCCAATACACTTTTGATGTTATAGTATATTTTAAGTACCTATGTACTGATGAATCAATATGTGACAACAGTTTGGTCGAAATAAAAGAAAATAGCTTTGTAGTTTCTTTCAAATCCAGTAAAGATAAATTATTGTTGCTTCATATTCAATAGTGATTTATTCATCTCATCTCTTAACCTAGATTTATTTTGATTCTTTCTAGATGCTAAAATATATTCTCAGTAGAGAAATAAAGGAGAAAGAAAACAGGGTGTTGTCCAGAAGGTTTACAGATTGGGCGTATGGTCCTGTCTCCTCTTCTCTGTATGATTTGAATGATGTGGATACTTGTTCACAAAACTCAATACTTGAAATGGTGGTCTACAATACAAACATTGATGTAAGTGGAATAAACAATGGGCAAAATAATTATTAAAGAACTATAAAAATGATCTAGTCTAATTGCCATCTGACAGTACACATAAAAGTTTTGGCACTATATCAGGATACTTGAAGTGAATAGATATAATACTTTTTACAGTACTTTAAAAACATCCTGTTATGGTCAGATCACTGTTCTATGTTTTCAAGGGGGATTGTTCTATGTTTCCAAGAGTGAGTCCACCTGAGTCTGGCACAGTTCTATTGCATTCCAGACACATTTAAGGTTTAATTTAGAGTTTAGTATAATTCCAACTCTAAGGCTTAAAACTCATGCACAGTAAAATGATATGGGATTTATATTACAACATGAGAAGCAGATTGGGGGCATTCAAGGGCAACTCAAGTATAGTAAGGTTGTGTAGATGTAGATGTGGAACGTTCCCTGGAGATTTGGCCTATTTAGAGTAGGTTATATCTCCAGATACATGTATGCAGGTGTATCATTTGCAGGTACTCAATGCCTGGTGTAATGATACATACTAGTAAAATAAAATAGATGTAAAATAGATACGCATACCTCCTTCCCCACCCCCCACAAAAAACATTCAGTTATGCACTGATGTTTATAGACTGAGTTTAATACATCCAATGCTGTGAGGGGGGCAGTATGGGGTCCCCCATAAAGCACACAACTAGCATCCTATAGCAAGGAGAGTAGTGTCTCCCTGTACAAGTGGGAGCAAGCATAGGGTGAATTTATCAGGGGATCATGTCCAGGATGACCTGCACTGTGCTGGGTCTGACCTTAACCTACCTGATACAGCTGGAGATTGGGGCTGCAATTTAGTAAATAGTGTAAAATAGAAATTTCATGTGTGACACTAAAGACTTACTGGTCCCAGTAAGACCAGGTAGCCATTAACTGCTTGGACATTTGTAGAACTACAAGTACCAGCATGCCCAGGCCAGTAGGAAGGAGTTCCCCTGCTGTCACATCACCTCTCCTCTCTTTCTCCCTTTTCTCCCACTTTTTCTCTTCCTTAATCCTCTTGCCACACAATTCTCCTCAGTTCATATCAGCCTTAAGTTGTTATGCAACTGTCCCTATATCTCCCATTCGGGTCTTAGTGCTGGGGCCACACCTTCAGTCAGAGGTGGAACTAACAAGCTCTGTTCCCCGATGCAGGCAGTCGCTGGGAGGTGTGCACAACAATGCCAGATGGGTCAGTATAAAATAATACTTGCTTACATAATCCTTGAATACAAACCTAGGGCCTGATTCATTAAGGATCTTAACTTGAGAAACTTCTTATTTCAGTCTCCTGGACAAAACCATGTTACAATGCAAGGGGTACAAATTAGTATTCTGTTTTGCACATGAGTTAAATACTGACTGTTTTTTCATGTAGCACACAAATATCAACTGTAAATTTCAGTGTTCAAATAAGCTATCAAGTATTTGTGTGCTACATGAAAAAACAGTCAGTATTTTACTTATGTGCAAAACAGAAAACTAATTTGCACCCCTTGCATTGTAACATGTTTTTTTTCCAGGAGACTGAAATAAGAAGTTTCTCTAGTTAAGATCCTTAATGAATCAGGCCCCTAGTGTTTGTATGGGCTTGTCATACAGGGATTTTTGGATGAGATTTTCCTGCCCCAGGAGAAGTGACTCAGCAGGTTGGATGAGAGAGTTTTGTTAGGAGCTCTATAATATATGCAGTATAAAGTTCCTTCAGTATGATTGCTCACAGTGAGATATTTTCACAACACTAGATCACATTTATGTAATATGATGTATGCTACTTAGAAACAAGTGTATGTGATTTAGTAATGTAAATGTTTTCTTCTTTTTCCTTAGAACCGCCATGATCTGTTGGCTTTACAGCCCCTTCATGCCCTACTTCAAATGAAATGGGAAAAGTTTGCAAGATACATGTTCTTTATGTCTTTTATTTTTTCCATTGTTTTTAATCTTGTTTTTACTCTTGTCTACTATCGGCAACGTGGAGATCAGGTAAACCTTCAATTGACAAACATATCGCTTATATATTAATATAGCACTAACAAGTTCCACATGATATCATGTAAGACATGTTAGGACAGTCGATTACAACAACTGATAGTTATAGAGTGTGGGGTACGGTATAATGACGCTGATTAATCCGACAACACTTACCCTGACACAATGACACCGAAGGGCTCCTTTCCGAAAAGGATCGATGGCGACTTTTGTTTGAAGCGACTGGAACCAATCCCGATTGAAGAAACTATCCGCCGTTACCTGATGATGTCACTTACAGTGGCGACGTTGTTATCGTTGCTGTTAAGGGGCTAATGTAATTATGCGCCAATGTAGAATGTATAACGCTTTGTAAAGTACATTCTACAAGGGCGCATACTTACATTACCCCCTTACCAGCAGCGATAACAGCGTTGCGGATGTAAGTGACGTCATCAGGTCATGCCAGATTGTTGCTTCATCGGAATTGGATCCAGTCGCTTTCCACAACAGTCGTGTCACGGTCCGGAGACTGGATAGGAGCCCAGTGGCAGGGAGGAAGGCTGGCTAACAGGAGATGAGATGGAAGAAAGGTCAAATAAGCCAGGTTCGGTACACAGAGAGGCGTAGAAGTCCAAAGGTTAAGGCAGAAGCATAGTGGAGGACAAGCCGAGGTCGGAACACGTGTAGTAGATGCGGGTAGACAGGAACAACAACAGGAGCATGAGCTAGATCACAGGCACAGAGCACAATAATCAGGCACTGGAGACAGGAACTGGCCAGGCTTTTATAGGAAGTCAAGGGGTGGAGCTAAGGCATGCTGAAAGATCAGGAGATCACTGGAACTGATCTAGAACACCTAATAAAGGCAAGGAATTGTCCAGCAGCCAGAATAGCTCAGTCAGCAGAGCAGCAGTCCATGGAGGCAGAAGCCCTGGGTTCGAATCCTGACAAGTCGTCATTGATCCTTGTCGGCAAAGAGCCATTCAGTGTCATCATGTCGGGGTAAGTGTTGTCGGGTAAGTCAGCATCGATATGCTGACTGCCACTGGTTATAGACCTGCTGACAAAAGTTTGTATCTTTAAAAGGAGTAACCAAACTAGAGCATATGTTTATAAATACATTTGCACCCAAGACATTTCAACTCAAGATCCTGACAATCAAAGTCTTGAATCATTCACTGCTCAAATTACAAGAGGCAAATATGCAGGGTTGACATTACTTTAATTTAGCAAAAACTGCCCCTTAGTCAAACTTACCCTTTATGCTATAAGTTCACAAGTCTCTACACATCTTTGACACATTTGTGACGTCTTATAAGTTAAAGATAATAATAATAATTGTATATTTACAGTTTTCCTACTGTAAAGCATTACAGCATATATTGGCATGTTCTACATAAAAATTATAATGTGTTTTTCCTCTTCGTAGGCTGTACATACATTGAACTTATCTAGTATGAACGGATTACTGGAACTCATTGCACATGTATTTATAATGATTTGTGCCACATACGTAATTATTCAAGAGGTACGTTACTGTCCTGAATCTAGTAACCAATTCGCTCTCTGGAAGCTGGTTTCATTCTGTACATGCTGAACTGAAAACAACTATACTGCCATGAAAAATCAACTGTATTGTTCACTATTTTCCAAAAGTGGGACTTCTATAAATAACATAATACAATAGCTGCAATGAAGCTGCTAACAATGCAGTTTATACAATTAAATATAGTCGGTTACATTCTCAGAGATAAGTCTGTGTAGGGTAAAAAAAATGTATACATTTAGGGTTGCTTTTGAAGCGCATCATATTCCCGTTCAAATGAAGTAGTTACCCACATCTGACGTCATTGCAGGGGCTGCTGCTGAATCTAAAAATGAAGCTCTAAAAGCCACTTTTACACTCATACACACACATAAGTCATAAGCAAACAAATGTTTTTTAAACGTTTGTTTTGATACCGAAAAAAAGCATTCACTGTTGAATAAACAAAAAACCTCTATAATATAACCGATTATAATATTTCTAATCTTGTACATGAAATTAGCAAAATAAATAATTTTAAATCCTATAATGTCTGCAGGACCAATGAAAGAATCTATTAGCTTTAGAGGGGAATTCGTAATCAGCCAATAAGAAGTGGCAACCGCCATAATCGGGGTGTGTTTGCACCAGCTCTTAGGCACTACTGATGCAGCTTCTGAAATATATGCTTCTCCTTCCACGTCTGTATCTGTTTGCAATTATGCAAACAGGCCCGTACTGCATCTAATCTATGTTATACCACCTCTACCCTCTCCTATCCCGCCATTACAGTTGCAAGCAGGTGCGTGTATCAGATGCAAGCAAATCTGCATACGCACATATGTGTGCAACTTTATTTGTGGGCATATGCAGTACAAATTTCCATATTTTATGTACTCCTAACTCTGCATTAATCCCATTGTAAAAGGACAAAATACACAGCACAGAGTGAACAACTATACCTCAAGTTGTATAAATTCTAATTATTAAACAGTCTGATAATTTATGAGAGGAGGTGTACACACACAATATTGTAATGTTAAGAACAAAGGAAGAGGAAAGAAATTGTATATATGGGACACTCATGTGTTCTACATGGTAGACTGAAAGTAAAAGTTAAATTCTTAATTCATTTCTCTTAAAAACAACTGATAGCGAAATATTAAAAGTGTGATAATGGGATACAAACCAGTGTAAGATAAGCAGTTAAAAAAGTAGTAATACTACTTGGCTGCATCGATAATTTAACATTACTCATATAAAATAAATCCACTCATATAATGTTATTACCAATAAAGTCCAATCCTTATATAACAAATTGTCTCCTTTAATAATATGTTTTATCACATCAACACCGTATTGAATATATCTTGGACTATAAACACATGTTTAGGTTCTTTAATTCAAAATTAAGGGGCAGTTTAATATTAATGAAATTAATATTCCTCTGTTGGGTGGCAGTTAATTCTTAACCTGATACACTGATACTGTCAATTAAAATAAATTATAGGCATTAGAATCAACTTGATGTTTTACAGTTCAACAACGTGTAATGCTGCTCAAATTAGCAGCTCACCATCCGGCACTAGCAGTCACAGAACATGCTGAAAGCCACCTTTTAATATTGTTAAATTGTTAGCTATAATCGTTATACAGACTAACATACTGTGCTGTCTAAATGCTGTACAGTCCAAATAAACCATGAGGCTCATAGGAACGTAACTGAATCTCAGCACCTAAAATTGCCTGCATGTGGGCTGTCTACTTATAATCAATATAGACTGCCTATTGAGACAATCACTAATTCTAATTGTTGTGAGTAGACCTCAAGATACTGATAGCTCATCCCTCACATGAATAAATAAAGATTCTCAACGCCTGCATTTCTAACTAACCCTCAAAAATAGTAACTGAAATGAGCTGGATATTAATTGAATGACAGAATACAAACAGCGAACGCAGCGTCCACCGTCGCTCGTTTCGCTAGGAGCTTTGACAAGGCCATTCCAATGTCTATAATTTATTTTATTGACAGTATCAGTGTAGCAGGTTGAGAATTAACTGCCACCCAAAAGAGGAATCGGCTAGCAAAACAATATCTGACCGCCCCCAGAAGTAAACAGCAACATGCTGAAAGGCACAAGGGCTCTTCCCAAAAACCCCTGGGGGTAGGGTTTGGGTACTAAAAATACCCCAACTCTGGCCCTACAGGTCCCAGCTGGCTCTACAGGCTCCTGTAAAAAAACAAATACAGTGCACACACACTGGGTCAAAAGTCCTTTATTAAAAACACTCCCACACACACACTCTCATTCACCATTTTATTTCTCGCTTAAATCCATGTGAGGTGGATCCTCTTTTGTATTGCAAATCCCTTTGGGAAACATAAAAACCTTAAGAAACTTCGATAACGTGCTCTGTGAGGAGCCGTGACACTAATGACATGTAGGACCCGCTCTGTATTGGTGAGCAGTGTAGTAGTGTTGAGGCGCTACCTTCATATACTGTAGTTCAATGATACATTTTATCTGCTGGGTGGACCACTGAAGCACAACAAGGCAAAACCACAGCATTTTGCAGAGCACGTTGGATGCGCGTCACAATGACCTGTGTTTGATTGACCCTTCTGCTGCCTCCTCTTGCTCCCATTCTTCACCCTTCCAAACAAATATCTGATAAACAAGTAAAGTCATTCTACATCAGTGTGGAAGGGAAATGGTGTAGCTGGAAGTGGTCTGGTAGTGGGTGGGTAGACAATTTTAGCACACACATGCAGGAGAAGATATTATTTAAAAATACATCAAGAACAATTATAATATACAACAGTGAGTATATAAGACCCATATAAACTGGCAAACAATTAATGTGTTAAGATCCATTTTGTTAGCAAATGTTTTATTATTTATATAATTATTTGAACTATAGCATTAATATATAAATTGTATTAGATAACTGCTTTTTCTCCTATCTAGGGTGCAGCAATCTTCTGGGTGAGACCCTCAGATCTAAAATCGGTTGTTTCAGATGCTTGGTTCCATATTCTGTTGTAAGTTTTATAACAATATTGTTTTATCTACTCTGGGTGGGGATTCAATTGGCCGCTTTACTCTCGAAAGTAAAGCAGCCTGTGCATTACTACCGTTCATACAGTAATTTTAACCTGGATATCTGCTTGCGGCTCCCTGAACCACAAGCAAAAATCAGCGTTAAAAATTACTGTACTAATGGTAATAATGCGCACTATTACTGTTGTAATGGTAATAGTGCGCAGAATGCGTTACTTTCGAGAGTAACGTGGCCAATTGAATACCCCCTGTAAATATTTTAGTTTCACTTAGTAGTCGTAATGACACATTTAGTTGTAGCTTCAATCAATAGTTGTTTGGCCTGTACATGCCTTCCTACATTTTTTTATTTTTTTTAAATCATCAGTGTTGGGTAATGTATTGACTTTGGATACAACACAGTCCTGCTCTCTCTGTAGTTCATGCACTATTTCTGTGTCATATCCAAGGAGCATACAAATAAAGAATTGTACTTAATAATACAGTATGAACACATGGCTGTCTTGCACATAAGAAAGCCAGAAAAATAAAGAAATGTACAAGAATAAACATCATCTGATGGAAAACTCTTTAAATGTTCTAAATTTAATGTCCTATGTTTTTGTTAATATGCGTTTAACCTGTGTGACAAGTGAAAAGTTGAGAAGATTTAAAATCTGCCCATTTATTTTGCAGTTTCATACAAGCAGTCCTGGTTATCTTATCAATGTTCTGTTATGTATTTGGAGCACAAGAATATCTGGCCTTTTATGTCTTAGCCATGGCGCTTGGATGGACAAACATGTTGTATTACACAAGAGGATTTCAGTCCCTGGGAATCTACAGTGTTATGATACAGAATGTAAGTAGCAATATTTGCTATTTTGTCGTAAACAGTCTAATTACTGCTGGTTAGCTAAGAATAGTTTTATGTGTTATGGTATATTGTATTGAATAGTGTCCTCTTACACCTATTATGGAAAAAAACCTGCACTCACAGCGCTCTTATCACATGTGCACAGTCATTGCACGCATGTGGAAAATTTGCACAATGTAGGTGTGATGACCATGCTGGTCCATTGTGTATGGGCTAGGTGGGTCCAACCTACACACAACTCATGCGCCGACACGGCGAATACACATACTATAAATAGCACTGTCCATGTGCTGAAGAGGCAAATGTGCAGACCAGATGTGGCATTGTGGATGCAACAACATAGTTGACAGTGCCGGGTTTGTGTAGGAGCAACTGCTCCCCCACACATCGACACCCCCAATTACCAGTCATATCAGATACCCCCAATTACCAGTCATACGCTGTACAGATACCATGTATTGCTAGGCATATATTTAAAAGAGAAACCATAAACTGCCAGATATGTATTGCACAGACACCCCACCCTACTACTAGCAATCTGTTGCAAGATGCCCCCAACTACTGACTACCTGAACATTACCACATGCCATTCCCCAGACCGTGACCATATCGTTCTCTATATGATCTGAGGTCATTCAGGGCTATGACAAGAGCTCATTGGTCCTTTATGATTGCAGAATTGACATGAAGGCACCAGGAGAAAGTATCACACTCAGGTAATGGTGCAATAACAGTGTAGGTAACAGTAAGTCCAGTACTCACCTTCACTGTCACAGGACAACAGTCATAGCACTGGGTCCTTGCATGGGGAATAGGGGAACAATTATTTAAATGTTATCTATGTTTAAATATGCTTCCAATGTTTACTGAGTGTTAACTGTGCCAAATGGCATTAAATTGCATTTCTGTCGAGATATTTAGTGAACTATTCACATTAAATCTATTTTATTTCCAGGTTATCGTGAATGACGTCTTAAAGTTTTTATTTGTTTATATTCTGTTCTTATTTGGATTTGGTGTAGGTAAGTAGTTTCTTTTCTTTGTATTATATATTCAGTAAATGGTCACATATTCTTCCATCACAGATGGGGTAAATTATACCTCAAAAACATTTAAAATGACTACTTTTTTTCATTGTGCTTAGCTAGTGTCAAATGGGCATTTTAGAACACTAAAACTTTCCAGACAGAACTGCCTTTGTCATTTATAGTTATGTCACTATGGAAGCTTCGAAATATCTATCTTTTCTCCCTGGAAAAGTACCTGCTGCCCAATTGCGTATCTAGCCCTTGGAGCTCTTGGTATTATTTGTTTATTGTTCTGTACTGTGTTACCTTGTATGCTCTACTGTTTGTATTCTGTACAGCGCTGCTGAAATCTTGTGACGCCTTACAAATAAAGGGTAATAATAATAGCCCTTTGTATAAAGAAAGAGTAATTGGAGAGAAGTTTTCATTTATAATATTAGTATTATGATTATGCACAGTGATTTTGTCATGTTGGTTGGTATAGTGACATATTTGCACAGTTTAGGCACTGCGTGATGTATAGACTTCAACTCGGGAGGTGTGCAATGAATGCACCAATTAACTGGTATTATTCTGTAATTAGCAGAAATCAGATCAAGCTTGTATTTTAAAAGACTAGAAAATGCATTCAACGAAAGTAAGATTGGAAAACTAGAAACATGAAATAAATGAAGAATATAATCTTTTTTTCCTTTCCTTATACAGCCCTTGCCTCATTAATTGAACGTTGCGCTGCCGGTGAAGACTGCAGCGCTTATAATGGTTTCAGAATGGCTACTATGGAACTGTTTAAGCTCACCATAGGTTTAGGAGACCTGGAGATCCAGCAAAACTCAAAATATCCTGTCCTATTTCTGATTCTTCTGATTGTTTACGTCATACTGACTTTTGTGCTTCTTCTAAACATGTTAATTGCATTAATGGGAGAAACTGTGGAAAAAATTTATAAGGAAAGTGAGAACATTTGGAAACTTCAGGTGTGTATGTAAAGTCATTTTTTTTTTTTTGCTTTCCAAACAAAGCGTTTTCATTCTACTATCTTCCAGTGCATTTGTTAGGGAATTAAATAACTTGGTGTAGTTTCTCCACATTTGTTCTATAACCCCTTTCAATTAAATACACTTCTCATTTTTTCTCCTAACCTGCTGCTCAGTTTAGCCTCATGTAGACTTACTTTAATCATAAGAGAGGGGGGAGATGGAGATTGTGCTACAGGTGGCAGTTTTCTATGTGTAAAGCATTTTTCTTACATTGCTCATAGTGTGCTGGAAATGCAAAGTGCAACATAGAGGTGCAAAACAATTCCCATGAAAATGTGCCCTCTTCATCACTTTTATTACAATAACATTGCTCCACAAACTTAAATAGTTTTAGTGCTCTGCAAAATAAGGGTAATATGTGCCTCTGCTCTGAACTTCACTAGGATCGCTATGACTCTGCCCAGCAACTCCCCCTCTGCCTGTGCCAAGTGCTGCTCCTCCACAGTTATGGCCATCTTCCTCTGTAAACTTATGTATCCTGGCAATCTAGACATGTATATACATACATACATACATACATACATACATACATACATACATACATATAGGGCAGGACGGTGGCTTAGCACTTCTGCCTCACAGCACTGGGGTCATGAGTTCAATTCGCAATCATGTCCTTATCTGTGTGGAATTTGTATGTTCTCCCCGTCATTTCTTGGGTTTCCTCCCACACTCCAAAAAAAAACAACATTTTTAGTAGGTTAATTGGCTCCTATTAAATTGACCTTAGTCTCATGCGGTCTGTGCGTGTGTATGTTAGGGAATTTAAACTGTAAGCTCCTATGGGGCAGGGACTGATGTGAGTGAGTTCTCTATACAGCGCTGCGGAATTAGTGGCGCTTTATAAATGGCTGATGATGAGACATACATACCTCACAATATTCCTGATTGGCAAATCGGGAGAAATTTACCCATGTCCCCAATCTCAAAAAAGCAAGCCCATTTATCACAAGACCATGCCTCTTTATCAGGGCCATCTTAACAACATTATGGGCCCCCGGGCAAAGCAGTGCACCAGGGCCCCTAGATATAGTACATATATATATATATATATATATATATATATATATATATATATATATATATATATATATATATATATATATATATATATATATATATAGAAATATATATAGAAATATAGATATAGATACATAAAGATAGAGATAGATAGATGTAGAATCTGAGAATTTTGTATCCATGTTATCATACAATCTTATCATATAGTTTCAGCTATTGTGTGGATACAGGCTGTCATAAACATAACATTTTTAGACTGAGTACATATAAGACTGTTTAGTTTACATGGTATGTACAGTATGATTGAGCTGCATTCAGCCACTTGCTTACCTTAGTTCAAACTAATAGGACTAATTCTTCTCTAGGAGAATTACAGTGGCCCTGATTCATCTTCGAATGCAATGTGAATACAACTTGTGTTTAAAAAAACAAACAAACATGCATAGCTTTCATGCACATTCGCCTGTATTCAAATACAAGCGGAATTAAACAAACGTTTCCATTTGACTCTGAGTATAAGCACACTCTGACTAAATGTCACTTGCCGTATGTTACTTGTTATATATGGACAGACTGAACACTGTGCAGTGTACACACATGCATCTGTGTAATACTAAAACCCATCAGAACGCATGAAAAAAAAGTGTTTTACAAAATAAATTCACAATAATTAATCATTTATAAAAAAAAAAATTTTTTTTTTTTTTTTTACTTAAAGGGTTTTTATTAAGTTTTTAGTAAAAGAATATGTAACAAACATGGCAGTTACAACAGAGTACAGTGCATAATGTAGATCCAATAAATCAGTCAGAACTGCCCATAAACAAAAAATCAAAAAAGAAACAACAAACAATAATACAAGAAACATTCAAATACAAAAACATTTTTTTTAAAAAAAATATTTTTTCACATGAAATACTTAAATCAGGATGTTCTTAATGTGTACTGCACATAAAATGAATTTTTATAGTTTCTACTACTTGCCAACACAGTCATCACTATTAGTTGGCCCCTGCACCCGCCCCATAACTGGGGCAAGTGATACCGCTAAAAATCCTGTACCTTGGAGATGCCCAAAGCTGGAATCAGCTGAACGTGCATGTGCTCAACTTCAGCACTCCCTCACTGTACATTGCCTACGTTAGTCCGCCCTTTCCCTCTCTCATTTCATCTTTCAAGCTGTAGGCATTAGGAAGTGTCATTTGCATTTGGACATGAACTGCATGCAACTGCGTTCACTGGCGGAAGTCATGTTCTGGAGCATTCGCAGAGCTATTTCATGCAAAGGTGTCTGGAGATGAGTTGGGCCCAGAGTGTGGGACCAGATGTCCACCACAAGAAAATGATGTCACCAAGGCCTGATTATCCAATAGGCTGACATGGCTGCAGCCTAGGGTGCAGGGATTTTTGGAGATGCAAGATTTTTAGGGGTGCGAAATGGCGACAGCGAGAGGTATAAACTGAAATTAATTTTTAAATTTAAGAAAATAGTTGTTCTCCAAAGTAAAAAGATAACGCAAAAGAAAAGTGTAGTAAGGTTTTAATGTGGATGTATTACCATGGTAAAGACTGAAGGCAATGAGTCATCCTAAGGTGGGCCTTTGAGGGTAAGCGAGTAGGAGAGTCAAAGATGGCAAAAGGTCCAGCTGGCTTCCACCTTTACATCTTTACCCTCAGCAGCGCTCTTCATGCCTCTGTTCCGCTTTACAGTTATGATTTTAATGAAAATGTAATGGGTGACAAAGATTGCTGTGACCCTTTAAAAAGGCCAAGTGGAGTGGAGTTTTGAAAACACGCAAAGGGATGAAGAAATCCAGATTTTAAATTACGGACACGTTTGTTTTTACATTTAGCCTGTCTTAGAAGGTGAGGTGGTGCTATGAGTATATCATCCTAGGGCAGCCTGAACCCTTAATCAGGCCCTGACTATGGCCTCCTTATGGGAGGGAACTCGCATAACAAATCATGGTTGTCCTCTATCTAACTTTTTTTTTTTTATACACAAAATAAATTTAAATCATTTAACATTATATTTTCAGAGAGCCAGAACTATTCTAGAGTTTGAGAAAAGCTTACCCATCTGCTTCAAGGATACATTTAAACTTGGAGAGACATACAAAGTCTCAGAAAATGACAAAAGAATATGTTTAAGGTAATGTGAAGAAGAGTAGATGTGATCACTGGGCAAATTATACATTTATCATAATTTATAACTATTATAATATACCAACAATGGCTGATGTTTTTGTTCTTTGCAGAATAAATGAAGTTAAATGGACTCATTGGCACAGTCAAGTTACCAGTATAACTGAAGAGTCTGGACTCCCAAAGTTAAACGGTGTGTGGATTCATTTTTTAAAAACAAAACTCAATTTGAGTAAATTTTATGTAGTTGTAAGTTCAGGATTTTGCATATGCCATTATATTTGTATTAACCATTAGCTAAAAACACAAAAGTAGGGGTAAACACTATCTGTGTGGGGTAAATATAACTTGTGTCTATATGAGAAAGTATTTTCTATCCTCACTTAAATTAAGGCATTGTTAGAATTCTTTAGTTTGAACTCTTTGCAACTTTTTCACATGTTTAAATCTGGCACATCAGTGTTTAGAGCAAGTTGAAGCCATCTTCCTCTCCCTGAGAGTATCAAATGTAAACTTGGGCCTCATTGCAGCTTTCTTGGCACCACGGGCTCAGCCTAGTGGTGTGTGACTTTGGGCTCCAAAAGAAGCTCTTGGTCTTCACAATCACCAGCCACCGTTATCCCCCCCCCCCCTCCACCTATAATCTACCTCACATGGGGCCTTGAAAGGGCAGATGGGGCAAGGGCCATAGGCCTCAGTTAGCCGTCCCATCCACCCCCATTTCAAACCACCATTGCCGGGTCCCCAAGGCAGGTACTTTCAGTACTAACCCCACCCCTCCCCCCCCACCATTGGTACCTCTGTCAGCTGTTTTTTGCACCAAAATATGAGGGTCCACCAAAGGGCAGTTTGCAAACCACCACCAATTCTTGCAAATAAATGAGTTTATTTAACTTTTCAAGATGTCATAATATCAAGATTTCTAGATTTTGGACTCTGGTGCATGGGAGTGCTTGGCATGTTTGAGCCCTGTCTTTCATCTTTAGAGAATAATTCCTCCCTGCCATATTTTCCAGTAGGTTATATTGTATTCATAAGGGAAAAATGAGGTAAGAGGAAAGGAAAAGAAAATGCTCCACACCAGGTGATTACCAACCTCACTCTTAAGTTAAATCAGTTTTAATTATAGTGAGGGGGTGCTTGTGTCAACATATAAAGCATACAGATACAGAGAAAAGAGTTGACTGAGATAGCACTCCAGGTATTGACATAAACAAGATAAAGTATATTAATACACAAATTTTATTAGTATCATTTAAAAAGAATACATGTATATTCAACCAAAATAGGATAAGAGCGAAATATTTAAAATAAAGTGTTGAAAAAATGAGGTTAAAATATATTGACCCAGTAGTAGGATTTGATTTTATATGCTTACTGTCCAAGAAAAGTTCCTTAATAGTGTACCTCCTAATTTAGTAAACGAGACTAATATGTCCAATATTATCTAAGCCAGTGATAATTATAGGTGAATATCTCAAGCAATCTGCAATTAGTCCAAATAGGATTATCATAGTATTGTCATAGTATTATTTCGGTACAAAGTTCCCTAGCATACAAAGATTTGGGATATATTCTCTGATTAACAGTTCTATTACACTAGTGAACACAGATAATTATATCTCTTACAGTAATCTCATATATATATATATATGTGTGCTCAAAATTACCCTATTGTACTCTGGTTTATGGATATATTATCTGATTAGCAACTCTGTTGCACTAATGATCCAACCACAGATCGTTATATCTCTTACAATACTCCTATATATCTATGGACTCTAGATGGCAGTGGAGATCAAAGTCTCTCATCACTTAGATCCACACTAAATTAGGTTTTAGGTCAGATGAGATACATAAAGCGAAACCAGATTATTTGTTTTAGCTTGAGAGTATATACAAGATTATTGTAAGAGATAATAATTGTCTGTGTTCACTAGTGCAACAGAGTTGCTAATCAGGCAGTATATCCTAAGTCTTCATGATACTCTCAAGCTAAGACTGCCCATCGACATAAGTGGTCAAACATATGCTAATGGCTAATAAATAAATGTTACCAACATGAATGTATACTGCATGTAGCCATCCTTGAGAAAAACAAATAATCTGGTTTCGCTTTAGTATTCCAGTGATTCTGAAGTGATTTACAAATCAATTTGTGATTCACACAATTTACAGTACACCTCCTAGGTAATTGGACCAATCACAGTGCTTGTAAAATAAAGAAGCCAATCAGCAAACAATAAGGAATGTCACATGTTTCTAGCCTTAAAACAGGGACTTACCCTCTGAAAAAAACTAAACTATCAACATGTGTGCTGAAGATGTCAGCCTACATGTATCAATTCAGTTTAAAAAGATTGTCGCAGTTTCACATTCTCCTTCAGTACAATGGAACTTGGCAGTCGGCAGCAGACGGTAAGTTGTCCGCTTTGTTGAAAAACTGTTGCTGCACTTGGCCAAACAGTAAATCTGCTCTCATGTGATTTAATTACTTAAACACACAGTGGACCTCATTTATGAAAAAAACAGCACCTGGATTTCTGCCAAAGCCCATAGGTTTATAAAGGAAGATGGCTGTGTTTGCAGTTTGCGGAAGTTTACACAACATGATGGGTGGAGTTGTGTGGAAATAAGGCGTTTCTTGAAATGTAAAGAGTAGGCATATCAGTCTGCCTAGTTTTGTGGAGCCGCACAAAAACAAGCTTTCAGTTTATGGGGCAAAATTGTTATATTTCGATATTTTGCAAAAGGACTTGATTTATGCACCAAACCTAAGATCTGAGAAATTGTTTCCTTTCCTATACTTTGAATAAGGCTCCAGTTATACTTTAGAGGAGAAGCCCATTTCAAATCCCATTTTGCACAATTTAAAACATATCTTCAAGTACACATAGGTGCCACATGTAACAACGACACTGCCGATATCCCCCCACTCTCATGACATGTATAAGCCATAATTGAGGTTAAATTCAGCAGTAGTTTAGAGGAACAAATGCAAGTTTATTTTAATGAAAAGGGTCATTCTAAAGTAGTTGGAGGTTGTACTGTGAATGTTAACACTTTTAAACAGTTCTCTTCAGATATTTCCACCTTTCCAAAAACTGTAAATGAGGTCCAGTGTGATTTAATGCAAATTTTTGCAATTAATTGCATGAAATTTAGTGCGCAGTCCCTTATTAAAAACACATACTTCCTGTATTTCAAAGGAGCATTTAGTGCCAAGAATCTCCTACAATCTCTCAAGAACATTGATTATTTGCCTGTCCCATTAAACTCTATGGTGAAGATGAATCATCTGGAACTTATGCAAGGTTTTGTGTCTAATATGCAACATTGAATGATTGAACAAGATTGGTGCATTACATGGTAATTAAATGTGTTATTTGAAACAACAACAGTATTATTTTTTGGATTAATCGCTGGTCATCGTGCCACTGAGAATCATGTAGCCTAGTCATAAAGAATAATTTCATCCAAGCATACAGTATATTTTTTTTAGCCCCCAGTTGGACAGCCATGGACTAGAAAAAACACAGATCTGTTCATGTTACTGGAATTTAATGCTTAATATGTGTCTATGTTTTTATTTTATTACAAGCAGGGTCACTCGGCGTTGTACGGGTCTATTTGTAATGTGTAGCAGTTTTTATATATTAGCCAATTATTTGGTAAACAGACCAAAAATACTATTTAGAAAATAAGATTTGTTGCTTTGTTGCGCTGTCATTAGGTTTCCTTCCAGAAGTCAAACAATTGTTTACAACCAAAAATGATGTTATCAATATTTGTTGCTCTTTTGCATTGTCACTATGTGGTCTAATAGCTTACTTTTCAAATACTAAATAACTATGTAAGATTTGGCAGCTTTAGTTTTAGAGCTGTGGAAGATAATCGCCAACAAACTTCTTCTTTTATCCATATAGAAGATGTTTAAGGACCTGTATAAATATTTAGATACTTTATACAGGACCTCATATCTTGAATAGTGGATGAAAAATCCTGCTAGCCGATGATCTCATTGGCAGGTGTGTGGACATTGTCTGAGGAAGTGTACCTCTAATAAGCCTTCTGACCGGACCGTCTAGCTTAAATATCATGACAAGATCTGAATGCAACTAGCCTGGTCATCTTTTGGACATCCCCTTTAATATAACTTTCGCAGCACATTATGGTAACACAATCCATCCAGTCCATTTCAATAGCGCTCTATGATCCATAGACCTTTTGATGAATTTATATTTTATTTATAGTTGCAGTGTGAAAATATAAATCTCTTAACCCCTTGAATGCTAAGGACGAGAGGGACTTGTCTTCTGTATGACCCCTGTTAAAGTAATAATTTAATTTCTTCAGCAAAAGAAACTTTAAGAATAAAATTTATATCATTGTTTATTTACAAAAGAAAAACTTGCGCTGTGATAATATCACTCATTTTCGTCTCTGAAAACTCTGTCTGTTCACATTCCAGACAATTACTTTTAGTACCAGCAAAAGTAGGTTGTACTACAATTTGCAAATGTCCTATTACAATTGGCTGAGAAAGTATATAGACGTATCTTGATCCTTTTGGCTTCCCTGGATGCAACGGAAACTTTGAAGAAATTCTTGCAACTCTTTGTCCACATCTTTCATTAGAAACATCTGTTCTTTGAATAACTCCTTCATTCCTGTTCATATCCCTCTCATCAGCTCACACGCAAGGATCCATTTGACATAATACCACATCAAATATTAATGATATACTAAAATAAGATAAAACAATGTAAATATTTTCATATTAATAAATTGTCTTCATCCAAAATAAAATATCTTTGACACCCCGTAAAGACCCACTCATCCTCTACATTTAAGAAGTTAAGAAAACCCACAGATTACTTACCACCATGATCTGTGGGATTTCTGATACTAAGAGAGAAGAATTGGTTCTATCGCTCTGATTATGGGGAATACCCTTATTCATATATTGTTCTAAGATTCCTCTAATAGATTATATGAGGGATGCAACCAAAAAAAATTGAGTATACATATATCAAAAAAAGCTAGAAGTTTGCTTTCAGAGTTGGTGCACCAATTCTGAAAACAAACTTCTAGCTCTTTTTGATATATGGATTTCTGGTACTGCCAAAAGAAAGGAATCTATCCTCCATTAGAAACACTGGTATCACAACGTGCACGAGCACAGTCTGTTAAAGTCAAAGGGATATGCCAAGGATCTTGGGAGGCTTGTTTAGAGCCTCTGTCTCCCTATTCCTGGCACTTAAAAAAATGGTTTGAAAATGAAAAGTCTCCTCTTTTAAATGATGGTACCCTTGTTTATTTACTGCATACTGGTTGTTTTTGACCAGCAGGCAATATATAAAAATGGACTAACCCAAAATTGTTCAGCACAGGGTGAGAAAAGCGGCGAAGGGCTTAATTTCACTTAACAGAGATGTAAAATAATTGTGGGTTTAGTTCCACCAGATGCTGACCAATATAGACCTAAAATTAGATCTACCTGTAGCTTGTAGTACAAGCATTCTAGATTTTTTTTTTTTACTGAAAGTGATTGCTCACTGATAAAATGCATTTTTCTTTACACAGGATCAAGCTATACCAACTTGACTTACATTGATGAAAGGGATCATTCAGAACAAAATCTGCATAATGAAGACAAGATGGAAAATTCAGAGGATGAATTCACGGAGACTGCACTTTAATTGTATTATTGCAAATGTGAGTAATGGACTGACATGATGAGGCTGTTAAGACACCTTTATGTTCAGTGACAAAAAAATCCAAGAAACCTCATGGAATCATTCACCTGTCTCACAAATCCAGACGTGCTGCACTACAGGATCTTGACGTTGCAGTGGTACATTGTGCAAGCACAGTTGAACTCTAACAGCACACAATGAAGATTTGCAGAATAAATTCCAGTATGTTATTATTGTTTCAGTAAGCAACTTCTTACATTTTCTTTCTGTCATTTAAAAAGTATCAAAGTTTTTCTGTAAATATGTGTACATTGTAGGAATCCCTAAAGAATAATGTGTGATATTTCTGAGATCATTAAGCTTGAGAAATCAGATCCCAGATCACTGACAATAGACATGGGATGGGCTAACACAGGCATATTACCTACATGTCACTTGTGTTCTAGGCTTTGCACATACAAAACTTGATATAGTTGTACAGTACCTGATCAGAATGTGAAAATCTATGGACCATTAGCATAGGTATATGAGACTTCAATCGCCTCCTATTACACAACTCTTGTCACTAACGAAAAATTAGAAATTGCAATATGAATGGTAATTTTTATATGTAGATACTTTATTTATATTTATTATGGTTATGTTTGTTAAAGTAAGACAATAGTGTATTTCATCACTTTTGTACCTCAAATTGTCTTCAGATGTTTGGTGAACTCAGTGGATAGCAGTGTGTAATATGTCAGCACTTTATAAATGAATGCAGAATTGGTCCTTGCAGAGCCGCAATGCAGGTAACAGGTCAGCTGGTCTATATTTTCTAGTAGTGCTTAATTCCCACGTGGGGCATAACCTCAATGAGGTACATTGCTACAATGTAATTCACTGATAAATTTTTGTTTATGATTTACATTGGGGTTTTTTGTCTACGTTTACCTAGTCTGTAGAATGAAAGTATTATTGTTTGTTACTAGGACAGGGAGTTGAACTGTGACTCTCAGCTGTTGCGGTGCTAGATGAAGTTATCTCAACAACTGGAGAGCTGCTGCACTCCTCCCACAAGCCCCAAATTTTGAATGAAAGTCCTAGTTTTATGAAACAATAATGGGCACGCCCTCATGAAAATGGGGTGAGGTCTTAAAGAAAGGGGTGTGGAATAGGTGTGTCTGGGTGTGTTTTGGGTTAGGCAGGGCGGGTTTAATTTGTTTTAATTTTTCATTAGGAATGTTGGGAGGTATGCACTCGATTAAAACAACATTAAAGGTAAACATTGAATATACATAAAAGTACACTTACTCTCAAACATTTTCCTGCAAATCGCATTTATATCAGGAGACAATCCTAAAATTGTTGCTCCTGCTGATTCTCTCTGCATCTCGTTCCCAAGACATCCCATCATGTTGTTTCTGTTGCTCTGGCCACTAGCTGACTCAGAAGTCCATTTTGTCTGTTTACTGAAATCGCAGACCAGAGAGTATAAGGAAAATGTGACCAAGAAGTCCAGAAGGGTAACTCTCAAAAAAGATCAGAGCATTTCTAGTTATGCAAATGTGTCTAATTGTGTGCTGTGAGCATCTATAAATATAGGTGAATGCCTACATCCCGGGATTTGCTCTCAGAAAATCAATCTGCTCCTACTTTTGGAAGCGCAGGATTGGAGCGTGCCTGAAATAATCAAGAATATACATATATATACTAAAACAGTGTTTCTTAAACCTGGTCCACAGGACCCCTAACAGTGCATGTTTTCCATATCTCTTTGCTTTAGCACAGGTGTATTCATTACTGATTGACACATTGTAACAGATTGATAGGTGGTATAAATATTTCCCTTGTCACCTGGAAAACCTGCACTGCTAGGGGTCCTGAGGACTGGGTTGAGAACCACTGTACTAAAACACCGAAAACTAAAGCAAATAAATGGGTCAGTGCTACAATATTGCAAGACTGATCAATTTTTCATCTGGAAAACTTAAAAGAATGATCTAAAGTGTTGAAGCCCATATGCTACTTCACAGTGACCTATTTATATAGGTACCTATGTTAACATAAGGAAAATTAATTTCTGAACTAAAGCACATATCTTTACCATTGTCTTATTTTGGCCGAGTGCAAATTATGTAGCTATAAACCTGAATATGATATGATCAATAAAACACATGTGGCGAAACTGGGATGATGCTGGATCACATTGAGACAGTCACAGTCCTCATAATTAATACATAAATTAATTGTGTCTGCGCAAACCTTTTTTACTTTAAATAGCTTGTAGGTGCTATACTGCAGTGACGATGTAGTGATCTACGATAACAATACTGATTTATAGTGATATATAGTGAGCTCATCCATTCATGTGAAGCCCACTTTTGTCAGGTACACCCCGCTGCTGCTGAGCCTCCAGCCGATTGGAATGAATAACATAAAGCAGCCACAAATTGCCATCATTTTTCAGTCATCAGTCATTTCTTTGTATTCTCTCTGTTATTTATGTTGTGTAACTAAACTGTATATTTGTTTCTTTTATAAATAAATAAATCTGAAGGGATATATATTTCAATAACACTCTGTTTAACTTAATATTTGTTCTCAAAGCTGTTTACACATTCTCTGACATTTATGGAATACATTCTACCTTAAAACATACGTCATCATTGTCTAATAATTTTACTGCATAACCACGTCCTGTTAAGTTTCATAGTTGCCTGTATTGAGCAAGTCTACTAGTCTACTAGCAAGCTACTACTGGCCTAAGACCATCCATTCACATTGCAAGCTATTCCTCTCACTCTATGTACTGTAAAAAGTAACGTGGCTTGTGCACTATTACTGTTATAGCGGTAATAGTGCACTTAAATACCATTATTATGGTAGCAAGCAGAAAGGTTAATATTACTGTAATAACGGTAATAGCTTTTAGGGGACGGTACGTCGGGCGGAATTGAATTCCACTGTGCACAATGGGAATTACTGACAGAGATAACAACGGTTAGACTGAGCGGCCCGGGGGAACGATGCCCCCCTGCCCCCTGGCCCAGCCCGCCCCTGGTGGGGTCATCACTAGGACACGTTGTAGCGTCTAATATAATGACACATTGTAAAGATGGGGAGGAGGAAGGGACTGGATGTAGGGAGTGGTACAGACAAGTGTCCCTAATCTCCAGGAGGGACTGTCCCAGCTTTGTAGGTGTCATTTCTCTCACATAGTAATGATTACATTTCCTAAAGGTGTTTGTAAGTTGATACTATAATAAGGATCTTTGTTTATAGCAACATTATTTATATTCAAATATTAATTACATACATAATTACTCACCTGTACAAGACTTGTTATTGCATAACTATAGTTGTAGTTAAATGACATTATATTTCCTATGAACCATGTGTGAGTTCTGAACTGGAGCTGGATCACTCCCATGAAAAATTACTTTAAAAATCTGATTTTCAATGGTGTTTTGAGCATTTTTGTGACCTGGAACCGGGTTGTCAAAACCCTCCCTGCCATGAACAAAATGTGTGCCAAGCTCAACACAATTCATGTTTAAGTAAGACTAGTAATTGATATACTGTGTATTCCAGAATGCAAGGTAAGGCAAATATAGATGTCCGTCTTGCAGTATTAAAGTCAAAAAGATATACTGCTTCTCCGGTATGGCAAAAACGTACAAATATTTATCATGCATAGAATGGCAAAACATAAGTACTGTGTCCCTCATAAACCCCACATATCCTCACATGCAAGTATGTAGCCAATATGTTATGTACGTCCCTCAAGTGTAATGTGTCCCCACAACTATAGTCCATGGTACTCACCTCCAGGTCCTCACATGCTGTTGGTTGAAGCTTCTGCTGCTATCCAGAAACAGAGACAGTGATTGCGCTAAAGGTAATTCCCGCTGAACACTTATTGGCTCGCCACCGGATATGGTCCCAAACCAGGTGTCACACAATAAGGTCATGTGACTTGGAAGGTATTTAACAGAATATTTAATTTAATTTAAAATACTCTTATATTTGACGTAAAAAATAAAAAGAACAATGGTGTTTAAAAGGGTGTCCAAAATCTTCTATATGATTGATTAATTATTTTAGATTAATGCTTCAGTAATCTCGTTGCCATAGTGCATGTCATTGTTTCTTATGTTTGTTTTTCCCCCACTTACCAGTGCTGTGCATCAGTGTGGCACTTTACATATAAACTATAATATTCATGGAGCTGTCTCCCCCCCACATGTTCTCAAATAAATAGGACTCAATTAAATTGTGCTAGTCTCACCCTTGGATATCTTATATACATATACTTACCTAGGGCAATTGTTAAAATCCACTACTAGAAACCTTGTTCACCGTTTATGTGCCCAAAAATATGTCTAAAATAATTTTATGCAGATGGAGTCTGTTCCTTGTCTGTACTGTAGTATTCATGCTTTCTGTTTGTCCAAAATTTGTCTTTTAGCATGATGCTATACAGTTTTCAAAAGCTGACATCCTCCATCTTCAAGAGTTGCACCCAATTTCTAGAAGTTGGTTGTGGATAAAATTAAATTAACAGGAAAAGCCAAGTACAGCCCCTTAAATAATAGTAGTAGGGAGAGGCCATTAAAGTATTGTAGGTAACCGACAGAGAGCAACCGTTTACAGTAAACAGAATAAAATAGAACTCCACATAAAGTATTGTATGACTCCTGATATACAAGACAGAAGCATTTAGTAATAAAGATCCTAATTGTATTAAGATCCTACTTGTCAGTGGTCAGATCATCTTGTCTGGGATAGTGTTGCATTGGACAGCTAGATCACATATTATTTATTGTGATTCTTTTGTCTAGCGACAGTGTTCCTGGAAACTGTTTTCAGCATTTGGCTAGTATATGAGTATTACAAGTCGTTCAGGAGGTAATTATGATAATAAAGAAGGGTCAACACTGCAAATATTGACTCTTTGAACAAACTTAATGTAATTGTTAATAAAAGCCTTGGACACTTAGGAAATGCTTGTAATTTTACTTCAGTATACCATAGCAACATCTGACAAAAAGGTCTAAAAACCCTGAAGCAGCAAACTTTGTGATAACCAATACTTGTGTCATTCTTAAAACTTTTGGCCATGACTGTACAGGAGGCATTAGGGAAAAGTGGAAAGACAAAGTGGAGAGGTGGGGGACACAGGGCAGATAGCATTGAATTATTTAATATTTTTTTTATATTATACAATATAGTGTTAAAACATATCCAAAATTAATTTCACACTCAAAACTCCTAATGCAATCCAATTTCCATACCAGCACTTCTAAATTCCCACTTTGACCACTGGTCTCATAATTTTTTATTTGAACTAACCGTTAATTTACAAAATTACTGATTTAATCAAATTTACAAGTAGATGACTGTAGGTAATACTGTTTGTGGAAGTCATTTCTGTTCTTTCATATGTTATAAACATTACTAGTATTTTTCTTTACAAATTACGTTTATTACATTTTTCACAGTAGAGATTACAATACAAATAGTGACAATAATCAAATCCAGCATTGCATATTTTAACCAAAGTAATAATATATAAATTTAAAACAATACATTGTTCATAAAATTGTGGTTTGTAAATACAATACACTAAAAACAAAGTTATCAACAATGAATATTCCTAAATACAAAAAGTACAGTGGCCCTTGTTGGTAAGACCTTGCATACCCTGTGCATTGGGTTATATTGATTATTATTTTCATCCAGACTTCATTTGTGGAAATAGTATTTATCAGATCAGTAATGCTGAAAAAATTGCACAGTAGGTAAGAAAATGATCTAAATCAGGCTTTGTGATACATTATTATAATGCAAATTATTGAAATGTTTAACCAGTTAATGACAGTAGGGTGTTTGCCGCTTAATGATAAGACCAGTTTTATGGTTTTGTCACTGCATCAGTTTTACATTCTATACTTTTTTATTTGGGAGCAACCACAGTAATAAAACAAGACTGGGTATTAGAAAAACAGATTTAGAGATAAGTGTCACACGCTGCTCATTTGGCTTCCACAGACAAAGACTGAGACACTCACAGGTGTCTCATTAACAGACTTCAAACCTCCAAGTTCTGATCTGCACAGGTGCAGACTGATTACCTGTCTACTTCTAATTAAGATTCCTATTGGTTCCTGCGTTGGCTCCAGACTTGAAAAGGCACTTCCTTCCTTTCCTCTGGGCCTGTTGATCATGTTACCAGTCTGATTAGGTTCCTACCTATTCTGTGAGCGCTCACCTGGATTGTCAGTGCCTTGCTGTGTTGCTGTTAAAGACCATACAGATCAAACTGCAACTGTCTCTGCTGTGTACTACTCCACAGACTATTCAGCTCATGCTGCAACTATCTCTGCTGTATGACACTCCACAGGTCGTATCATCAAGCTGCTTGTTGTTCTTTTCTCTGACTGAACTGTTAATGTATTATTGAAAGCATTAAGGCATTATTTGGTTCCTGATTGCTGCCACATCTATTGTGCATATACTGCTACCTGGTCAGTTAATCTCTCCTCTGATGTGGGCTGCTCAACTGTGATACCATATACCTGCTGCCTTATTCTTTCCACCTTATTGCTGGACTGTGCATTCAAAACCATATCTCTAATTATATGCTGATTGTTCATATTGCACATGATTTTGCTGGTGGCTCTGCCCACCTTGTACTATGCTCCTAGTGTGTGTATATGTGTATATGTGTATATGTATGTATGTGTGTGTGTGTATGTGTGTGTGTATATATATATAATCTCTATCAAGACTTTCCTGTATATTCATCCAGTCATCATTAAACCTCTGATTGTACTTTTATCCTGCATCTGGCATCTATTTGAACCTCAGGCTATCATTACCACTTACCAGTGTATTACCATATTCACTCCCTGAGGATCTGTTCCCACAACATTTATGAACAGATCCAGAGTCCAAAATACCAAACCGTGACAATAAGACTGCTTACAAGCTTACAATCTATAGGAAATAGGAGTTTGGTATATGAGGTTAATTGCCAGATTGCATATTGGTCCAGCCAGATTGCAATGGGAAAAGTGCTTGATGGGGCAAGAACTGCTTACATTTGATCCAGTCATGGAATAATGTTGATTTGGGGGTCATTAGGTTGTTTGAGTGTAGAAAGAAGAATACATTTATGTTTTGCTTTAACTGTGTAGATGGGTGGTAATCATCTAGAATAATCGCAGAGTAGAGGTTTCAAGTTGAGATATTTTGAGACAAGCAAAAAGATGTATCCTGGTGCAGTTTTGTTATTGGCTATGTATGCTAGTAGAAGTATTGGATTATTTAAGGTATAGGGTGAGCGGAGCAGCAGTTGAAGAATGTTTTGTGGGGAAAAGTTAGTCTAATCCCTGTGATTAATATAGACTGTAGGGTGAAATGCTGGTTAGCAGAGAACTAGTGGATTGCAATAGTTAATGTGGGAGATTTTAGGTTGCATGAATTAATGCAGTGGCTTAAGTAAGAAAATTTTGAGTAGTGTCCTTTTAGATATAGCAGTGATCAAATCATTGATCACCTTAGTCAGTGCAGTCTCTGTAGAGTGTTGGGGATGAATCCTGACTAAAGAGGGTCCAATAGGTTGTGTGGGAAAGTAACATGTGAGATGATTGTAAGCATGTTCTCAAGAAGGAGGGACATGGCAAATGATAGATGGGATTGAAACCTCTGAGTTTTGGTCAGAATATTTTTTTTTTCAGAATAGGAGTAATAAATGTATTTTTGAATAATGATGGAACAATACCAGTGGACAGGGAGATACTAGTTATTAGCAAAAGTTGGAATAATAGTGATTATATTGCTAGTTAGCATTAAATCACTATTGCATGTGTTCCTGCTGCTGTTCAGATGCAGGTAAATCGTCTTCCCAACACACCTGGACCTCTTCACAGAAAACAATTTGTGGTAAGACTCTGATGACATTGCCACAGCTGAATGGCGTGTTTTATTCATGTTTTATTCATTTGGTGCCGGGGAACTGAATCAAATGGTTTTGGGCACAATGCTTTATTGAAATTTTACAGAAAGTTTATATATGCTGACAGTTGGCAGGTTGTTAAATAAGCAGCCCAAGCCAAGGATGCATAAATTGCTCACTAGAAGTTGTTGTCACCTGATAGCCACTGCCTTGAAGAAGTAGTGAAGTGTGTGTGTGTGTGTGTGTGTGTGTGTGTGTATGCCTTGAGTTCAAGTGTAATTGTACATGTGTGTAAATGTCCCTTTGCATGTGTATATTGGTGTTTATGTCTATAATGTAAGTGTTTATCCTGGTGTCTGTGTGTAATTTTCTTATGTTTCTGTACGCAGGTATTATTTTTCAGGTATGTAAGTATGTGTTTACTGTTAATTTATGCCATTTTTGGCAGATAGTATTAAAAAATCATAAGTATTAAAAAAATTAAAATTGCAAGATTAAAAAGAAATATTCTTGTATATACATGTTAGTTTATGTATGTGCCTCTCTGTATCTCTACCTCTGCAGTTTTGTACCTCAGACCATGTATGTTGCCTCTGTACACATCTGCCCCTGTGTGTTCTGGTTGCTCTAAATGTTTTGAGTAAAGACCATATTTAATTGTGCAAAATCTTTTCAAGTGACTAGCTGCTTAATCAGCTCATTATATATAAATGACTTCCAATAAGATTTCACACTTTAAAATGGGAACAATGGCACCTCTAATTCAACTTGATAGAAGCACAAAACAGAAAAGTAATACCACAGGGACTGCATTGCCACCTCTCCCTAACAATGATTTCCCACATTACCAAGAAATGGATTGTCGCACTGACAGCCTGCCCTTTAGCAATGACAGCCGAGGCACTTGGATGAGGGCATTTTGTTCGTTAACAGCCCACTTCCCAGTGTCGCTATCAGGGAGACTGGCAGGGCCGGTGCTAGGGTCCTCGGCGCCCTAGGCACAATGTAAAAATCCGCCTTCCCCAAACCCCCACCGGCACAATGTAAAAACTCCCACCCCCCCCCCTCACCCGTCTCCATAAAGCTGGTCCTCTCTGCCGGGTCCCGTCCCTCACTGACAGTCGGGCCGTGATGATGATGTCACGCCCGACAGTCAGTGAGTGGAGGGGAGGAGACAGAGCGCCCCATCAGCTGTTGGAGGGGAGGGCGGCGGTGGTGATCCATAGCCCCTCCCCGTGGATCGATCTCAAGCTGTGCGGCGGCCGTTTAAGGGATGCTTAGCGGTCGCCGCACAGTTTTCAACTACAATAGTAATTGTTTTTTAATTTTGAGGCGCCCTGCAGAGCCCGGCGCCCTAGGCAACTGCCTAACCTTGCCTAATGGGAGCGCCGGGCCTGGAGACTGGGTGTTAACTGAGCAAAAAGTGCCTAAGGTGGCTATCCATACAAGGCAATAGGCGAGACTTATTGGAGTCTGGTTACTCCAAATTGTTTCCTTTGCTTATTATTAACAAAGTATAAAAAGTACGTTTCCGGCCCTATAACTCCTTAATATTATTATTAACCTTTATGTTTTGCCAACATATTGTGCAATGATTAACAGACATGGATAAAGTTCCCTGCCAGTGTGCAAAAGTCTTATCTTCCTAGGTGGGGACAAGAGCCAAAACTTTGTTACGCGGATTGAAAACACGAACTACTGCCAGAGTGTCATAATGCCTTTTCTGACACTCCTGGGCGTCTTCTAATTGTTTCATGGAAGGACCTATTTGTCTCAGCCTTTTATACAACAATGGAGCCTTGCAATCAGGTTTTGGAGAGGTATTATTACCTAATGGGCAGGATAAGCAATACCTCTTTACTGACATATGTATTACTGGCCAGTAAAACTGCAGTAGTTATCTTTCCCGAATCTTATCCTCTCCCAAACGACCCACACAAAGATGTGTGTGTACGCCTTTCAAAACTAAAGGTGCCTGCGATATAAAACAGTTGTTCAACTTTTCTTCCCTGAAAAACCCCTGCGGCGCATACAACAAATCCCTTTAACAAAAAAATAAGGTACACCTTCTGCCAGGCTGGCAGCTTTCACCACATTATTAACATCTATAACAGATTAAAATGCATATTCTAGGGTAGCATCATTATGTTGATCCCTAGCAAAGTCCTGTACTGAAATGAGCCTTAGATTCGGGGACCAGTCACCATCACCCTCTGGTGACCCCAAAGTGTCCATGACAGTGTCATTGCAGATGATTGGCTTAATTTGTTCTTTTGTTTCCTTGGGTGAGATTTGGGATGAGTAGCAGTCATGGACCTGGATTCAGAATCCTTGAACAACAATTCTGTTATCTCTTTTCCCGGGCCAAGGGAGAGTTGGACAGGTTACTTTAAGATTAGACTTTTCATCCGATGTATCACTTGGGACAGGTTCAGCTGGATCCAGTCATTAAGAACAGGGGAAAGTTTTGCCCCAGGATAAGGGGGTATGGTAGTTTTGGGGTTATGCTAGCCACTACCTTAACTATTTGGCCTTCTAGGGTACTTGAAAGGTGAGTGTGCCCGTATTCATTAGTAGTTACATTGATGCACAGCACCTTCACCTTAGGTAATATTGCAAACACCTCTTTTGGAACCACAGAACTGGAGACCAATGTTAACTTGCTTCTTAAGTCCACCAAAGCCAAAATAGCACACTGATTCATCCGAACAGTCACTCGAAATAGTGACGGACTCCCCCGGAAGGGGGCATGGTGTAGCAACTAGGAACGGCTCATCCCAGCCAAGCCATTGGTTCCTGTTGCTTTGGACATTCAACATGGAAATGCCCAGGTTTGCAACGTTCAAAACAAACAAGTGGAGAAACTTTTCTTACTGGCTCCACCAGCCGTGATGTCAGCTTTTGCTTGGACAACACTTTTGAATTCCCCTCTGGAGCCTTAGACATGTGTTGCAGGGCTGAATAATGGTCTATCGTCCTAACAAGCTCCTCGTAAGACTGTGGATCCGTTTGTAGCACCATCTCTATAAGCTCTGTTCCAGCACACGGACACAGTGGTCAATTGCCAGTATCTTCACCATATGGCCAGGTGAATTGATATTTGGCTGCAAACAACTCTTTATCACATTAGAGAGTTCCACCAGATTTGTGTGAACCGCTTTACCTGGGAGATAACGGCAGTCATGGTAGCACTGAGCACTCCCCGGTACTCTCACACGCCTGTTCGTCAGACAAATCAACATAAGACCGCTGAACTTCACCTCTCAAATATGGCACCAATTTTTCGGCCCATACTCCTGAAAGCCATATAAGATACGCCTCCACATCATCTGAGGCGGTCATTTTCTGCAAGACAGACACCTCAGACACATCATGTACCTGCCTTACTTGAGCTAGCTCTTCACACAAGAGCTTTGTATTTTCTATCTGGGCTCCTGTGACCTCCAGCATTTGAGACTGCTGTGCTTGTTGCGTAGCGACTACATCCATCAATGCCCCCTGCTGTTCTTGCTGTGTAGTGGCCACATTCACCAAAGCCCTCAAGAGTTCCTCCATATTGCTGTTTTGGCGTGAAGGAAAGCAAAATTTTGCTACCCTAAGTACAAATTAAACAGTTTTGTTTGTGAAAACATTTTTTTCTCACCTGTAGATAGGTGTGTGTGTGTGAACAGACTTAACTCTGTCTGTGTCCTCAGCATGCAGATTCTCAGGGAAACTACTATTCTTTCTTTTACTAGTATGTGGCAAACTGCCCCTAGTGCCCCAATAAAAAGCATTGTTCTTCTTGTTTAAAATTAGATATCTCTAACATGCATAATTTTCAATGTTTTAGGTCTTGGTTTTCTAGGTTTCTTAATTAGCCTAGATTGAAATGTCCTTTTTCTACATACAAGATAAGTACAGCATTAATCATAGAATGATAAATTCACTATAGATGTTTGTTTTTAGTTCCATTGTAACCTGTCAGTCATATTTACTCTTAAGCTATTATTATTAGAATAAGCTGAATTTGAACTATACAAAGGAAGATTAATACAATGGCTGTAGTTTTTTCACCAATCCCCAATATTTTCATTATCTCAACTGTTTTGTGACTATGAAAATAACTGCTGCGTGTGTAATATGTTGAAGTTAAGTAATTGGATGAAGGTGGTAATCAATAATTTATGTACACTACAATTGGTTGAGAGGCAATTAATATGCAACCTAACCATTATTGTAGCAATTAATGTTTCCAAGATATTAATTACATTGAGTTTGGTATCATTCTATTTGCAGTTTCATGAGAATGTTTCCGGTATTATTTATGTAGCGTTCGCTAGTGAACGCTAGTTATAATTAATATAATTTTTTCATACACCCAATAGCAAGTCCAGAGATGTCATAAAAGAACAAGTTTGTACAGGTTTAGAGGCGGGAAACTGAGGAAGGACACCTGGCCACTTCAAGGAACAATGACCAGAGGAGTCAACCAATGGCATGGTGAGTTTTTGGGAGGTCATGACCCATTGACCTATGAATGTGGACCTTAATACTGTAACTGTGTATCTTTGTGATGTCACTGATTTTTACAACTATACAGTGTATAAATTGTTCACCTCTGGTTTTGGAAACCAGAGCATTCTGATAGAAACTTGTGTTAGTGCCAACAGGCACAAGCGTTTGCATGCCAAACTTTGCCTTGTAATACTCTGCAAATAAAACCTACGTGCTGTGGAACCACAGCTATCGCATCAGAGAATCTTTATTGCAAACGATAGATACGGAACACCCACAACAGTTTATTGAAAATAAAAAAAATTACGGGCCTGGTATGGCAGGACTCCTGGTCAATTAGGACCCGTACAATGATACCTCCTGATGGAGGCCCTGTGTGAGCTTCATTGCACAAACCTCTTTGGAAAAACACCATTGCCAGTCGCTCATTATCAGATCCTGTTGTGCTGACCACCTTAACAGTTACATTGCACAGATTATATTGCTAATCAAATTGCACACGCTAGTTTGTGCAGACCCCTTTGATAGCCACATTTCACAGAACCCATTGCCTGGTGGGTTGCACAGATTCCATTGCCAGATGCATTCGATGGATGCTGTCAATTGTGAAGCCCACAAGGGTTGGATCTTACCACTGACACCCCCCTCAAACTACCAAGAAGAGGAAGAGCTGCAAAATGTATGGGTATCGCGTATTGATATCGATACAGAGTGCATGTAGAATGAACTACATTGTGTCAAGGAGTAAAGTGACATAGGGTTTGATGTTGGAAATGGAGGGAGCTTATCTGGCCTGAAACATCTCTATGAAAGTTGTGCATTGAGGTATCATGGCACCTGGACTGCCTGTGAAAAGTAGTATAGCATTATGGACTTGTTGTATAGATGCAGCATAAAGTAATTTATTCCTACACCTTTTTATGAATATGAATTTGCACTCTAATATAGAGTAGATCTCAAAGGGTGCACATTTTTCCCCCCATTTAAAGGAAAGAGCTGGGAAGACATCCATGCAGAATGTTGGTATCCGCTATAAGGCGCATGATTTTCAACATGAATGTAAAAATTAGATTTATTTTTCCGGGATTGGAATGTCAGTGGTGTTTGCAGTAATCAGACCTCAGTCATTAGTTTTAATTAAATACTTTTTGCACCATGAAAGCACACCTCATAAGGGGAATTAATATGCTCAGATAAACCAATGTAAATGAATAAATGCAGCTCTAGTGCCCTTTACTGACATGAGTTTTAAAAAAAAATACAAATGAAGATCAAGCAGGCAGTATTTCAGGACATAAAAAGTTAAATATTAATTAGGTGGGTGGTCTAGACAAGCACATATCAGTCTCAAACCAAACAATTGCACATCATGAAGACCAACAAGTTGAATGTATGATCTTTGTTTTTAATGAAGATGCATTGACATCACAATCTTCTCATATTAGTGCTTTTCCCCCTCTTACTATTCTTACAGGACTTTATATTTGTATCTCTCTTGTGAACCCATGTGATTCAAGTCAAAATATTATTTCACTATATATTTTTTGTCTTATAATGTGCTTTCACTATATACAGTGTTTATTAAGTGCTTAGCTACAGGCAACTTAGCTAGTATGCAGCAGTTTTGTGTGTTTCATTTTTTATTCTTGCTCTTTATAGATATATCAAACTATTTCAGTTTCAGTACTAATCCTACACTGGTAATGTATTTTCTGATGGAGAGGTCTCAGTTTTACATAAATATGTAATATTTCACAAATAAAGGAATGACTGTCACACGTTTTATTATTAATTTTTCCTTAGTACATATTTATATCTCTATTCTCGTGGAACATCTGATGCACATATTGTTAAAACTGCAGCAGTGTTTAATTATGTCTAATCAACCAAATAACATCTTAATTTATGCTAGTACAAAGTAATGTCCCATTGAGTAACTCAAAATATCAGAAGCAGAAAGAGAAGCATATTGATATACTCACATTTTTGAATATATTGTTTTTATTTCTGTGTGTGCAAGAAAAGGCAGCTTACTTACATCATTAGCAACATAACAGGTTAAGTGGGCAGGGAACTGTCCCTCCCTGAATCTTATGTACTTTACCGTTGTGTACTTTTATCCACTATTAACACCTTACACAGTGAGCTCTTCAGATTTCTACACTGCAATTCTTTAGGTTTCTGCACCTATGGATTCAAACGGTACTGAAAGGTATGTACACACATTTATTTAAAAAGCAGATTTTTGTTACCAAGAGATTATAGTGTTATGATATTTTCTTTTCTACTTTCTGCTACAATAAATGTGTATATATATATACATGATATGCTTTGGAAGACCTACTTTCCATTCATTGTTGCACTTCTCTGTTTAACAGCCTTCTGCATCCATCATACGAGTATTATTAATATTATTTATGCAAAAGTTTGATAATATGTTGCAAATGTTCGTCCTGAGAACTATGCATGTTCTGATGGTGTAAGAAATACATTTAAACAAACAATCATAAATTTGTTGTATCTTATGTGCAACATCTTTTCACCTATTTTCTGACACAGGATCTTTAATAATAGAAAAACTCCGGCACTGGGATGGAGAATGTCTCAGCAAAGAAAAGGTTTCAGTGATTAGAAGACTTTTTGTAGCTCTGTATGTCTGACAATTTACCTAATTCAAAGCCTTTTTACTACGCTGTTGGAGAGAATTATTTATTGTTTTTTATGCCTGAAGAAAATATCAGGTTTACAGCACATTTCTTTTTCCTTACATACATGAATCTAAAAACTTCCTTAATTATTAAACCTCTGCACTGTCACGTGTGTAATTCAGAATGAACATGACTGTGGGTGTTTGATTTGGTTAGATTTAGAAGCATTCGCAAAGCAGATGATAGAATTGAAACTACAATAAAAGTTGTATGTTTCTTACTTAAATATTTATGTCTGTGCTTCCAGTTTCTTCCTGGTAATGCTATATTTACCTTACTGGGTTAACGTAAATGACCAAGTTTCTAGAAGCTACTTTGATTTTGGAGTTCTCCATTTTTTTTTTTAACTTACTATAGGTTCATTTCAGTAATTTAAAAGATGAGTATATAAGGGGAATAACATAGAAACATTATTTACTGTAGCACTAAACTTGGAAAATAAGAGATAAGGAAGACTTATTGGGCCCGATTCCTTAAGGATCTTAAATTAAGAAGTTTCTTATTTAAGTCTCCTGGACAAAACCATGTTACAATGCAAGGGGTGCAAATTAGTTTTCTGATTTGCACATAAGTTAAATACTGACTGGTTTTTCAATTTTACCCCTTTGCAAGAACATTACAAGGTCAGAGATACTACATGACCAATTAAGGGTCCTTTCCCATTAAGTGAATTTATAGGTTTATAAAAGTGCTCTGTTACTATAATTCTTACAATACAAAAGACCACACAACATATCCTGCTACTGGAAAAGGTCCATGGGTGCCCATGCTGAGTGAATGGTTTAGAGATCTTCATACCTTTAGGACCTAAAAAGAACTCGCACATTTAAGGATTTCTATGTGATCTGTGCCACCTGGCTAGACTTCAAAACCACAGATCATCATCATCATCATTATATATAGTGCCAGCAAATTCCGTAGCACTTTCCAATTGTTATGTTTTTGCTGAACTGTTGCACAGAAATCCATTCCTGATTTTGCTGAATATCAGAGCTGTTGTGTCTGTTGGTGAGCAACCTTACTCACCCTACTTCCTGAGCTGCTAACGAGGATTCCACATTGCTGTTGATTACCGGCTCTTGCTAGACTCATCACTGCTCATTACCTAGCAGCTGAGCAGTCAACTGTTAACAACTATACAGTACTGGGATAAAGTCCAGGGGGCACCCGAGTACCAGTGAACAGTGTGGTTCCAGGAAAGGCGGCTGCTAATGGTGAAAAATATCCCACACCACAGGTTCTGTATAGTGGTTATCAGTTTGCTGATTGTGGGCTTCATGACAGCGAGACATATAGTTATGTGATGCCCTCTCTTCGGATAGATACGCATTCCTGCTAGCAAGCCTCCCAGTTGATCACATGAAATAATGAGATTCTGGCGGTGGTATCCATATGTATATTGTTGCAAACATTTACGGACAAATACCATTGTTATGAAGCCTACATTTAATATGTCAAGGATTCAATCTAACAATCTAGGACAGTGTTTTTGGTTGCAAAATACAGATGTTATAAGTACAGGTGAGCGGTTTGGATTCAGGTTAATCTGACAAATCCATGCAAGAAAAAAACGTATTAACGTCCATTAAATGCATATTTTCAGTCAGATGCATCTCAAGATATTTTCAGCTGTAAATCGGTAAACAACGTATGTCAGGCATATAAGTGTGTATACTTTTGCCCCCTATAACACATAACCAGTGTAGAGATGTGGCTTGACAGTGTTAGTAGTAAAGTACTAAATATACAATACCCTATTTATACACAATATAATAATCTAATGAAGTGATCCATTAATACAAGTGAGAGTATTGTCTTGACAGTGTTATTAATAAATGTGAAAGTCCATTTTCATTATAAAATTAAATTAAATACACACCTGTTGTTTCCTCTTTAAAATCAAAAGCAAGTTTTCTTGCCTGCAGCTTTCCAAATGGAAATATCATGAATTAATGTGAATAGATAGCAATGATTCATATGATATAGCCGTAAAGCTAGTGATTTGAAAGTGAAAAGTGAAAGTTCTATCAGCTGGAGGGGTCAGTATGCATTCAGCCAATCAGAAGTGATTAGATGGTACTGCTGATAGCCACCATCATCATTGCACCAGTCCCCCAACACCAGCAAGAGATACATCTCCTAAAAGTCATATCTGCGGATGCTTCCATGACTAGTTGTTTCAGAATTATGTGAACAGGCACAGGGAGACGCAAGTCAACAATACACAAAATATATACGGACATATGCATACACAATTTTGGTGCACATGCGCAGCGTAAAAATAAGCATGTTGTCCAAAGAAAAAACAGACATACGCCTACCTTTAAATGAGGATCTTTATCTCAAATCCCCACCACCCCTATACTTGAATACACCTGGCATTGCATTATACAAGGAACATTTGAAATATGGAAGACTGCATCTTGGTAATGTTTTTTGTTTTTTTTTATCTCTTTAGGGGAAATGTAATCAGATCTACAAAAATGTGGTATTTCCTCTTTAACTGGTTTTAAATTAAACAGATATATTCTCTATGCAATAAAAAGTTTTGCTGATCATTCAGACAATAGGAGTGAAATGCACTTCGTAGGCTCAAAACAGTATGGCATTTCATCTCAAACTGCTAGGCATATGATTGGAGAATACATCATGTATTCAGATCACATCCAATCATGTGCTGTCATCTTCAGCCTTGAGTGACCTGTTCTTTTAAGTCTGTGAAGAAATGCCATGTTCTGCCCCTTGTTATCCCTTAATTCTTGTGAAACATCCATCCTTGCATTGTGACATATAAATGTGTCCTAGCATGTGTGAAGATAGCGGGTTTATCTGGCCCATTTGTGCCTTACTATGTCAGGGAAGCATGCCTAGTACCTTCTAGGGTTCTTACAGTCACTCAGGCAAATGCAGTTAGAAAGGTACAGCCGTACATTTATTGTAATAAAAACAACACTAAATAAGTAAATAAACAGTAAATAAATGCCAGACAGGTTTACCACATTATCTGTCCCTTATCCCACTAGCTAAAGGAGCTTCAGCCACCTGGATTTCCTGACTTGCAGAATCCAAGACCTATGCAGTTTTTCTGAGTTGCAGATGTATAAGCAGGATACTCAGTCCAGCAGAAGCCTAGACTTCAACGCTAGAGTTATTACCAGGCTCAAGAATAAGAAAACCAACCAGCATCCCTTGCTCTTACTCTTTCCTCTATACCCTGAAGATTTTCCCCACTCCAAGGGATGGGTCAGGGGTGACCTTAGATAGTGGGATCCTCTGAGAGTGGCTGTCTGTCAAAAGGGGCTGTTACCAGTGTGTCCCTTCTCATCCCAATACATCCCTTGGTCTCCTGCTGGGATGACCCCAAGGAGTCTGGTGGGATACAACCTGAGACAATGGGAACATACTCGGGTTAATTAAGTGACAAGGCCACGATGATTAAATGATACTCCCAGTCTTAACCCCTTACAAGCTTTTTCAGCCAGAACTAGCTTCCAGCTGATCAGGACTTCCTCTACAGAAAAGAGGGGGGAATGAATGCAGCTACAGTCCCCTCACCTGTATCTTGGAACTGAACTCCACCTGATCAATTTAAGAAACATGCATAACAGCATCACTGCAAGAACAACAGACACATTTTTACAATCTAACCTAGAATGAAAAAGTCTCCTATATAGGCATTGCTACAATATCCACTTATCCACATGTAAATAGACACTGCCTTTGCACTCTGGTGAGCTGGGGAACATATAAAAAGTACTATAAATAGTACATGTTATGGTCCACATTTTGGGAGAAACTGGCTGGTTAACATGATATCAAATTTGTTTCGTCACAGCATGCTAGGAACCACTGCCCTAACTTATAACACATTCAAAACCCAAGTGAAAGAAATGTATTTATCTCTCTATTCATTATTTTATATTAAAGCAAAGATTGTTCTGTTAAACATTAACAAATGTACACAGAGCATTTAAAAAAATAAATACAAAGGATCATAATAATAATAAGGCTAGTTTCTGAAGCTGTAAATGCAGACCTCTATTTTGTGTTCTTCTACACCTAATTTTCTGCATATGTGCCCCTTTCTATGAGTGTGCACGTGACTTATAATATCGATAATGCAGAAATTGCCAGGGTGCTTATTCTGTGTGGTGCAGTTAAATATTTAAATGGGTTTTTCTGGGTGAAAAAGAAAAAGGCGCGCTTCTTTAAATTAATGAAATGTGTACATAAGAATAATATCATTTGAGATGGCAGTCAAGAACATAGAGGAACAATGTGCGAGTGCAAATATAAGAAAAATGTTGTCCGGTGCTCAAAAACAATATATAAAATAACTATGTGTCAGCATATACATAACAGAGAATTTTGTGACTTTGTTGCGTATTGCCATTTAGCAGCCACCTGCATGACATCTTTTCCTATTGGGAAACCATGTGATTTTTTTTAGGCTGCCGGTGTGATAACGGCTGCTCTGTGTTGCCGGGGCGCGATAGCTATTAATTTCGGCAACGGTCGGGCCGAATACAGGAAGTGACGTCCCAGTCGTCATGGAGACGGCCAGGACGCCAGAGATGGGGAAGTGTGTCGCGGCAGTGCCCGCGGCTCCTAACAGTACCCCTCCTCGGGGTTAAGGAACCCCGACGCCCTGGTTTCCTAGCAAACTGTTTGAGAAACCTCTTGAGGAGCCTGTTAGCATGAAGGCGTCTTCGTGGAACCCAGGACCATTCTTCCAAAGCACGATTTTTCCACTGAACCAGAAAATGGACCTGTCCATGGACTTTTTAGAGTCGAGAATCTTTTGAACTACAAATTTCTGAGGCCCATCCAGATCCGGTGACCGAGTACTTGAGGGCTGAGGATGTTGAAACTGACTTGAGTGTAATACCGATTTGAGAAGGGAGCAGTGAAAAGTGTTTGGAATCCTCAAGGAACAAGAAAGTTTCAGCCTGAAGGCTACATGGTTAACTTGTTTGTTAATGGTGAACGGTCCAATATATTTAGGCCCAAGTTTTTTACAAGGTTGTCTGAGCTTGATGTTGCGAGTAGAGAGCCAGACCTTCTCTCCTACTTTGAAAGAACAAACCGTACGGTGGTTGTCAGAAATGAGGTTCGCCTCAAAGAAGACTTAAATTTTTTCCAAATAACCTTGAGGTCTGCAGCTGTGGAACGTATTTCTGGGAGGCCAGAAGAACTGAGTGAAAATAAAGAATTGGACCTGGGGTGGAACCCAAAATTACAATAAAATGGAGAAGTATGAGGTAACAGAGAGGACCAATTGTTGTGGAATTCTGATGTGTACAATCGTAAGAACTGTTCCAGGGATTGGTTAACCCTCTCCATTTGTCCGTTAGATTGAGGGTGGTATGCGGATGAAAGGCTGATATTGATCCCGAGGAGGGTACAGAAAGATTTCCAAAACTGCGCAACAAACTGGGAGCCACAATCAGACACAATATCAGTAGGGAGCCCATGGAGCCGAAATGCATGTTGAACAAAGAGAATAGCTAGATCTCGTGCACTGGGAAGTCTGGTTAACGGTATGAAATGAGATATTTTACTAAACTGGTCCACAACCACCCATATAGTGTTATGCCCTGCAGAAGATGGAAGATCAACGATAAAGTCCATTGATAAGTGTGTCCAAGGTTTTGAAGGAATGGATATCGGAACAAGCTGGCCTGAAGTACAGTTCCTGGGGACCTTACTCCTTGCACAACTTTCACAAGACAGAACAAAGTTCCTGATCTGTAGACAATGAGGGCCACCACAAGGATCGTGAAAGGATTTCCACTGTCTTATAGATACCGGTATGCCCGGCAGTCTTGCTGTCATGAGTTTCAGAAAGGACCACTTTTCTTAAGTGGATCGGTACAAACAGGCGATTCACCGGAGTGTCTGCAGGTGCTATTTTTTTAAATCTACGGAGAGTATCTCCCAAGTCTTGAGTTAATCCACCATGAATGATAGATGAAGGACTAATAGGCAGTGGTTCAGAAACTGGGACATGATGCAACATGAAGCTCCTTGATAGCGCATCCGCCATGGTGTTTTTAGAACCAGGTCTGTAGGTAATAATGAAGTTGAACCGGGTAATGAAGAGTGCCCAGCGGCATTGTCTGGGATTCAACCGTTTGGCTGACTGGATGTACTGCAGATTCTTGTGATCAGTTATCATGGAGATTACATGCATGGCTCCTTCCAGCCAATGACACCATTCTTCAAAGGCCCATTTTATGGCCAAAAGTTCCCAATTACCTACATCGTAGTTAGTTTTAGCGATAGAAAGTTTACAGGAGAAATATGCACAAGCATGTAAACGGTGAGTATGAGGGTCTTTCTGGGAGATTATAGCGCCAGCTCCAACATCAGAGGCATCAACCTCTACTACAAAGGGTATATCTGGATTAGGGTGTCTGAGAACCTGAGCAGAGACAAATGCTTTTTTGAGGGTTTCAAATGTGTACCGCCTGAAGAGGCCAATTAGTGGGATCCATTCCCTTACGGGTAAGAGCGACAATAGGAGCTACTATATCTGAGAATCCACGGATAAATCTTCTATAATAGTTCGGGAAACCCAAGAATCTCTGAACAGCTTTAAGGTTATTGGGTTGTAACCAATCTAGACTGGCGTGGACTTTAGTTGGGTCCTTGGAGAAACCAGCAGAGGAGATTATGGACCCCAAGAATGACACCTTCTGTACCTCAAATTCGCACTTCTCCAACTTGGCAAAGAGATGATGATCACAAAGTTTTTGGAGGACCTGCTTAACATGACACCGATGTAGGGACAATGTCATCCAAATACACGACATGGAAATGACCGAGAAATTCACGGAGCACTTAGGTGAAACTGTCTGCGTAACGCTGGATTATTCGATTCTCTGTCAGGCGACCATAATCTGAATTCAGCACAGTACTCCTCAGCAGAGAAAGCATCCACGGACTGCATGATTGGACTTGTTGGGGGCGACTAAAAGCCCATGACTGGGGATCACCCGGGAAGAGGGAGATGATGATCCCGACCCTCTGTTGTTCTGAACCGGAAGACCGAGGTCTCAGACGGAAATAGATCTTACAGCTCTCCTTCAAATTCCGGAACAAAGCTCTGTCCCCAGAAAACCGGTTCGGCAAATTTAATTTGGGTTTTACTGCAGGAGCCAGGGTGACTTGTGAAGTCCTAGAGGCTTCCTCTTGTGCAGACAGCTGATGCGATAATCCCTGAACCATCTGCAACAGGGTCTGATTTTCGCCAGCCAGAACCTGGGCTGGAGTTGGGTTGGTTCTGTTTTCGTACATCCCAAGGATTTCCTCCTGGAAATTTTCAAGGCTGGTTATAATGTTAGGATGCCGGTCTGATGACGAACTTGCAGAATAGATGACAGAGGTCTTCACCTATAGCAGCCGCCTTTCCCGTAGAACATTTTGCGCCCACAGGTACTCGGATGCCCCAGGACTTAACTCCTAGCGTAGTGCAAGTGCGTTAAACAACACCGCAGTGGCAGGACAGAGGAGCTGAGTAGATGTAATGGATGGTCAGGCGTAAGCCGAGGTCAGGGGTCACAATCAAGGAGAATGGTCAATTAACAAGCCAAAGGGTCAGGGTCACCAGCAAGATAGCAGAATCCTGGAACAAGGCAATAGAGTCACAACGGGAGGTCCAATAGAAAACGGGCAGAGTATCCACAGGAAACTGGGACAAAGCAGGTACAGGACAGGAGCAGGTCAGCAACAGACAAAATCCAAGCTATAACCAGCAGGGAGGCTAAGCCCTTCCTGCCTTAAATACTGAAACTAGCCAGCCAGGGCTTTGCCTTGTAATTATCCTCAGGCACTGTTAATGTCCTGGCAACGGTCAGGCCGAATACTGGAAGTGACGTCCCGGACATCATGGAGACGGCCGGGACGCCAGAGACAGGCTCCTAACAATCTTTACACATGCTCGAAGGTGAAGATTGGGAGTCAGCCACAACTTTCAATGGGACTATTTTTGCAGCTCTTTATGCAGAAAGCACTTTTTTAGGTAAACAAATACCAATGTAATAGACAGCACTAATGTCCCCTTATTCTCATGATTTAGCCAAGGCATAAATGATGATCGAATAACAAGCATCTTATGAAATGTTCAGTGTGCAGGTAAAAATGTGGGTGGAGTTCCCCTTTAACTTACTGGATCTAATGGGTCCAATAACATGCTGTAAATATTCCATGTGTGCTGATGTTGGGCCTTATTTAGAGTTAGGAATAAATCCATCTGGTGCAATGTTGGTGGACAGATTTGGAGTTGGAGCACATCCTAGCTCAACTCTGATTTTCAGAGTAGAAATAAAGCTGGCAAATATTTGCATGTTACATGTAAAATTGGGCAGTACTGCATGCAAACATTTATTTGCACCCCTTGTGTTGCAACATGGTTGTCCAGGTGCAAGTTTGCACCCTTTAGCTGGATTTTCTCCTAACTCTAAATGAGGCTCGATATCTATTGGTCATTGTCCAAAAGCGAATAACACTTTACTACAATCAAAATCAATTTATGTTAATACATTTAGAGAAAACATATACAAATATTTCAAAGTTTATTCTTGCAAAAAACAGTTAAGATTAATTATTTATATTGATGCACTCTGTATTCTATGTTTGTTTCTCATTTTTCATAGTGACAGTAACAAAAGTGAGGATATTGATTCACCTCCAGAGGAAGTGAAGATCTGCTTGCTGCCACAATATATCACCAGGTAAGGCTTTGTTATGTATTAACAAGATTCAACTTCAGTTACCATATTTATACCCTGGTCACGTTTTCAGTGTCTGTTGTATCAAAAATATTTTGTTTATGACTAAAAAAACATTGTCAGCGTTTTACTGTTTATTTTCAAACTCTTGTTGTAATTAGGACCTTACAACTCAGAAGAGCTATTAGGAAGACCTCCAAAATCTGGGTTCTCTGGACTGGGAAATCCCTTATATATGATATAAAGATTTGGCTAAAAACAAGCGTGCATGCACACACACATAAATATTCTGTTTAGCACAGTGATAGATGTTTTCATTAATAAACAACTCTGGATGTCCCCCAGCCAAGCTACAGGTAGTGGAAGCGCAAATATAACATCAATTAATATGTCATTGGGCCACCATGTGCATTCAGTATGGCCTGTATGAAACATGGCATTGAGTCTACCAATGTCTGGAATTGTGCAGGATGCAAAACAATTCTTCCTCAATAAAGTCTGGTTGATTGTGGTGGAAAATGCTCTCTCAGCAGTTGTTCCAGAACATCCCATAAATGCTTGATTGGATTCAGTTCTAGTTACTCAGACAGCCAATACAAATATCATGCTCATTAAATCAATAGTCAACCTCACAGGCCCCATAGAAGGAACCTTTCCTATTAATAATAAAAATGTTGCAACATGGGAAATTGTGCCTTTTAAGGGTAGGACTGTCCCCAAACCATGCCAGGTATATGCACCCCACAACATTACAGAATCACCAGAACCCTTTACTGTATAAAGCAAGTACCTTGGCAATACAGTTCTTTAGACTGGGTCCTTGGGTTGGTGCCACATGTCCACTAATCCGTTTGTTGAGAACATGGTGAAGGATGATTCATCTGACCATATCACCTTCCTCCACTGCTTTATAGTCAACTGTCTTTTCCAGGTGTGATGAGTCTTTTATCCACTAGAACCTATTTTCTGTGCAGACTGATTTTGATTAAACTGTCTGCTTGCACCATAGGTAGAAAATTTCCGTCAACTCATTTGCAGTTGCTTGTTTTGCACTTCGAATTTATGTCTGGATATCATGATCCTAGAGCAGTGTTGGCTAACCTGTGACACTCCAGGTGTTGTGAAACTACAAGTCCCAGCAAGCTTTGCCAATATATAGCAGCTTATTGCTGGAAGGGTATGCTGGGATTTGTAGTTTCACAACACCTTGAGTGTCACAGGTTAGCCAACACTGTCCTAGAGTATGTGCTTCCTCCGTCTGTTATACTTTGCTGGTGATGTTTTCCCCTCAGACTTCAATGCTTACATCATCTTAGAAACTGTTACTAGTGAAACGTTAGCAAGTTGATCTGTCTTGGTAACTGAATCTCCTGCCAAACCTGCTCTAACAATTACATAACCATAATAATCTAGTCGTAATTATAGGTAACCTGGGCAGCCCAGTAATTTTATACATGACCCTGACCATGTTGGGATGTAATTTGATTAATTGACTAATGGGCCACACTTGCATGGAAGCCCTTGCTTTCAGTACACATGGTGTTCCCCATTAACCCATGTGTTTCCATTTGTATTAGTCCACTATCTGTACCTGAGTAATTCTATATGCATCATTTCCAACATTTCAAATAAAAAATTGTATGAATCATTTCTTTTCTAGAGATCTGCAAGCCAGGATGTCTATGGAATTTCATAATTTCTTCCACATTTGCACTTAATGTATTCTGTTGATCAATAATAAATTAGTAACACACCTTTCCAAGTAAAGCACACACCCCACTCTTGTTATTACAAAAGTCAAAGCTTTCCTATTATGCAACACTACTTTTCTCATGTGTCTGGTATTTTTCATTGAAATAAGTTTTAGCATCTATAGTTTCATTTTCTATTTTATGTAAAACTTTGGCTAAAGCATAACATTTATAGAATAGCATACTTACACCATAAGACCAAAAAATAGCAGCCCCTAATCTTTTTGGATCTGATCAACAATAAACACACACGATGCTGAAAAGTAAAATACAAATATAACAATTTATTGAATGCACACAATATAGATATTTCAGTGTAGATTATTCAAACAGTTATATCTCATGACAATAAAAATACAAAACTAGGTCTTATAAAATAAAATAAATCAGCACAAAATACCATGTGCCTTAATCAGATAGTTGGTATTATAACAACCAAGCTATTATCAATAATATTAAGAGCTCATTTGAAAGTCACTACACAGAATTGATGGTAAATATAGCCCAAAGAAAGCAGCACCGTTGTAACAAAAGTCCATATACCAGGTTCTGGAGCATAGGATGATAATCATATAAATGGAACAAACTTATAGTTCTTGATGTCAAAGAAACAGCTATGGTCACATATAGATCTGATACTGAGGGATTAAGCCATTGAACTGTTGATGGATTTAGTAACCCCCCGCTGTGATTGAAGCTCCTCCTGCGGAAATTTGACCAGCAGCTCCGTGCTGGTATATGAGCGGATCCAATCCAGAGATATACGGTAGTCTGTCCACTAGCGTAGTTCACTATGTGAACACTTGCCACTGATGTTCCTCCAATCTGTTATAGCTCTATTACCAGTCTCCAAAATCTGTTGCAAAAGTCCACCACTTATTAGGGCTTCATCAAATAAATCTGTGCAGTGAGATAAATATACCGGCTGGTACTTGTAGTTCTAACGCATTTCTTTGCCGTCACAGCAGAGGAAATATATATCATATAGCCATATAGCTCTTGATGATGTGAAAAACCCACAGGGATTGTCCTTTTATGCTAAAAGCTGATTACAAGCAAGTACTGTTGTGTGCATGAAATTGCATATGAGAAAATAGGAAAACTTGCTATCAACGTTTAAAAAACATTTAATTTTTTTTCAGCATTGTGTATATAATTATCTTAAATTAAACTAAATATATATAAATAACAGTATAAATGAATATCCCACTAAGAATGATTCCTTGCATGCCATATCATCCAAATTCAGAAATATAATAATGTATTCAGCTGCCCTCAATTGTAGCATAATTCAAAGTATAAATGGATCTGTATAATCTTAAAAAAATCAATATAAACTCAGAAAAATATTAAATGCAAAACATATATCTCCTTATTAGTGTAATTTCTACAATTCTATTTTTCTTTTCTCGACTCCTTTCATCTTATATATATATCTGAGTTGAACTCACAACCTGACTGCATCTTTATCAGACTCCCAACCACTTGACCCACAGGATTTTGTACAAAGTACCAGGATTTCTACAGAATATATTAGTTTCAAATAGACCCACTATCATGACTCTTCTATATGTATATAACTGGATCACTCACATGAAATAAGAGGTGTACCTTTAACAATCATTAAGAGGCCCAACCTAATTAGACCACAGCAGTATGTCGCCATATATTAAATAATAATCAATATTAAAGGTTCACTATCCCTCTCCAAGCTTACAATAAACCATTTAATTCTAAGTTTTCATTTAGTCCACCTGGACTTAGTGTGTTTAATTAATGTATCCAATAGGTTTCTTGTTTACAGAGCTTCTTAAACATATCCCCCCCCTCTAATCGTAGGTTTGATATGCTCGATCCCCAAGACTGCGAGATTTAGGGTTGGAATCATGAACTTCAACAAAGTGTCGTGAAACACTATGTGAAGTGGACTTCTTAACAATATTTCGTCTGTCTTCTAGAAACCGGATTCTTAATGATCTTACTGTTCACCCCACATACACGTACAACTTATTGCAGTCACATTTCAGTATATATACCACATAGTTGGTGTTACAGTTTATAAAACCTCTAATTGAATATTGTACATCCTTATACAAAAATAAATTTTGTTTATTATATATGTGGCTGCAATTGAGATATCTCATTCCTCCACATTTATAACACCCAGTGTTTTTTAAAAAAAATCCACATAACCCTCCCTCTGATGTATCAGGGTAACTAGTTGAAGTACTTCCCAAATCCACCTTGTCTCTCAAGAGACTGGGAGCTAGCAAGTTCTTTACATTGCAATTCTTCTTAAAAAAGATTTTTGTTTTTTTGGTTAAGATATTTCTAAGAGTTGGATCTTGTTGGAGTATGGGATAATTTTTTCTGATGCTTTTGACTATGTCACCTGAACTTTTATTATATAATCCCTCCTTATTATCTTGTTTCCGGAATATCGAGGATTCAGCAAAGGATTTTCATCTTACGTCATAAGGAAAGAACTTCTCTCCTCTTGATTAACCTCCAAAATAGCTTTCTCCGGATACCCCCTATTTCTGAAAATATGTATTAATTCACTTGCCTGTGATTGGAAAGCGATTTCATCCTCCAAATAATAAAAAGGTCATCAATATAATGGCCATAGAGGACCAGGTCCGCCCCAAACCCGCCGCCCCACACATGGGCATCCTCAAAGTCGCCCATGTATAGGTTAGTGTAGCTCAGGGCATTGCGGGTCCCCGTAGCCGTCCCCACAATCTGTAAATAAAAACGATGCTCAAACATAAAGTAATTATGAGTTAAAATAAATTTAATTGCTTCAACCAGAAAATGTTGATGTGTATCACTAAGTGTCTCATCCTTTCTCAAAGCTCTCTCTATATCTTTCAATCTAGTTTCATGCGGTATGTTGCTGTATAGTGTCACATAAAATGAGTGATGTTAATGAACCTATTTCTGATATTATTGGATGTCCTGGCGGTGTGGTTAGACACTTATGTATTTTAGGCAGATGATAATATATTGGTATAATGGGGTGGTCAGGATTAAGGAATTGTACTTCTTCATTTGATAAAATATTTTTACTATATGTATCTTCTAAAAGATATTTCAATTCTGATTGGTATAATTTAGAAGGATTCTCTCTAAGAGTTTTATAAAAATATCATAGTGTGAAGTTGTCTATAAACTTCCTGTAAATAATCAGATCTATCCTGAATAACTATCTCAACACCGCCCCCTTAATGACAATAGAGGTATCTTTTCTGACTTTTTCTTGAATTTAGTTCCGATAATTCTAGGTTTTGGATCATATTTGGAAGCTGAAAAGAGGGGTGAGGTATCGGATCCACAGTTGGATTCTAATAGTTCCTCTAGTATAATTAGTGCTGGATCATCAGATCTATCTAAAATAATTGGATTCCCTTCAATACAATTATTTTTCATGTTGTTATTACAAAAATATTTTTGTCGACTCATCGATCGAATATATCTATTAAGGTCGACAAATATATCAAATAGATTTGGTCCCATTGAAAGGGCAAAATTTAACACCTCATCTAAAAGTCCCATTTGGCTTTTTGTTAGATGTTTAGACGATAAATTGAAAATTCCTTTTACATTTAGTTTCTCCTGTGTCTTCTTACATAATTGGGCTCTATTAGATTTTTAACTTTTGAGTCAATTTTAGACAACATTTTAGCCAGTAGACACGGTGCGCCATTTTTATCAATATTTTTTGGTCATTTACCTAATCTTTTTTACACCTTAATGTATTTTTTTCTTATGTCAGACGCCACCTACAGGTAAGACTTGTAATGATCTAGTAGCAGGAACTATAAAATTAAAATAGCATATTCCTCTGGCATGCAGTGGAATTCAAGCATAAGCTTTCCTGTCTGATTCATTACATGGCTGAAAATATGTGGATACCTGAACATTACATCCATACGTGTTGGTTGAAAATCTCATTCCAAACCCATGGGTATTAATATGGGGTTGGTCCCCATTTGATGCTATGACAGTCTTCTACAATCTTCTGGAAAGTCTTTCCACTACATTTTGGAGAATGGCTGTAGAAATTTGTATCCATTCAGCCTTAGAAGAATTAGAGGGGATGTGCTAGAAGGCCTGGCTTGCAGTCAGCATTCTAGTTCATCCCAAAGGTGTTCAGTGGGGTTGAGGTCAGGGCTCTGTGCAGGCCAATCAAGTTCTTTCACACCAAACTCTGGAAACCATTTTAATGGACCTCGCTTGTGCATGGAGGCATTGTCATGCTGAAACAAGAAAGGTCCTTCCCCAAACTGTTGCCACAAAGTTGGAAGCACACAATTCTCTAGAATGTAATTTTATGCTGTAGCATTATTATTATTATTATTATTATTATTACTATTATTATTATCGTAGGTTTGTAAGGCGTCACAGTGCTCTGCAGTGCCGTACAGTAGGGAAACAGTACATACATAAAACAGGAACATACAAGGTAGACAAAATAAATGCAGACATGAAAACAAAGGGTAGAAGGACCCTGCTCATTAGAGAGCTTACATTCTAAGTGGAAGAGGGCACAGCTGAAACAAGAGAAGTAAATGTGCTTCAGAGTGGAGATTGGGATAGTTGCAAGGGTGCATTAGTGTGAATAGTGTTATCAAGAATAAGGTCACCTCTAAAAAAAGATGGGTTTTCAAATAGCATCTAAATATTTTAAGGCTGTGGGAAAGTCTAATTGAGCGTGGAAGGGAATTCCATAAGTGGGGAGCAGCACGGGGAGTGAGATGTGGTTACCAGAGGCGAGACAAGGCACAGGTCAGAGGTAGATCTAAGAGGGCGGAAGGGAGAGTTTTTTTGTATGAGATTTGAGATATATGCAGGGGTAGTGTTGTAGAAGGCTTTGTAGGTAAGGGTGAGTAATTTTAATTTGATTCTGAAGGACACAGGGAGCCAGTGTAGGGATTTGTAAAGATCAGTCTTGCAGCAGCATTTAAGATGGATTGAAGTGTGGATATATGGGTGTCAGGAATGCTAGATAGCAGGAGGTTGCATTAGTCAACACGGGAGATGACGAGATAATGTATAAGAGTTTTGGTAGCATGTTGAGTAAGAAAAGGGCATATTCTGGCAATGTTTTTAAGGTTGAGTCGACAGGACTGTGAGAGAGTCTGGATTTGAGGAATAAAACAGAGGGCAGAGTCAAGTGTGACACCAAGGCAGCAGGCTTGGGAGACTGAGGAATTGTGGTGTTATTGACATTAAGATTTCCCTTCACTGAAACTAAGGGGCCCAGAAACATGGCATTATTTCTCCTCCACCAAACTTTACAGTTGGCAGTATACATTCCTATGTGAAGTGTTCTCCTGGCATCCGTCAAACCCAGGATCGCTCTTCAGACAGTCAGATGGTAAAACATGATTCATCACTCCAGAGAACACATTTTCACTGTTCCAAAGTCCATGGTGGACATTTGCCAATGGTCAACATTTGTCATTTTACATGGTGAGCTAAGGCTTGTGTGCGGCTGCTTGGCCATGGAAAGCCAATCCATGAAGCTCCCGAAAAACAGATCCTGTGCTGATGTTGGTTTCAGAAACAGTTTTGAATTTGATAGTGTGTTGCAACTGAGGACAGGAGATTTTTACTTACTAAAGCAATCGGCGGTCCCATTCTGTGAGCTTGTGTGGCCTACTGCTTCATGGCGGAGCTCTAGACATTTCCACTTCATAATAACAGCACATACAGTTGAACGGGGCAGATCTAGCAGGACACAAATCTGACTAATTGACTTGATAAAAAGATGCCATCATATTACACGTTGAAAGTCACTGAGCTCTTCAGTACAACCCGTTCTACTTCTAATGTTTGACTATGGAGATGGAATGGCTGTATACTTGAGTCTATGCACCTGTTAGTAATTGGTGTGGCTGAAATGGCCAAACACTACTAAAGAATGAGACATCTGTAAATTAAATAAACCAGGGGTCAGGGAACTTCTTTACCTTTTACCCCCAAATATATTTAGATACGTCGACGTTACCCCCTTGATTTGAAAGGAAAGGAAATCATATATTATTAATTATTGGAATTCAAAATTTTATTGAATCTATTCAAAATTTCTTTGAAAGCTTCAACTTCTAAACTTCAGGTTTTGGAGAAATGATGTTGCTTCATTTTTGATACGAGAGCATCAATATTGGGGCATTTTGATGTCTGAGCAATTTGGATACAGTCTTCAGCGTCCAATCGATTTCTCTGCTTTGTTTTTATGTTCGTTAGAGTGGAAAATCCTTGTTCGCAAAGGTAAGTTGTTACAAAAGGCAGCAACTTTTTGACTGCCTCCTCATGTGCAATTTTGAATGCCTTTGCAGCTGTTGACATCCAAAAATATGACAAATCTGCTCTTTGTTTTCAAATGCAATACATGCTTCATTATTGCATCAAGGCTCAAGAAGTACCTCTGCCAACCCTTGAGGCTCTTCTGATACAACAGCAATTTTACATTTAAAGGGGTCTACAATCCAACTGACAGCATGTGAATTGGCATCATTACCCCAGGAATTAAATTTTTACCCCATTTGGGGTAATTTACCCCTGTTCCCTGACCACTGAGATAAACTATTCAACATCCAATCTTACCTATACTAAGTGAAGTTTACACAAGACAGAGTTGTAAATGTATAACTATTTACAAATAATAAGGTCACAAACTTTCTTTACTTTTTCTTAGTCATTTTTTACATTATCAGAAACATTAATTGATGTCCACATTTACAGTCATGTGTAGATGGCAAACAAATTGGACAGCAACTTATGCTATAAAATAATGATGTAACATTATCACATTATTGAACCATGCAGCAATAAGTACAATAAAAAAAAAGTATACATTTCCTTCCCCCTTTCATCATTTATGAAAGCACACAAGTCTTTTAACAATCTCTGTCACAGACAATGGTACATCTTGTATGATGTTTGACTCCACCTGAACAGATGATAGATCATCTTCAACTGATGATCTAAAATTAAAATCTACCAAAGTCCAATGTCTCTTAAAAAGTGCTCTAAAAACGTGAATAAACAGAGAAACCTTGTTTTTTGCAAATAGTCATTTGGACACTGAGGAATACATTTCTTATTCAATTGTTCTATAACAATTAGTGTGTGGTTTTTCCATAGAAGTTTGTGAACACATTGTGCAAAAATAAGTGGAAGTATCAATTTTTATCAAACAAAAAACATTTTAATCAGTTTACATTAATCAATATGTACAGTTTTTTTTTACATTGTACTAAAATATAATATAGTATCACCTATGGTCTGTAGAAAGGATTTTATAAATTAGTATCACATTTTTCTGTATCATTTTTGCTCTTAAGTATTATCATCAACATTTATTTATATAGCGCCAGCAGATTCCGTAGCGCTTTACAATTGGGAACAAACAGTAATAAAACAGTACTGGGTAATACATACATACAGAGAGGTAAGAGGGCCCTGCTCGCAAGCTTACAATCTATGGGACAATGGTTTCATACACAAGAGTAAGTTCTTCATCATATAAAATATTTGTCCAAATAGGATGCAAAGGTTACAAAGTATTTAGTGGGCTGTACTGTGTTGGTCAGAGGGTTGTTGTCTAGTGTTAGCTGTGTAGAGGGTGGTAATAGGGTAACCTAGAGAGATTAAGAGGGTGGTAGAGGAATAGTATAAGCTTGTCTGAAGAGGTGAGTTTTCACAAAACACTTGAAGGTTTGAAGACTAGAGGAAAGTCTTGTGGTGTGAGCGAGTGAATTCCATAAAGTGGGTGCAGCCGAAAAAAGTTCTGTAATCGGGAATGGGAGGAAGTGATGAGTGGAAGAATTTTGTTCACGTCATTGTATGTTAGTAAAAAAAAATTATATTGGATTTGATGGAAAACAGGCAACCAATAGAGACTGACAGAGTAACTCAGCAGAAGTAAGATGATTTGCAAGGAAAATCAATCTAGCCACAACGTGCAAAATAGATTGTAGGGGCTCGAATCTGATCAAATTCATGTACTCTACCACGTGTCACACTCCGCTCCCCGGGTATCTCCACCCAAGCCTCAATACACTGACTCTCACTTTAAACCTCTTCTTGGTACAGGCTGTCAGCTACGGTTTGCACCTGTGATTACTTCACCTGTGTTTTTAGTCAGTTCTGCCATTGGTCAGTCCTCCTTTATAAGGCTCCTCCTTTCACCTATTCATTGCTGGCTCTTCAAGTCTACACCTGGCCTGGTTCAGCTGTCTCTTCCCGTTATTATCTATGCTGTTACCTGCTCTCCATGCATCGCTAACTGATGCTGATTCGTTCCACATCCCTGTGGTAAGCTGTGGCTCATCGTTTGCTGCATATCTGGATTTCGCTGATCTCTGCTCATCTGTTCCACTCATTTGTGGTAATTGCTATGATCAACGCCCGCTATCTGCTCTACATGCACTGCTGACTACTGCTGACTCGTTCTACATCCCTGTGGTAAGCTGTAGCCCTTCATCTGCTGCATATCTGGATACTGTTGATCTCTGCTCATCAGACTCACTTGTTACTGGTTGTTGCTGTGATCATCTCTTACTATTTACTCTGCCTACATCGCAGTCCTCTGCTAATCCCTTCCACAGCCATGTGATGATAGGTGTGGCTTATCATTTACAGTATATTTGGCATTCCCTTGAACTATACATTTATGTTCCACTCCTTAGTGGTACTTGCTATGACCAATGCTTACTATGTATTCTGTCTGCACTGCTGAACTCCGCTGACTGTTTCTACTCTCCTGTATAACAGCTGTGGCCATCATCTGCAGTATACTCTGTATTCCATTGAACCTTGTATTCATATTCCACTCTTAAGTGGTAATTGCTATTATCACCATTTGATATCAGAACTGTATCTCTCTGTATGCTGCTTAGATCTGTTCTCCCATCTGTCTCACTGGGAACTTCTCTGGAGGGCCGCGACCTGCAGGGTTGATGCCGCAGAGGTCCAAATTCCCTTGCGGGAATCCCTTTTGAATACCTTCCATCCTGTTAGACTCTGCAAACATAAACAGATTATAATACATATAAACATTTGAGCAAGAGAACAAACAATACAGAAGGCACAATTTAGAACATAAAGAACGCTGTACAAGAGGACAGGAGATGGGAGGTAGAAAGGCCCCTACTCATGAGAGCTAACATTCCAGAGGGACGAGGAAACAAACGGATACAATGGGGGTGGTAGGAAATCAGTGGAATGGGCAGGTGGAATGTGAGGAGGGAGTTGTCTTAGAAAATGCAAGTGTGGAGAGGTGAGTTTTGAGGACTGGAGGTGAGGGGGCGAGTCTGGTCAGATGGGGAAGGGAGTTCCAAAGGTGAGGAGGAGCACAGGCAAAGTCCTGCAGGTGGGAGTGTGAGGTGGTGTTTGGAGAGTAGAAGGTCATCGGCAGAATGGGGTGGGCATGTAAGGGAGTATTTCTTGACAAGGTCGGAGATGGAGGAAGATGTAAAGAGGGCTTTATAACTAGAGATTAAATAATTTTAATACCATTATAATGTTGGTACTTTACTTTTAAATATTTTCAATACTTAGAGCACTGCATTTTCATTTGCCCCCTTTGGTTACAGTAGAATCAGAGAGAGGCTGATAATTTTCACTAGTATCCAATGATTGGGACCGTCCATATCAGTGGTTGTACATCTCCCTTGAGTTTTTCTATGTTAAAACAAATGCCTTAATCAATTTGACATTTTTCAATTCAGGCTACAAGATCTGTCTGCCTTTAATTATTTATACTACTGTTTCTTCAAGATTTTTATCGGACGTACTGATTACAGTGAGTTTAATTTAATTATATTTTTTTTCTGTATGAACTGTTCCACCACGGATTTCGTATAATCCAAACTCAAATTACTGACATATTTCACTCTTTTTACATTTTTTACCTCTAACAATAACTTTAATAGAAATGTTTTCCTTTTTTTATTTTATGCATAGAAAATACAGTTCTATGTTTGTATCAGAACGGTCACAGATAGATATCTTCTGTGAAGCTGTGACAAACGTTCTCCCTACAAACACCAAAGTGGACAGATCAAAATTAGCAGCTCCCTTTTATTACAAATCTCAGTGATTTTTTTTCTTTTTCATAATGAACTTGCATTCCCTTGATTCACTTTCCACTGTCTCTTTAAAAAAAAAAAAAAAAAAAAGCCATTTTCACCTTCTCAGCATACAGAAGACCCTTTAAACAAATGCCTTAGCTATTTTGCATAGCTCCTTATTAATTATAACACACATTGTGAACTGTACCATTGAAACAATGTATAAACACTTGTGCTTTATCAATACAAATCTTTAAATATACAAAAGGAATTTTTTTTATCTTCTTCCGGTGTCACTGTGAAGGCTGTAAATCATTCTCCATTTGATCTTTAGATTAGTCACTACTACACAATTCTCTAGATTTTTACTGTAACTTTAGTCATCTTGTATGAAGTTTATTATACTTCTTCCTAAATTCCTGAGACTGATGATGGTATTGTGTGATATTATTTTTTGGAGAGGTCATCTCAGAATAATTTCATATAGAAACATTCTTTGTTTTGATACTTTGTGTCAAATTTTGAGTAGAACGTAAATATGACCCGTTTGCTAATGCAGAAAACTGTGCTTACGGTTCCACGGCATAAGCCTAGTTTTGCCCTTACTGTACTTAACTTACACATGAACGCTCCCGATCCGCCTCGGATGCAAGTTGTGTGCATATGTAATGCAACAAATAATATGCACTGCTCATTTATACATTGCACAAATGGACTTGTCTGCAACTGTATATCAGTTCCTTTGTACTTAGTTGTACATAATTTTCTAAGACAAATCTGCATGTTGTATAGTTTTTTAAGTGTAAATAACATATGATTATTTTTTTATCACCATAGTCAAAATGCATCTTCACATTCAATAAATAGAACATCAAGTAGGAAAAGCTGTTTATTCAAGGCTGTTTTCCAAGGAGACCAAGATTCATTAATAGAATTTCTCAAAGAAATAAAGGAATCGTCTTCTGGATTTACAGATCAATGTGCTCAAGGTAATATTTTAAAAAATAAGACAAGGTCAATGTTATCAGAATATCAATGAAACAATAAAGCATATGACAATGTACACAATTGGCCTGATCTAGGTGTTGAGAGTAAATCGAGCCTGAAGGTGTAATTTCGAACAACCAATGTGGGGGATTTAAAATGTGCAAATGGTTTTAGGGGATGTATTCACGATAAACTCTAAATTGCAGTGTTAAATTTAATCTGTACAGTATTTGTTATTTGTATGCCACATGTAAAAGCAGCCTACAAACAAATATTTAAAATTCCCAATTAGCAGTGTGTGTCCATCTAATTTTCTGCACCCCTATAGCCATCTTTCTCTCTCTGATGTGACTAATCTGAAAGGAAGGGTGTTTGTCAGAATTGTTTTTCAGCATTTGACTTTTAACTTTGCTCTTCTTTTGTTTTTACGCGTCATAGATTATCATTATTTAGTTAGATGTCTAATTTATAAGTCTGATACCATTATACTAAATATTTCAATTATATTAAATAACTTTAACCACATCTACTACAATATTTATTTGAATATTTATAAGACAAACAATTTTTATTTCAATGTATTTAAAATGAATACCTATCCCTTCACATATCTACACCCTACATCAATCCATTTAGTAACATAACCAAACAGACACATTGTAACAGCAGTAGTGTCTGCTACTAAGATCTAGCCAACAGTCCAGCACCATCAGTCAGGGATAAAATATGTATCCCTGTTTGCACTGAGAGATGGTGGTGAACCTCCAGTACAGGAAACTGAAGATGCACATGGTGAACGGATTCATTCAGAACACGTCAATGATTATTTTCCCATTCCATTACCTGGAAGTGTTCAGAGTGAGCTATGAGCATGTGTTCTGCCTGAATGCACAGCAGAGTGTTCAAATTATACTAACTAAAAGACATCCTTTCATAACCGATACAGCAACAGTCAGGTAGGAGGACCGGCATAGGCAAATCGAGGGTTTTTTTTCTAATGCCTGGAACCCCCCCCCCCAAACCTGGGGCACTGTATAATTGAGGTGACTGGACCCTGCTCCCACTTCACACAGTTCTGCTTGAAAAGGGAGAGCTGCGTGCACCTAACAGTAGTGCATGCAGCATTGCCCATGTATATTATGTAGAGTTGGAGAGCAGCCAAGCATTGTCTAAAATTATAGCCACGCCCCCATGCATGCTGGTCACGCCCACTGGTGGCGTGGTCTGGAAACCCCCCTCTACAAATCCTGCGTTTGCCCCTGAATACACAGCTACCGGTGCCATTGTCATGCAGAGCAGTAGCTGTCTCAGTGTAGGCAGGAATAGCTGCAGTTGTCACTAAGCAGTGGCGCAGGCAGGGGGGGTTTCTGAGTCTCCAGAACCCCCCCTGCGCTAACTAAGTGGCTGCTATAGCTGCACTGTCCTATACAGCAGCCGCAGCGCTGTCAAAGAAGCGTTCGCGGCGGTGCTGTAGTGTATACAGCACCGCCGCGGACGCTTCTTAGACAGTGCCGCGGCTGCTGTATAGGACAGCGCTGAAGAAACGGAGCTGCTGCGCATGCGCAGCAGCTCTCGCGGGGGGTGTTTTTTTTGGGGGGTCGGGGGGGAACCCCCCCCGACAATCCTCCGTTCGCCCCTGCTAAGCATATGCCAACCTTGCCCAGGTCTGTTCTGAATACTTTCTTCATGTGCAGGTAATTATCTTCTGGTCCTTCCCATAGCACCCTTTTGACTGCAGTCTCCCCACAGCGGTAAGGGGGCTCAAAGACGTTTTCCTCTTCGTGAATTTGGGAAGACTGCTGCACTGGGTCCATATGATTTGGGCGTAGGATATTGGAATCAGATTGAGTTCTACCAGTGAGCGGCCTAACATTGCATTTTAATATGGTACACTTACATTTTGCTGCAACTTAGTAAGAGGACACTTTCATATTCTTAAGAACATAAACTGTGTGCGTCACTGAAGATACCCGCAATAGTATTTCAGGCCAATATTTATACAAGTTGGTTTTGCACTGGAGATCTGTAGCTTTGTATAGCTTCTAAATGACAAACAATACAATTATGCACCATCTAATAGAATGCTATATTTCAGATTATCTTATGAACGAACTAACATACAGAGGGAAAACCTGTCTGATGAAAGCATTACTTTACATCAATGAAGATACAACTGAAATAGTGCGTATTCTGCTGTCATTTGCTGAGGAGAATGGATTCTTGGAGCGATTTGTTAATGCTGAACATACTGACAAAAAATATGAAGGTAATTAACATTCTAGAAACCATTATGATTATAGTTGGAAGTTTTCTTGGGCAAATAATGCTTTACAACTAAATCATTGCTCCAATCTATTTACTTGTAAACAGGATTACAGTGTTTACTTTTCAGCAATGTGGTGTGCAATTATATCACCAGAATACGGGGTTACAACTTTTCTTTAAAATCTATTATACCTGGAACCTATTGAGAATAATTGCCTTTATAGTTTTAGCTTTATTTAATGTATTGCATTATGTTGTGTTGCCATGCAGGGTTATACTATAGAACTAGGCCAGTCTATAGTGTTCAGAAACATGTACAGGATTTATGAGTGGTCAGTTTTCTTTTCCTCTAGGTCAAACTGCATTACATTTAGCCATTGAAAGACAACAAAGAGACATTGTAAAGCTTCTAATTGGCAAAGGTGCTGAAGTGAATGTACGTGCACACGGTCAGTTCTTCAAACCTGAGAACAAGAACGAAGGTTTTTATTTTGGTAAGTATATAGATTCTGCGTGGTATAGCAGATCTCTCATATCCAGAACCTGTTCTGAGTACTGTATGCACATTTCTGATAAAGCTTACTTCTCTTATGCATTCAGTTATTGTTATTTTAAGAAAGGAGGGAATGGGGGTCAGTGCTTCCGTTTATGTACTTTGCTGCTGCTCAGGGAAAAGATAAAGGGAAACCCCAACCTTTTATATGAGAGAAAGAGAGAGAAAAAAAAAAAAAAATAATCCCAGGTCGCAAAGTAAGTTAAATGAGCTAAAAGCTAGTTCTGTTTTGATAGAATACAATGGACCTATGTAATGCCTCAATCTACACACTTTAGCAGGTAGTATGTAGAAGACTTTTATTAATACATATTAATACAAATAAATAGTAGAGATGGAACTTACATTTCTGGTTTGTCCTGTCAAATGCGGATCGCTGTTACACAGGGTCTGAATTACCTCTTAAATCTGAAAGAAAGGACATGTGTTTGCAATTAAAAGCAAGCGTAAAAATGCATTTTATGTAGGTAGGCATTAATAACATCCTGACAAATGAATTTCATGTTAAAAATAGTGGTAGAAGTGGGAGTGTATACGGTGGTATACCATACCCCCACTTCTACTGCCTTCATTGTACAAATATCAAATTCAATTTACTTATATTCCCTTTACATTTTTCATACAGGCACTTATAGATTTTCACTTAGACCACTGGTTAAAAAAAAATTTGAATACAAAAAAAAAGTATTTACTTTTATACATTATTGTAGTATTAAAAGGTGTTGACATATTGAATTTTTGGTTTCTATGCATTCTGGTGGGACTTTATATTGCACTTAAATTGTATCCAGCAGTGTGTTCTGTCTGTTTGCATATGGCAAGTACCGAACAGCCAGAGCATACCTATACCTGTATTAAAAGGGAAACGTTTCTTCAGGTCCGTTTGTGCGTGCAATTTCCGTACAATTTTAAAGAACGCAAATTGCATTTCTTGATGAATTAGGGCCATTGATGTATAATATCGGGACAGTCCCTGATACAAGATTAAATGTCACTGTTTTTCAGCACTGACAAAGTACTGTTCTTTTTGTGTATTTCAAATGCATTTATCACTGTCTATTCCTATTTGTTTGGCTTTATAAGTTACTATTAACTGAATATCTGTGCGGAGTATGTAAGTTCTTCCTGTGTTTGCATGGGTTTAAATGGAGTGCTTGCACAGTCCAAAAACCTCCTGGTAGATTAATGTTAGCATGTGTTTTACATAATCTACACTGGGTCAGTGACAGATGTGAATAATTAAAAAGCACTGAATAATATGTTATCACAATAAAATAAAGGTTAATGATAATTTCTCAAAATAACCACAACACCTCCTAAATGATTTTGCTGAACCCAATTTTCTAGTTACTGTAATATATGACTATTTTCTATTATGCAATATGCATTGTAATGAAGATAATGTAGTTTTGTTACACAAGTAGGATCAGAGATCTATTTACGCTGTTAGAAATAAGCACAGTTGTAAACCTCTGATGGAAACTACATTTTATGGTTTGTTTTATCTGCCACCCTCTCTGTCCAGGTGAAACTCCATTGGCTCTTGCCGCATGCACCAATCAACCAGTGGTGGTTGACCTGCTAATTGGGAACAGCAAGACCAATGTCTCCATCCAGGACTCTATTGGAAACACTGTGCTCCATGCTCTGGTCATTATGACCAATGATTCCGACGATGTCAATACTTTCATAACAGCTATGTATGACAAAATTATACGCAATTGTAAAGACAAGTCTTTAGAACTTATTACAAATAAAAAAGGCCTCACACCACTGCAACTAGCAGCCAAGACAGGAAAAATGGGGGTAAGTCTTGAAATTAATTTTGATTAATAATAACATGAATCAAAACAATTATGTCTATCTACAGTCATCCTGCTCATAGTCGACTCAGTTTGGGTTATGTATCTTATCAATAAATGGGGATATGAGTTGTGACTCAACTATTCTGAATTTCACTTTAAATGCACTCTAACTTAATTTTTTATTTTACCTTTGTATTTGTCTAATGGAATATCTAGATATAAATGTATAATAATATGCTTATTACAGGATGTTACCTAGATTCTGTGAAGGTGTTACAAAGTCATCTTGCAGATCTAACCATTGATTGAGGGCCAATCTCTGTTATATAATCCCTTTATCTTATTTCAAAACCTTTCTATCAGTCTTATTCATGTTCAGTGACTCTCTCACAATACAATATCACGGGAACACGGCTTAGCGGTAAGAAGTGAATATGACATAATTGAGAGTCTGGTCAGGTCCAAAAAGTGCAGAAAGTAGACAACAGGATTCTATAAAATTGCCCATAGCTTGCAGAAAGAGATGGAATAAAAGTATATCTACAATGTGCTTCCTCCTGAGTTATAAACAAACAAATTCAATACACTTTTGAGGTTAGAGCACCTTTAAGTTTGGGGAAAATAAGAGAAAATAGCTTTGCCATTTCTTTCAAATCCAGTTAAGATAAATTAATGTTGCTTCATGTTCAGTAATGATTATTAATTTGATCTCCTAACCCAGATTTATTTATGATTGTCTCTAGGTGCTAAAATATATTCTCAGTAGAGAAATAAAGGAAAAAGAAAACAGGGTGTTGTCCAGAAAGTTTACGCATTGGACGTATGGTCCTGTCTCCTCCTCTTTGTATGATTTGACTGATGTGGATACTTGCTCACGAAACTCAATACTTGAAATGGTGGTCTACAATAGAAAAATTAATGTAAGTGGAATAAAAAGTGGGAAAAATAACTATTAAATAACTAGAACAATGAACTAGTCCAATTGCCAACTGACATTACATTGCACATAAAAGTTTTGGCACTAATTCAGGATACCTGAAGTGAATAGGTATTATAGTTTTTACAATCCTATAAAACCGTCCTGTTCTGGTCAGGCCCCTGTCATGTTTCCGAGGGTGAGCCCACCTGAGTCTGGAACTTACACAGTTCTACTGCATTCCAACCACATTTAAGGTTTCATTTAGAGTTGGGTGTAATTCCATCTGTAGGGTGTAAAACTCATACACAGTAAAATGATGTGGGATTTATATTACAACATGAGAAGCAGAATGGGTGCATGCAAGGCCAACTCAAGTACAGCAAGGATGTGGACACTCAAGTGTGGAACGCCTCCTGTAGATATGGCCTACTTAGAATAGGTTATATCTCCAGATATATGTATCCAGGTATATATTTTACAGGGTCTCAATGGCTGGTGTAAAGATACATGCTGATGCTCACTAGTAAAATAAAAAACCCCAAATAAAAATAGATGTAAAATAACACATACCTCCTTCCCCACCCCCACAAATAAAACATTAAATTATGCACTGATGCTTATGGACTGAAATTAATACATCCAATGCGGGAGGGAGGCAGTGAGGGGTCCCCCATAAAGCCCACAGCCAGCATCCTATAGCAAGGAGAGTAGTGTCCCCTGTACAAGTAGGAGCCAGCATGGGGTGAATTTCTCAGGGGGATCAGGTCCAGGAAAACCAACCCTGTGCTGTGACTGCTCCCAACCTACCTGATGCAGCTGGAGATTGGGGCTGTAATTTAAAGAGTAAAAAAAAGCACTTTCATGTGTGACACTAAAGACTTACTGGTCCCAGTAAGTCCTGGCAGCCATTAACTGCTTGGGCATTTGTAGAACTACACGTGCCAGCATGCCCGAGACCTCCTTCCCACTGTAACGGGTCCCTGGCTATCTCGTTACCTCTTTTCTCTATCTCTCCCTTTTCTCTTCCTTATTCCCCTCACCACACAGTTGGCCTCAGCTCATTTCAGCCTCAAGTACTTGGTGTCGCCCCTCTGGGTCTTAGTGCTGGAGCCACACACTCACTGGGAGGTGTGAACAACAGTACCAGATGGGGCGTTACATTGAGATTAACACAATACTTGCATACGAAATCCTTGGATACAAACCTAGTGTTTTGTAAGGGCTTGTCATACAGGGAATCTGTTTTTTGGATGAAATTTTCCTGTCCCAGGAGAAGTGACTCAGCGGGTTGGAAGAGAGGGTATGTTTTATTTCGTAAGAGGAGCTCTATAATATATGCAATATAAAGTTCCTTCAGTATGATTGCTCACAGTGAGATATTTTCACAACACTAGATCACATTTATGTAATATGATGTGTGCTACTTAGAAACAAGTGTATGTGATTTAGTAATTGTAAATGTTTTCTTCTTTTTCCTTAGAACCGCCATGATCTTTTGGCTTTACAGCCCCTTCATGCCCTACTTCAAAAGAAATGGGAAAAGTTTGCAAAATTCATGTTCTTTCTGTCTTTTCTTTTTTATATTACATTCAATCTTGTTTTTACTCTTGTCTACTATCGGCCACGTGGAGGTCAGGTAAACCTTCAATTGACAAACAAATCGCTATTTATTAATATAGCACTAACAAGTTCCACATGACTTCATGTAAGACATGTTAGGACAGACGATTACAACTAACAACTGACAGTTATAGACCTGCTCACAAGAGTTTGCATCCTAAAAAGAGTAAACAAACTGGAGCATATCTTTATAAATACATTTGCACCCAGGACATGTAGTGGAGGCACCGTACCACTGGATAAAGGTTAGTTTCCCAGGCACCGGCTCTTCCTGAGACCCTCTCTCTGCTCTCTAAAGCATAAAGCAGGGGCCTCTTCTGAGCATGTGTGGTCCTGCGCATGTGCCCCCTGCTCATACACTGGCACAGAACAGACCTCAAGGAGGGGCAGGGGCCTCAGAAGGGGGGGATGACATGGCGCTAGTCACCTCCATGCACCATAGCCGTCAAACAAACCCCCCATACTATCCCCAATCATGTGTTCTGTTTTTATTGTTTTCAAAAGTATACATAAGTATACAAAAGTATATCAAAAGTATACATAAGTATGTTTTCCTGGTGGCCAGGAAGCGCTTAGCTTGTCTCAAACTTGTATTTTCTGTTGTATATTTACAGTTTTCCTACTATAAAACGTTACAGCATATATTGTCATTTTCTACATAAAGATTATAATGTATTTTTCCTCATTGTAGGCTGTACACACATTGAGCTTATCTAGTATTAACGGATTATTGGAACTCGTTGCACACGTATTTATAATGATTTCTGCCATATACGTAATTATTCAAGAGGTACGTTACTGTCCTGAATCCAGTAACCAATTCACTTTCTGGAAGCTGGTTTCATTCTGTACATGCTGAACTGAAAACAACTACACTGCCATGAAAATTCAACTGTATTGTTCACTATTTTCCTAAAGTGGGACTTCTATAAATAAAAAAAATAGCTCTAGTGAAGCTGCTAACAATGCAATTTACGTAATAAAAATATAGTCGTTCACATTCTCATAGATAAGTCTTTGTAGAGTACAAAGATGGTTTAATGTATACATTTAGGGTCGTTTATGAAGCGCATCATATTCCATTTCAAATTAAGTAATTACCCACATTTAGTGTCATCGCAGGGGATGCTGCTGAATCCAAAAATTAAGCTCTAAAAGCCACTTTTACACTTATACACACAAACAAATCAGAAGTAAAGATTTTTTTTTTAACATTTGCTTTGATGGCGAAGCACAAAATCACTTGGCTTTGATTTATATAAAAAAAAAACCTCTATAATATAACCGATATAATATTTCTAATCTCGCACAAATGAAAGTACAAAAATAAGTCATTTTAAATCCTATAATGTATGCAGGAACAATGAAAGCATCTACTAGCTTCAGAGGGGAATAGCAACCAGCCAATCAGAAGTGGCAACCGCCAACATCATCACTGTGCATTTGCACCAGCTCTCTTCCACCCTCAAGTGATATGGAAATATATGCTTCTCCTTGCACGTCTATATCTGTTTGCAATTATGCAAACAGAACCGCACTGTTTCTAACCTACGTTAGACCACTCCTACCCTCCCCTATCCCGCCATTCCAGTTGAAAGCAGGTGCATGTATCAGATGCAAGCAAATATGCATACACACATATGCGTGCAGTTTTATTTGTGGGCATGTGCAGTACAAACGTGCATATTTTATGCTAAAGAAGCAGGTGTACTCCCAACTCTGCAGTAATCCCGTTGTGTCTACTTATGCATGGCTGCAATTTGTGTGCAAACCTTCTGTATCATAGAAATAGGCTGTATGATGGGTGCTTCAGGAGGTCACAGTGTGATTAGCCTTGTACTTGCTATGTGCATGACTGTATGTACTGTGTGTAAATGTAAAAAACTTGGAAAATGAATATAGCAGCTGTACAAATCTAATATTTAAATTGAAGACACTTCTTGACTGTGAACATAGTCACGTAAATTTCAAATAGAGCCTCATGTACAGTTAGAGGCATTTTAGGTCACAAACACAGATATAAAATGAGTGGGGAAATGGCATATTTACATGGGAATGCAGAGCATCACATATTTTACAATACGTGTGCCTCAGCATACTACATTAAATGTGTCTGCTGCATGAAGAAATGGTTAAAGCTTTAAGCGTATCATCTTTTTTAATGATTTAAGCATCTCATCATGCGGTATTGATGCCAGTTATCCTCAAGTTGATGATGACTGTCGTTCTAATGTTAAAAAAATGTAATAAATTAATAAATTAAAAAAACAGTGTGGTCCCCACCCCAAAAGTGCTACCAGTGCTCATATCCTTGCATGGAGTCCCCCTGCAAAATCTGCTATCAGCACTAGACTATGACAGGTTGGGCTGGTGACACTGTAACAGAGAAGCCTGCAGCATGGGGTCCTCCTGTCTTAATGTCAGCGAATCCTAAACTGTTCAGCATGGGGCTGAATTTCCTAGGGGAATCAGGCAAGCAAAAAAATATCTGCCCACCCCCAGAAGTAAACAGTACCACAAAGAAGGCACAAGGGCTCTTCCGAAAAAACCCTGGTGGTGGAGTTAGGGTAATAAAGTCTAATTGGTTATACCAGGGCCAGCTGGGACCTGTAGTGCTCCTGTAAAAAACATATATATTAAAATAAACGCACACCCACACAAAAGTCCTTCATTAAACACACTCCCATACACACCCTTTTTAACTATTTTATTTCTCAGTTAAATCCTTTGGAGTTGGATCCTCTTTTGTATTGCAGCTTGTGAATCTTTTGGGGGGAAATAAAACCTTAAGGAACCAATACAGAGCGGGTTTTATATGTCAAAGATAACATGCTCTGTGAGGAGCTGCAACACTAATGACATGTAAAACCCACTCTGTATTGGTTAGTAGTGTTGAGACCTCATGTGAGACGCTACATTCATATACTGTAGTTCAATGATACATTTTATCTGCTGGGCGGACCACTGCAGCACAGCAGGGCAAAACCACAGCATTTTGCAGAGCACGTTGGATGCGCATCACAATGACCTGTGTTTGATTGACCCTTTTTGCTGCTCTCTTCCTCCCATTCCTCTCCCTTCTAGACAAATATCTGATAAGCAAGAAAAGTCATTCTACATCAGTGTGGAAGGGAAATAGTGTAGCTGGAAGTGGTCTGGTAGTGGGTGGGTAGACAATTTTAGCACACACATGTAGGAGAAGTTATTATCTGAAAATACATCAAGAACAATTATAATATACAACAGTGAGTATATAAGACCTATATAAACTGGCAAACAATTAATGTGTTAAGATCCATTTTGTTAGCAAATGTTATATTGTATAAATTATTTGAACTATAGCGTTAATATATAAATTGTATTAGATAACTGCTTTTTCTCCTATCTAGGGTGCAGCAATCTTCTGGGTGAGACCCTCAGCCCTAAAATCGGTTGTGTCCGATGCTTGGTTCCATATTCTGTTGTAAGTAGATACAATAATATTGTAATAAAACTCTGTAAATATTGCAGAAAAATCAAGAAATGTACAAGAATAACCATCATCTGAAGGAAAACCTTTATGTGTTCTAAATTTAGATGTTCTATGTTTTAGTTAATATGCGTTTAACCTGTGTGACAAGTGAAAAGTTGTGAAAAATTAAAATCTGCCTATTTTGTTTTTAAGTTTCATACAAGCAGTCCTGGTTATCTTATCATTGTTATGTTATGTATTTGATGCACAAGAATATCTGGCCTTTTATGGCATAGCCGTGGCGCTTGGATGGACAAACATGCTGTATTACACAAGAGGATTTCAGTCCCTGGGAATCTACAGTGTTATGATACAGAATGTAAGTGGCAATATTTACTATTCTGACATAAACAGTCTAATTACTGCTGGTTAGCTAGGAGTTTTATGTGTTATGGTATATTGTATTGAATAATGTCCACTTACACCTATTATGAAGAAAACCTGCACTCCCAGCGCTCTTAGCATCCATATGTGCACAGTCATTGCACGCATGTGGAAAATCTGCACACGCAGGTGTGATGATTTATCATACCTGGCCATGCTGGTCCATTGTTTATGATATATTACCACTTAAAATTCAATATATATAACTTTAACTATGATTGACAAATATGGGGAACCAGAGGGCTAGAAAAAGTATATGTTTTTATAGTCCACACTTTGTGAGAAACGAGGTGCAGACTGGTTGAGGTGATATTAATACCTTGTTTCATCACAACATATATCAAACTAGACTCAATTCAGCAGTATTGTAGGCTGTATCTTCAGTAACAACATTCAAATAGCTTACGTTACAAATAAAACGGTTGTTCATCAATTTAGGGAAGATCCCGCATTGTGAATAAACCAAATATAATGTGATTATGTTGCTACATTATTGAATAGGGGATAGAAGAAAGGAGGAAAGAGGAGGGAGCTGGTAAGTATCATTGAAGCTTGTATGACAAGCGGTGGAAGAATGCATCTGGAGGGATCCATGAGGGAGCTTCTGAGTAAGAGGCGTGCCTCAGTTATTCTATTGGGTGTACAGCAGGGAATCTTTAAATTCCATCTACTCGAACCATAGAGTAGGTAAATATTCTCTATATTTGTCAGCTGATGAGTAGACTTTTATACGTCTATGGACGACATGATTTAAACGCGCAAACCATTCCTTTATGGAAGAGAGTGTTGGAGATCCCCAGTGGAGCACTATGAAAGCCTTTGTGGCGCAATCGCGGTATTTTAGGGTGGATTTTTTTATATTGAGAAATAGGCAATTTCACATTAAATTTATTTTATTTCCAGGTTATCTTGAATGACGTCTTAAAGTTTTTATTTGTTTATATTCTGTTCTTATGTGGATTTGGTGTAGGTAAGTAGTTTCTTTTCTTTGTGTTATATATTCAGTAGATGGTCATATATTCTTCCATGACAGATGGGGTAAATTATATTTCTAAACATCTCAAATGGCTACTTAGGTTTTTTGGGTATGATTAGCTAGTGTCAAACAGGCATTTTACACCATAACTTTTCAGACAGAACTGCCTTTGTCATTTATAGTAGTGTCACTACGGAATCTTTTGAAATATCTGTCTTTTCTGCACCTACTGCTCCAATTGTGTATCTAGCCCTTTGTATAATGAAAGAGTAATTATAGAGAGGAGTTTTCATTTATAATATTATTATTATGATTATGCAGAGCGATTGTCATATTGGTGCGTATAGTGACACATGTTTGCATAGTGTAGGCACTGCGTGACGTGTAGACTTCAACTATGTTGGTGTGCAATGAGTACACCAATTGACCAGTATTATTCTGTAATTAGCAAAAGTCAGATTAAGCATTTTAAAAGACTTGAATATGCAGTTTGTGAGAGTAAAACTAGAAACATGAAAGCAATAAATGAAGAATATAATCTTTTTTTCCTTTCCTTATACAGCCCTTGCCTCATTAATTGAACGTTGCGCTGCCGGTGATGACTGCAGCGCTTATAATGGTTTCAGAATGGCTACTATGGAACTGTTTAAGCTCACCATAGGTTTGGGAGACCTGCAGATCCAGACAAACTCAAAATATCCTGTCCTATTTCTGATTCTTCTGATTGTTTACGTCATACTGACTTTTGTGCTTCTTCTAAACATGTTAATTGCATTAATGGGAGGAACTGTGGGAACAATTTATGAGAAAAGTGAGCACATTTGGAAACTTCAGGTGTGTATGTAAAGTCATTTTTGTTGTTTTCCAAACAAAATATTTTTTATTGAATGTTTGCTACGAAATAATTTGGTGTATTTTATCCACACTTGTTCTATAACGACCCCTTTCAATTAAATAAACTTCTCATTGTTTCTCCTAAACTGCTGCTTAGTTTAACATCATGTATCATCATCATCCCCATTTATTTATATAGCGCCACTAATTCCGCAGCGCTGTACAGAGAACTCACTCATATCAGTCCCTGCCCCATTGGGGCTTGCAGTCTAAATTCCCTAACGCACACACACAGACAGACAAACAGACAAGGGTCAATTTTCTTAGCAGAAAATTAACCTACCAGTATGGAGAACATACAAACTCCTCACAGATAAGGCCATGGTCGGGAATTGAACACATTACCCCAGTGCTGTAAGGCAGAAGTGCTAACCACTACGCCACCGTGCTGTCCATGTAGGGCTTACTTTAATCATAAGAGTGCAGGATGATGGAGCCTGTCTTACAGGTGGCAGTGTGCCTGGAAATGCAAGGTGAAACATGGAGGCGCACACCAGTTCCCCTGAAAATATGCCCTCTTCATCCCTTTATCATTACAATAATCTTGCGCCACAAACTGCAAAATAAGGGTAATCTGTGCATCTGCTCTGAACTTCACTAGGATTGCTATCACTCTGCCCAACAGCTCCCTCTCTGCCTGTGCCAAGTGCTGCTCCTCCACAGTTATGGCCATCTTCCTCTGTAAGCCTATGCACCCTGGCAATCTAGGCATGTATATACACACGTACCCCACAACATTCCTGATTGGAGAATCAAGGCAAATTTAGCCCCCGATCTGAATAAAGCAAGCCCATTTATCACTAGATGATGGCCCTTGATAATTGGTAATGCCCCTTTGACCTCCATTTGTTGTTATTGTTGAGAATCCCTGCAGTTTTGTATCACAGTTATGATATCATTTTATCATATAGTTTCAGCTGTTGTGTGGCTATAGGCTGTCATACATCTAAAAATAATCCGCCTGGAAGTGGGATTTTTATACATATTGGGCTGCTTAGTTTACATGGTACGTACAGTTTGTCTGAGCTGCATTCAGCCACTTGATTACCCCAGTTCAAATCCGATGTGAAATAAGACTAATTGTTCTTTAGGAGAAGTACGCACAGAGTACACTCTGACTAAATGTTGCTTTCTGTATGTAGACAGACTGATATGCACATGCATATGTGCAATATAAAGCCCCATCAGAACACATGCAAAAAAAAATCCTTAATACTATAATTATTAGATTATATTTAAAACAAGTTCTTATTTTTTTATACATGAAATACATATATCAGGATGTTATTAATGCATACTGTACTTAAAAATAATTTTTTATAGGTTCTCTTACTTGCAAACACATGTTCTGCCATACATACATGTAGTCAGCACTATTAGTTGGCACTTACACCTGTCCTGTAGCTGGTGCAAGTGATACTGATAAAAATCATGTACCTCAGAGATGCCCAAAGCTGGAATCAGCCAAATGTGTGTGTACTCAACTTCAGCACTCCCTCACTGTACATTGCCTAAGTTAGTCCACGCTTTCCCTCCCCCATTTCGCCTTTCAAGTTGTAGGCGAGTCGGAAGTGTCATTTGCATATGTACATGAATTTCATGCAATTGCGTTCACTGGCGTAAGTCATGTTCTAGCGCATGCAGAGCTATACGCAAGATTCCACGCACACGTTCGAAGATGAATTAGGCCCAGAGTGTGAAAATGCTCCTTGGAGCCTAATACCTATGTTTATTAATAACTGTGGCCATGGGCTGAAATAGTTGCAGCCTAGGGAGCAAGGCTTTTGGGGGTGACAGAGACAGGTATAAACTGAAATTCATTTTAAATTTAAGAGAAAAGTTGTTCTCTAAAGTAAAAAGAATATATAAAAGAAAAGTGTAGTAAGGTTTTAATCTTGATAGATTCCCGTGGTAAAGGCTGAAGACCATGAGTCATCCTAAGGTGGGCTCTTGAGGATAAGCGATTAGGAGAGTCAAGCATGGTGAAAGGTACGGTAGCTCCACCCCTCCCCCTGCTTTCACATTTTCACCCTCATTGGCGCTCAATCATGCCTCCGTTCTGTTATACAGTTATGATTTTAATGAAAATTAAATGGGTGACAAAGTTTGCTTTTACATTTAGCATGTCGTGGAAAGCGAGGTGGTGCTATGAGCATATTAGCCTAGGGCAGCCTGAACCTTTATTCAGGTCCTGACTATGCCCTCCCTATGGGAGGGAAATCATAGTCGTCATCTTTTATTATACACTAAATAAATTTAAATCATTTAATATTATATTTTTCAGAGAGCCAGAACTATTCTAGAGTTCGAAAAAAGCTTGCCCAAACGCTTCAAGAAGACCTTTAAACTTGGAGAGAAATACAAAGTCTCAGATAATGACAAAAGAATATGTTTAAGGTAATGTGAAGAAGAGTAGATGTGATCACTCAGCAAACTAATTATACATTTATCATAATTTATAACTATTATAATATACCAACAATGGCTGATGTTTTTGTTCTTTGCAGAATAAATGAAGTTGAATGGACTCATTGGCACAATAAAGTTACCGATAAAACTAAAAGTGTGGACACCCAGAGTTAAATGGTGTGTGGATTCACTTTAAAAACAAAACTCAATATTTGGATGAATTTTATGTGGCACTTTATTTTTATTAACATGCCCATTAGCTAAAAACACAAATGGAAAAAAAAACAAAAAAAAACATGCAATACACTCATTAGCATACAAGCCTTTTGAATTCTGATTAAAACAAGTAAAGGTAAGCAGCATGGTAGCACAGTGGTTAGCAATGCTGCTTCACAATGCTGGGGTCATGGGTTTAATTCCGACCAGGGTCCTATCTGTGGGGGGTAAATATAAATGTCTATATGAGAAAATATATCCTATGTTAACATAAATTAAGGCATTGTTACCATTCTATAGTTTGAGATTTTAGCAACTTTTTTACATTGTCAGATCTGGCACATCAGTGTTTAGAGCAAGTTGAAGCCATGTCCTTCTTCCTGAGAATATCACATGTAAACTTGGCCTTGGTGCAGCTATTTATTTGCCTGGGTGTGTTCGGCAAGTTTGAGCCATGTCTTTCTTCTTTAGAAAATGAATCCTCGCTGTCTTATTTTCCATAAGTAAGCCAACTTCATAAGTGTGGGAGTCTGTTGTCTGGGACCTAAGAAAGAAGGTGGAGAATCAAGTATTTCAGTGATTCATAAATTAATTTGTAAATCACTTCAGATTTACCCAAAATTTGCAGAATAATTTACACCTCCTGGAGAATCAGGCCAATCACAGTGTATGGAACATAAAGAAGCCAATCAGCAAACATTAAGAAATGTCACGTTTCTCGCCTTAAAACAGTCTCTCACGGCCCCTCTGAAAAATAAGCATATATTAAAAATATTTCTAAACTATCAACTTGCATTGCTGGAAAATGTCAGCCACCATGTATTAAATCAGTTTAAAAAGTAGCAGTTTCACATTCTCCTCCCAATTCAGTACAATGGAACTTGGAAGGCAGCAACAGCCGGTTAGTTGTTCGCTTCGTTAAAAAACTGTTGCTGCACTTGGCCAAACAGTAAATTTGCTCTACTGCGATTTAATTACTTAAATACACAGTGGACCTCATTTATGAAAAACAGCACTTGGATTTCTGCCAAAGCCCATAGCTGTGTTTGCAGAGCATCAGAAGCTTACGCTTCATTATGGGTGGAGTTGAGCGGAAAGACGGTGTTCCTTGAAAGGTAAGGAGTAGGCATATCAGTGTGCCCAGTTTTGTGTAAAAAAACAAGATTTCAGTTTATAGAGCAAAATTATTACATTTGGATAAAGGGGTGGAGAGGGCAGATGGCCATTTCCACTCCACAAAAGGAAATTGTTTTCTGTCCTATAGTTTGAATCAGTCACACATTGCATCTTCCGGTTGCACTTTAAGAGAGAGGCCCATTTCAAGTCCCATTTTGCATGATTTAAAACAAATCTTCAAACACACATAGGTGCCACATGTAACAAAGACACTCCTGATATCACCTCACCCTCATGACAAGTATAAGCCAAAATTGTGGCTAAACCAAGCAGTATTTTAGAGGAACAAGTGCAAGTTTGTTTTAATAAAAAGGGTCATAAAGTAGTTGGAAGGTTGAACTGACCTTTGCACTTTAACACAGTTCTCTTCAGATATTTGCACCTTTCCACATACATTCTAATCTGTGGAGGTGTCTCCCAAGATTGGAGAGTAAGCATGCAACTTGATGTGCACTGGGTCTAGGTGTACATTCTATTGCACTTTGCATAAAATGTGCATAGTTAATGAGGTCTAGTGTTATTAAATGCAATTTTATGCAATTTATTGCTTGATATTTATTGCGCAGTCCCTTATTAAAAAAAACACATAATTCCTGTATTTCAAAGGAGCATTTCCTGCCAAGAATCTTTCAAGAACATTGATTATCTCATTAAACTCTATGGTGAAGATCAATCATCTGGAAATTATACAAGGTTTTGAGTCTATATATGCAACATTGAATGACTGAAGATTGTTGCAATACACAGTAATTAAAAGTGTGTCAGTTGAAACAACAGTATTTATTTTTATTAATTGGTTACATCGTGCCACTAAGAATCATGTAGCCTAGTCATAAGGAAGAACTTCATCCAAGTATACAGTATATTTCTTTTAGCCCCCAGTTGGACAGCCATGGACTAGAAAAACATAGATCTGTTCATGTTACTGACATTTAATGCTGGTCGATGATTTCATTGGCAGGTGTGTGGCTATTATCTGAGGAAACGTACCTCTAATTTCTGGCCGGACTGCCAGGCTTACATATTATGACAATCAACTGGAATGCAAACTAATGCAGTCAGTTTTTGAACAACCCCTTTAATAGAACTAGCCCCCATGTAGAAATGATGGTGGGTCTCAGTGTCAGACTGGGGCATGAGGGGCCCATCGGGGGACAGCAACGGTAGGGGCCCACCAGAGGGGGTGTGTTCAACCACCATAGAGGTGAGACCAGACACTAGAGGGGGAGTGGCCAGCGCATGAAGGACATAGCTAATGGCATAGCGTAGTAAATCAAGAAATGTAGTGTATATAAAGAGTGCATAGTCTAGGCCCCGCCCCTCAGTTCAGGACAAAGTCTTGCTCCACTAGAATCAGAACAGTTGGCAGACTGTCCTGCTCTCCCCTATCTGTCCTTTGCAGTGATCACTACGTTCATGGGTTGGCTAAAATCTAGTCAAGCCCAGGTTGTGCATTTAGATAGATGAGAGAGAATATATATATATATATATATATATATATATATATATATATATATATATATGCGCAATAATGGAACAAATAAACATTCATATTATGCCACACAGTAGTGACCCAGTTCAATTTATGCCACAGTGTTCAATGTATGCTGCAATTCATATTATGCCACACAGTAATGCCCCCAATGCATATGCCACACAGTACTGCCCTTAAACAATATTATGCCACAATGCATTTTATGCCACACACTAGTGCCCAGGTTTAATGTATGCCAAATTGTTCAATTTATGCCACAATGCATATTATTCCACAGAATACTGCCCCCAAACAATAATATCCCACAGAGTACTGCCCCCAAAACAATATTGTCCTACAGAATACTGTCACCAAATCATATTATGCCAAGTTACTGCCCCCAATCCATACCTTCCCCAGGGTAAAAAGTGAACATTGTCAAGTTTTAAAAAAAGCAAATAAAAAATTACAAGGAAATAAAGTAAACATGACTTGCCTCTGCTTCATCTCCTCTCTGTGGTCGGCTGGGCAGGCTCCAATGTCATGAATTGTGTGACTCTTAAAGGTGTAGGTGACTCGTCCTTTTGCAAATTTTTGACTCGGGTGAGCTCCACCTACATAGAAAAGGGCAAAGGCAGATTGTGAACTTAAAGCACTCTAATTCTATTAATGTAAATGTGAATAATGGACTGACATGTTAAGGCTGTTAAGCAGGCACCATTCTGTTTAGTGTGACAAAAATTTACAAGAACTCTCATGAAATCATTCCCAGCATTCACCTGTCACACAAGCCCAAAAGTGCTGCTCTACAGAATCCCTAGGTTGCAATGGTTCATTGTGCAATAAGCTCCCCTGCTCTCACCCCATTTTGCTTATAATAAGCCCCCCTGCCTTCACCCCATTTTGCTAATAATAAGCCCCCTGCTCTCACCCCCATTTCACTTTAACAAGCCCCCCTGCCCTCACCCCCATTACATTGCCACAAGCCCCATTGCCCACCCACACATCACCATAACACACACAACACAGCTACCTTGTTTCAAGAGCGCTTCCTGCACTGCACACATGGGATAGCACCTGTAAGATGGTGTGCGTCCCATGGGACTCCTGAGAATCATGGAATGGAATAGTCTAAGCCGGGAGGGGGGGTGCGGGAGATAAAGTATCAGCGGCTTCTCGGACGCAAGAAGGAAGTTGGCCGCTTCTTGCCCGCTGCCCCCCCTGGTCGGGGGGAGATCCATCTCTCCTCAAAAAGGGGGTGTGGTCCTAAAGCTTCGGGGCCCACTGGTGATTCTCCCGGTATCGTGGTGGGCCAGTCTGACGCTGGTGGGTCTATTCCCAACCTTCTGCAGAGCATAATGGTAACACAATCCATCCAGTCCTCTTAAATAGCTTTCAAAGATTCATGGACCTTTTGTTGAATTTATAGGTTTGATTTATTCTCAGCAGCGTGAAAATAAAAATCTCTTAACCCTTTCAGTGCTAAGGACGAGTGGGACTTGTCCTCCATATGAACACCTAAAGACACACTCCTCCTCTGCATTTAAGGGGTTATAAAAACCCAGAGATTATTCCCACCCTGATTTGATACTACCAGAAGAAAGGAATCTATCCTCCATTAGAAACACGAGTGCGCATGCATGCTGGCGTCACAACGTGCACGAGCATAGTCTATTAAAGTCAATGGGAAATGCCAAGGATATTAGGAGGCTTGTTTAGAGCCTCTGTCTATCTATTTCTGGCACTTACAAAAATGGTATGAAAAAGGGAAGTCTCCTCTTTCAAATGATGGTACAGCTTTTTTTTTTACTGCATGCTGATTGTTTTTGATCAGCAGGCAACATAAATATGGGATAACCCAAAATTGTTCAGCACAGGGGTGAAAAAAGCCTCAGAGGCAAAGGGGTTAATCTCACTTAACAGAGATGTAAAATAAGTTTGGCTTTATGATCCAGATGTCCAATGTACACTAAAAATAGATTTAATTTACCTGTAGATTGTGGCACAAGCATTCTAGAGCAAAATGCAGAAGCTGAAAGTGATTTTTCACTAATAAAATGCATTCTTATTTCCACAGGATCAAGCTATACCAACTTGACTTACATTGATGAAACAGAACATTTAGAACAAAATCAGCATATTAAAGAGAAGATGGAAAATGCAGAGGATGAATTGCTGGAGACTGCACTCTAATTCAATTAATGTAAATGTGAATAATAGACTTACATGATGAGGCTGTTAAGCAGGCACCATTCTGTTCAGTGTGACAAAAATTTACAAGAACTCTCATAGAATCATTCCCAGCATTCACCTGTCACACAAACCCAGAAGTGCTGCTCTACAGAATCCCTATGTTGCAATTGTACATTGTGCAAGCACAGTTGAGCTCTGCCCTTTAACAGCACACGGTGAAGATTGGCATAACTAATCCCAGTATGTTATAGCATTCAGTAAGGAATTTCTTACATTTTCTGTCTAGCTATGTGAAAGATCATTTAAATAGGAAGTATCAAAGTTTTGCTGTAAATATGTGTATTGTACATTTTAGGCATACCTAAAGAACCATGTGTGATAGTCCAGAGATTAGACATTAAGTTTGAGAAATCACTACTTCAAATGACTCCTGTCTTTTATTTTTTTTGTTATAAGACAATCAGTTCCCCAGATCACTGACAATAGACATGAGGTATTATCCATGTCTATTGTCTACTTTGATTGTATAGTTGTACAGTAGCTGATCATAGGCAAACCGAGAGGGAGAGGGGGGGGGGGGGTTCCTAGTGCCTGAAACCCCCCTCCAAGCCTTGGGCACTGTATAATTGAGGTGGCTGGACTATGCCCCCGCTTCACACGGTTCTGCTTGAAAAGGGAAAGCTGCGTGCACCTAACAGTAGTGCATGCAGCATTGCCCATGTATATTATGGGGGATAGGAAGAGTTGAAGAGCAGCCAAGCACTGTCTAAATTATAGTCACGCTCCCATGCACGCTGGTCACGCCCACTGGCGGCGTGGTGTGGAAACCCTCTCTACAAATCCTGTGTTTGCCTCTGCTGATCACAATATGAAAATCTATGAACCACTAACATAGGTGTATGAGTCTTCAATCACCTCATTTTACATATTTTAAACACAGAGTGGCCGGCCTACATCCTCTGCCTGATGTTCTCTGCTGACAGGGACGTGTACATATTGCGCTGTTGCTCGAAGAGAAAAAGGAGTCAGGGCACTACTCACCCCCCCCCCCCCCCCCCCACACACACACACAAAAAAAATCTAGGTCCTCCCCTGCTGCAGCGATCACCATAGTGAGCTATAGTGATATATAGTGAGCTTATCCACTGATGTGATGCTCACTGCTGCCAGGTACACCCCGCTGCTGCGGATCCTCCAGATGATTGGAATGGATACTGTAATGCAGCCATGGATCTCCATCTGTTTTCAGTGACTTCATGATATTCTTTTAATTTGAGTGAAAGGGGTCGGACATGCTGAAGTGATGAATGTTTTTTGAGGTTATGTTGTTCAACTAAACTGTATTTGTATTTTTTTATAAATAGAAATGTATAGTTGTTTCTTTAAGACTTTATTAAGTATGTTTAACTGTCATTAAAGCACGTGTAAACATCTTTGGTAAATATTGTTAAATTTTCTTTTCATTTATGGAATAAATTCTACCTTAAAACACATCTCTTCATCAATGTTGTTGTCTAATAATTTTACTGCACAACCACCTCCTGTTAAGTTACATAGTTACTTGTATTGTAACTACTAGTGAGCTATCACTGTCTTATGACCATCCTTTCACACTGCAATCTATTCCTCTCACTCACTGTGCACGATGGGAATTACTGACAGAGATAACCTGTGACTGCTGTGACTTGTGGTTACACGACAACTGCAGAGGACACGCGGCGGCTTCTTCTCCCTGGTGAATGGGAGGACACGTGATCACCGGGCTGGGCTGCGCGCGCTCAGTACAAAGGGCTCCGCGCGTGACGTTGGCGGGAAGAGCCGGCGGCGCGAGAGACGGGTGTGCGGGTGTCATGCAGCGCGCGGACCACAGGCTAAAAGATGAAGAGAAGCTTCCCAGGTGATGCCGGCACATTGTTACCTCATAAACCTTCCCCGTCCTTACTTGCCACAGGCAGCTTCTTCCCGCTAATCTCTCCCATATTGTGTGTGGGGTCATCACTGGGACACGTTGTAGCGTCTAATATAATGACACATTGTAAAGATGGGGAGGAGGAAGGGACTGGATGTAGGGAGTGGTACAGACAAGTGTCCCTAATCTCCAGGAGGGACTGTCCAAGCTTTGTAGGTGTCATTTCTCTCACATAGTAATGATTACATTTCCTGAAGGTGTTTGTAAGTTGATAGTACTATAATTAAGATCTTTGTTTATAGCAATATTATTTATATTTACACATTAATTGTATACATAATTACTCACCTTTACAAGACTTGTAATTGCATAACTATAGTTGTAGTTAAATGACATTATATTTCCCATGAACCATGTGTGATTTCTGAACTGAAGCTGGATCACTCCTATGACAAATTACTTTAAAAATATGACTTTCAATGGTGTTTTGAGCATTGTTGTGACCTGGTACCGGGTTGTCAAAACCCCTTGCCATGAACAAAATGTGTGCCAAGCTCAACACAATTCATGTTTAAGTAAGATTAGTAATTGATATACTGTGTATTCCAGAATGCAAGGTAAGGCAAATATAGATGTCCGTCTTGCAGCATTAATGTCAAAAAGATATACTGCTTCTCCGGTATGGCAAAAACGTACAAATATTTATCATGCATAAATAGAATGGCAAAACATAAGTACTCTGTCCTTCATAAACCCCACATATCCTCACATGCAAGTATGTAGCCAATATGTCATGTACGTCCCTCAAGTGTAATGTGTCCACACAACTATAGTCCATGGTACTCACCTCCAGGTCCTCGCATGCTGTTGAAGCTTCTTCTGCTATCCAGAAACAGAGACAGTGATGGTGCTAAAGTTAGTCATTACAGATGAACATCGATTGGCTCAACACTGGACATGGTCCCAAACCAGGTTGCACATAGTAAGGTCATGTGGCTTGGGAGGTCTTTAACAGAATATTTAATTTTTATTTACACTAAAATTGGTGCTTAGAAGGGTGACCAAAAATCTGCTATATGATTGATTAGTTTAGAAAATATGTTATAGTAATCAATTTGCCAAAGTGCATGTCATTTATTACTTATGTTTGTTCTTCCCCCACTTACCAGCGCTGTTCATCAACTTGGTACTTTACATATAAACTATAATATTCATGGAGCTGTCCCCCCCCCCCCCTCCAACATGTACTCAAATAAATAGGACTTAATTAAATTGTGCTAGTCTCATCCTTGGATATCTGATATACATATACTTACCTAGGGCAATTGTTAAAATCCACTACTAGAAACCTTTTTCATAGTTTATGTGACCAAAAATCTCTAAAATAATTTTATGCAGATGGAGTCTGTTCCGTGTCTGTACTGTAGTATTCACGCTTTTCTTTCCTCCAAATCTTTTCTTTTAGCATGATGCTATACAGTTTTTAAAGGCTAACATCCTACATCTTTAATGGTTGCACCCAATTTCTCGAAGTTGTTTGTGGATAAAATGAAATAAACAGGAAAAGCCAAATACAGCTCCCTATATAATAGTAGTAGGGAGAGAGTATTGTAGGTAACCATTAACAGTGAAGAGAATAAAATTGAACTCCACATAAAGTATAACTCCTGATATACAAGGCAGAAGCAATTAGTAATAAAGGTCCTAATTGCATTATGGTCAGTGGTCGGACCATCTTTTCTGGGATAGTGTTGCATTGTATGTATGGATCACATATTATATATTGTGATACCGTATCATTGTCCCTCAACTGTGTTCCTGGACACTTATTTTCAGCATTTGGCTACTATATGAGTATTACAAGTTGATCAGATGGTAATTATTAGAATATACTCAGAGGAAATTATGGTAGAACTAATGAGGACAGTAAAACTGTTCACACTTCTGAACTGCAAAATTGAAAAGTTATTTTCCTCTTTTCCAGTATAAATGGGTTGAAATATAGTTATACCCTAGTGCCACCTTACGGGTAAAGTATCTATTTAGAATTCCCACCTAAATATGCAAAGTTTCCTTGCTCTGCAGCCTGTCTTCCTGTTCCCATCTTCAACCAGAAGAAAAGAAATAGACAACCACTAACTTCAGTTCCTCATAAAAATGATCCAAGTTCTGGTGGGATTAATCTTGGTTATGAAAGTTTTGGCTTCTCTTCCATGGCAACAGGTGAATCAGTTTTTTTTTTTAAACACTGAGATTTGTAATTGCTGCTTTACGAATCACGTTTCTTTAATAAGCTTTCGCCCACTATGTTTACGTGTTTAAGTGGACTTTCTTCTAAAACTTATCAAAATGTAAAAATTTCATAATCAGATGCAATTACTGAAAAGGATTTGTAACAGGTTCAGTCTGTCATTGGTCTAAGTGGGGCAGTATGTGCCAATATGACATACCAGCACTTCTCTCCTTACTTTATAGCTGTTACAGTCACTGCTGTAGTTAAAAAAAAAAATTTTTGTGTGTGTGTGTGTAAATATGTAGCTTGGCAGATTCTAGTTCTGCAGGAAGAAGCAACACTGTAACACTGATGGCTGAGAGATCAGTCAACAGGCTGCAAGCTAAGAGACCTTAACACCTTGTGTGTTGCTGTGTAAATGAGATCACACAGCCTCCATTTATGCAGATGTAATTTAAGATAATATGCAGGGTTTGTTTTATTTATCAAGCAAATCAGATATGTATGTGTATTGAGAGTGTATGTATATATTTTAATCTGTAGCAGATGTATATATTCCCAACTGGACAGTTGTCCTGATGTTGTTTCGCTATATCCCCAGATGGCCAAAATGCACTTTCAAACTACAGGCTTACCTTTAACATTAGTATACATGCATAGGAATGGGAGTAGAAGAAAAACTAATAAAATGTAAGATGTATTAATTTGAATTAATTTATACTTGCATTGCTGCACATATACCTGAGATTGTTATGATATATAAAATATGTTCGCTATTCAATGGTCGTGTTTTAAAATGTCCAGCACCATATTCAAGGTTTGCTCCATTTATCATACATGTGATTGTTATATATTTAACTGTTCATATAATATAACTAAGCTTAACCGGCGCTTCACTTCCAAATGCAGCCTAATAGATTTCAAATGTAAACATACACCAGTTTACCAACACACATAAAATACATAAATAATATTTATGGAACCCCTTTAAGCGCAATTGTAATCTCATAAAGGGGATGCTTATATTTTGGTATGGTAATGTCTCCTAGATGTCTGATACCAACACGTCTCTGATGGAGTAAATCACTCAATATAGTCACATTCACATAAAAGAGAAAAAAATGTGAAATAGTGTAATACTGTAGTACTGTAATACTGAATCAAACAATCTGCACAGAAATAGCACATAATTGGTTGTAGTGCAAATGGTTCGTTCAATGTCCATAGGAAGAATATAAATACCCCAATTGGTTGTCCCCCAATGTCGGGGTACTCACAAGACAGTGGCAAAAAATAAGCGTTTACAAAAGATCTTTTTTAGACTTCCTCCGTCTTCTTCCATGCTTCATGTTTACAGTGTCAAAATGTGGTCTCCAGTGTTCAACATATAAAAAAAATTGGAAAATGTATCTAGCATAATACCGTTTATTTATATAAAAAAAAAACCAAAAAAAAAAAACGTGAATGCATTCACATTTTACAATAAATATTAAACAGCAAATAAGGTTAATAATGGCGTGTACACTCCTACCAGAAATGATGTGGGTGGGCAGTATACAAAGATATAATCAAAAGGGTCCTTGGTTAAGTCCAAGTAACTGGAAATTCCTCACATCCAATATGGTAAATTGGAAGGGTGTATTCTCGCAAAGAAATAGGTGAAATAAATATTCAGCTCTCCTACTTCAACATGTTTTGACTCATAAAAGTCTTTTTCAAGGTGCATGGAGAGCCTTAGGATCACTTCCTTAAATATTGCCTCTAACCAATAGGATGTGTAATATCCACAATAAAATGAATTCATCTAAATACATAAAAATTACAAACCTCTATCAAAGAACAATCGAGTGATTTGGACATATCCCATTGCACCATCACTTCAGTATATACTCAAAAATCCAGAAGTGAAAATTTAACTGCAAAACAGGAAGTCTCTCTTTCCAATTGTGGAACGCATCTTGATTTCCAGTTCCATTGTGTGATGTCATTTCCGGTTCCAATCGCGTAACACCACTTCCGGTTTATTTTATTTTATTTAATTATTTTGACTTCACATTTTCTTATGATGTTCCCTAGTCTCCTAAAGGAGGAATAAGCAGGTAATGAATAGGACTATAGTTCTCTTCTTATTGAATACAACTCCATTATACATCTGATTTCGATAATGTGAGATGTCTTGATTATTATAATTGATATATTCAATCTAAATATCTGTTTATATTGCCTTTTTCCCTGGTGCTATTGAATAGTTTATTCATCCCCGATTCAGGTATCTTGTTACATAACAATCTAAATTGTCAGTGATGGCTCCTATTGTCTCTAGCGCATTTTAATATAATGTGTTTATATCTGATATAGATCTTTGGATTGGCTGAATACATTAATGGAAATCCCCGATTTAAATGTGAAGATTATCTATGGCGACCATTGTGTTTACTATCTGTTACCTACTAACCGAGATTAGAAATGACGCTACAAACCATTAGTATAATAGGATCATTGTTTACTACATAGAAACCGGAAGTGATGTTACGCGATTGGAACCGGAAATGACATCACACAGTGGAACTGGAAATCAAGATGCGTTCCATAATCGGAAAGAAAGACTTCCTGTTTTATTTTTAGATTTTCCCTATTTGATTTTTGAGTATATATTGAATTGATGGCACATTGGGATATGTCCAAATCACTCGATTGTTCTTTGATAGATGTTTGTAATTTTTATGTGTTGTATAGATTAATTCATTTTATTGTGAATATTACACATCCTATAGGTTAGAGGCAATACATACTTCCAATTTACCATCTTGGATGTGAGGAGGTTCCAGTTACTTGGGCTTATCCCAAGGCCCTTGTGATTTTATCTTTGTATATATAACACCCACATCATTTCTGGTAGGAGTATATACGCCATTACTAAGCTTATTTGCTGTTTAATTTTTATTGTCAAATGTGAGTGCATTCACATATGTTTTTCATATAAATAAATGGTATTATGCTTGATACCTTTTTCTATATGTTGAACACTGGAGACGACAATTTGACACTGAACATGAAGCATTGAAGTAGATGGAAGTAGTCTAAAAAAAGATCTTTTGTAAAGGCTTATTTTTCACCACTGTCTTGTGTGTACCCCGACATTGGGGGAAAACATATTGGGGATTTATATTCTTCCTATGGACATTGAATGAACCATTTGCATTACAACCAATTATTTTTTATTTCTCATTCATCCAATCTGGGGGACACTGCTACCATGGGTTGTTTGAGGGGAGCGTGGAGTTGGCACTTAATTGGTTAACTTTGTTAAATGTATCAAGCTAACATACACCTCCCGTCTGCGACCCCTTGTAGCTCCTCAGTTTTACATTAAGTGCCCTAGGACTTTGGCTTTCTTATTTTGCTAGACTTCTTTCATTTTATTTTATCTTATTTATTTTTCTTTCACCATAGTGGTGCACTATAAGAGAGTACACGCTTCCTCCTTATACAGACACATTAGAGCTGTCCTACAGTGAGAGCGGGTCGGCTCTCTCTGACAGCACCGGTGGTTTTCAGTGCTAATAGGCGGCTTAATTAAGTCACACTTGACATTTATCTGATATTCTAGCGCTGCCATAAGGCAAGGAACGCTGGTAATCGGACTGGTGGCGGCGGCCATCTTGGGACCATACCAAGTTCCTCCTTCAGTAAAGGAGGGGGGAAAAGTTGAGTATCTAGGGGAGTGTGAGGATGTCTTTTTCTGTTCAGGAATCAGTAAATGGTGTCTTCCAAGGAGGTTTGGATTTACGGCATCATGACAAGGGACTACATAATAGATCTTGCGGGTCCAGCCCCTCGTCGTTTTTTTTTCAACCAAACTGCCCTGCGATTCGGAAAGAAGACAGTGCTTCATTTTGTAGCCTCTCTTCTTTCCGCAGGGGTTATTGCCCCGATTTCGGGGAAACAGAGAGGGCAGGTGTGTTACTCCAATCTCTTTCTGGTTCCCAAACCGGATGGCTCATTCAGACCCATTCTAAATTTAAAGTCGCTGAACCTTCCCTCAGATCGGTGATAAATGGGTTGGAAGCAGGCGAATACCTAGCGTCAATAGACATCAAAGACGCCTATTTGCACGTCCCCATTTGGGAGGTACACCAACCCCTGGTTTGTTTTACAGTAGGTTCCTTACACTACCAATTCATGGCCCTACCCTTTGGCCTCTCATCTGTGCCAAGGGCGTTTACAAAGCTAATGTCGGTCATGGCGGCCTGTCTTCACTCCATGGGAGTGAGGATGGTTTAATACCTAGATGACTTGCTCATAAAGGCTTCTTCAGATCAGCTGCTCATCTGGCACCTCTCTCTTACCATCAGCACCTTGGAGCGCCACGGCTGCATAATCAATCACCACGAATCCTAGTTGGTTCACACCCAGAGAATGACCTTCCTGGGACTCATAATGGATACCAGTGTACAGAAAATATTTCTCTTAGAGGACAAGATCAAATCAGTTCAGGACACAACATCACAAGTTCTGGCCTGCAACAGACCATCTATGCGCACTCTTGGCAAGATGGTGGCCACCTTCGGAAGGTTTCATTCCCGATGTTTTCAGTGGGACCTCTTAAAGAAGTGGTTGGGATCCCACTTACTCTTGGGCCGCCAGTTAATCCGGTTGTCCTCGGCGACGTGGGTGTCCCTTCAGTGGTGGACAGTCCAGGAACACTTGGAGATAGGCAGGTCCTTCACTCAGTGGACCTGGATTATAGTGACCACAGATGCCAACTTGAAGGGGTGGGGGGCTGTGGTCCTCCATCTCTGGCTTCAGGGTCATTGGTCACGTCAAGAGACCTCCTTATCAACATCTTAGAACTGAGGGCCATGCTGTTGGCCCTGCAAGGAGCCTATGGGGGTTCCTAGTCCGTCTGCAATCCGACAATGCCACTGCTGTGGCTCATGTCAACAGACAACGCGGGACCAGAAGTACTGCAGCGATGAGGGAGGCATCACAAATCCCAGCTTGGGTAGAATGCCAGGTCACTGCAATATTCATACCAGGCATCCAGAACTGGAAGCCGTCAGGTGATAGTATCGGGGGAATGGATGCTTCATCCATAAGTCTTCGAGCCGCTGGACTTGAGGTGAGGGTCTACCAGCCCTGGACCTCATGGCACCGCTGGGTCCCCAGATTCTGCTCAAGGGCCAGGGATCCGTTGGCGGTAGCCGTCGACGTCATGACCATGCCCTGGATCTTCGGGCTGGGGTCCTTTTCCCTGACATTCCGATGCTTTCCCGGTTTCTCAAACAGGGAGGTCTTCCAGTAATTCTGGTAGCTCCCGCTTGGTCGTGTTGAGTCTGGTATGTAGACATTCTGTTAATGGCGGTAGGTCAAGGTCTTCGACTGCCATTTCGAGACGACCTTCTTCTTCAAGGATAGTTCTGACACCAGGACCGTCCTCAGTTGGTTTTAACAGCGTGGCTGTTGAAGCCAGCCTTTGGTGGTCTAGAGGGTTCTCCCTAGGGGTGGTAGACACTCTGTTGAGGGCCCGAAAACCTTTGTCAGCTAAAATATACCACCGCATCTGGCGCACTTGCATCAGGTGGTGTGAAATGCCGCCTTGCCACACTGCTTCCTTTCACCTTCCTCGTTTTCTTGCCTTCCTTCAGGATGGAATGGTGGCAGGACTTTGTTTAGCCTCTTTAAAGAGTGCAGATCTCGGCTCTCTTGGTGTTTTTTCATCTTCAATTTTCGGATATGCCGAAGATACAGACTTTTTTGCAGGAAGTCCTGCATATACAGGCACTGTATATTCCGCTGACTTCACCATGGGATCTAAACTTGGTATTCAATATGCTGCGGGGACCACCTCTTGAACTCTTGCAGTAGTCAGATTTTAGTTTTCTTTCTTGGAAAGTAGCATTCTTGTTAGCTATTGCATCCGCTCACAGAGTGTCTGAGCTCTGACCTCTGTCATGTAGAGATCCTTACCTGGTCTTTCATGAGGATAGGGTGGTCCACCGTACAATTCCTACCAAAGGTGGTTTCGGCTTTTCATATTAAGTAGTTCCAGTGTTCAGGGAGGTAGGGTTTTCATCTGGAACTTATTCTATGGAGTTTCTGGATGTGGTAAGGGCTCTCCGAATTTATGTCAGGAGGACAGCCCAGATTCGTAGGACCGATTCATAATTCATTTTGTTTGATTCCCATAGATGAGGATGGCCAGCTTCAAAACTATTGCCAGATGGCTTACCTTAATCATTATGCCGGTGTATGTAAATGCAAGGTGACCTGTGCCAAATAGGATTGCTGCCCATTCCACCGGCTCAGTGGGGGATTCTTGGGCGGCGAGAAATGGTGTCTCAGCGGACCAGCTTTGTATGGCAGCCACCTGGTCCTCGGTCCATACATTTACAAAATGTTATCATTTTAATGTCTATGCGTCCTCGAACACTAATTCTGTCTGTAGTGCTCTATAGTAAGGCCTGTCAGAGCGGTCCTTTCCTTAGGGGGCTGCTTTGGAACGTCAACATGGTAGCAGTGTCCCCCAGATTGGGTGAATGAGAAAAGAGGATTTTTATACTTGCCATAAATCCGTTTCTCTGATTCCATCTGATGTGTGTTCTCAGTTTCTTTGACTTCCCTTTCTTGGGACTTTATAACTAAACTGAGGTGCTACTACGGGTTGCAAAGGGGAGGGGTCTGTCAGCTTGATACATTTAACAATTTAAGCTTGATTAAGCACCAATTAAGTTCCAACTCCACGCTCCCCACATACAACCCATGGTAGCAGTGTCCCCCAGATGGAATCAGAGAAACAGATTTATCGTAACTATAAAAATCCTCTTTTCTGTGCAGATTATTTGATTCTCTACAGTATTACACTATTTCACATTTTTTTCTCTTTTATGTGAATGTGACTCTATTGAGCAATTTACTCCCATCAGAGACGTATTGGTGTCAGACATCTAGGAGACATAACCACATTAAAATATAAGTATTCCCTTTATGAGATTACAATTGCAGTTAATGGGATTCCATAAATATTATTTTTGTTCTATATTTAAGCATTTTTTATTTTACAATATAGGGCTATATTCAAATAGGTCGCGGTTGCACTCCAGAACGTTCCGCGAAGTTAATCCACAGTACGGCAAAAACGCTGATTCCCCCCCCCCCCAATACGGTTGTGAAGGAAAATCCATGTTGTTGCAGTACCGTATTACTTTATGTAATGTGCAGCCGTCGCATAACCGCGTTCTCTGGAGCTAATTGAGTATGCCCCATAGTGTTAAAACATATCTAAAATTAATTTCACACTGAAAACTCCTAAAGTAATTAATTTCCAGTTTCCATAACAGCACTAAATTACCACTTCGACCACTGACTTGTGTACAAACTTGAGTATTGTAGTGTATGTTGATATTTTTTTATTTGAATTAACTGTTAATTTACAAATAGATGACTGTAGGTAATACTATTTGTGGAAGTAATTTCCATTCTTTCATATGTTATAAACATTACTAGTAATTTTATTTACAAATAACGTTTGTTACATTTCTCACAGTAGAGATTACAATGCAAATAATGGCAAATAATCAAATCCAGCATTGCATGTTTTAACCAAATTGATAATGTATAAATTTAAAACAATACATTGTTCATAAAATTGTGGTTTGTAAATACGGTACACTAAAAACAAAGTTATCAACAATGCACATTGACAAATACAAGAAGTACAGTGGCCCTTGTTGGTAAGACCTTGCATACCCTGTGCATTGGGTTGTATTGATTATTATATTTTCATCCAGATTCTGTTTGTGGAAATAGTATTTCTCAGATGAATAATGCTGGAAAGAAATTGGACAGTAGGTAAGAAAATTATCTAAACTAGACTTTGTGATGCATTATTATAATGCAAATTATTCAAATGTTTAACCAGTTAATGACCATAGATTGTTCACCCCTTAATGACAATTCGAATTTTATAGTTTTGTCACTGCATCAGTTTCACATTCTATACTTTATTTAGAGATAAGACTTCTCTTCTTATGATCTTACAATCTATAGGGAATGTTGGATTTTGGGGTCATTAGGTTGTTTGAGTGTAGAAAGAAGAATACATTTATGTTTTGCTTTAACTGTGTAGATGGGTGGTAATCAGGTAGAATAGCTGCAGAGCAGAGGTTTCAATTTGAGATATTTTGAGACAAGCAAAGATATGTACAATGGTGCAGTTTTGTTAATGGCTATGTATGCTAGTAGAAGTATTTTATTCTTTAAGTTATAGGCTGAGCGGAGCAGCAGTAGAAGAATGTTTTGTGAGGAAAGAACACTGTATTTAATATAGACAAGGGTGAAATGCTGGATGGCAGCATGTCAGTGGACTGCAATAGTCAATGTGGGAGATTTTCGGTTGCATGAATTAATGTAGTGGCTTGAGTAAGAAAATTTTGAGTAGTGTCCTTTAGCCTTTATGGTATATGATGATTATCCAAGTGCTGAGAAGCTGCACTGTACCACCATGCTGCAAAAAAATTTGAGTAAAGTACACATCTTGGGCATGTTCAAGAGAGATAGATGGACATATTTCACTGTTTGTTGAAATTGATTTAAGTATGTGCAAGTTACTTTGAAGAATTATTCATACAATTTTTTTTTTCATTGACAAATGTCAATGTAAAATATGCTTAAATAGTTAAGAGATTAGAAAAATAATTCCTGACAAAACCATCAGAACTGGGTATGTTCTTGAAGTGGGTAGGATTGCAGATCACTTACATTTTTAGCATCTCTTTTAATGACAAATTATATTTCACTGTGTTTATATATGCAGCCTACAAGTTTCACATCCGGTACCTCATCCCATGGCTAAACAGTATAGGCCCAACGTAACTAACTTGTAAGTAAAATGTTACATTTTTAATGAATTTTTCACAAAAATAATTATGAAATATCCTTTATATTTTTAAAAAGTACAATTTATTGTAAAAATAACTCAAATGTAAGTTTTACTATGTTTATGTATTGGCTTAAATGACTGAATTAGCAGCCTCTGTAGTCTAAGCAGCGCTGTCAGTCTCTTGCAGAAAAAACACACAGTGGTATAGCAGAGAACTGCAACTTACGAACACTCAGACCGCAGATGCTGTACTATGTAATAACATCTAATAAATAAAAAACCTGCAGCATGACCCCTCCACAAATCCTCAAGTCAGCCCCAGTGCTAAACAGCCTGGGTTGGTTTCCACTATAACAGACCATGAACATGGTCAGCGCAGGTATGGTGCCTCAAAGAGGAGTGTATGTGCAAAAGACGTCACTTTCCTGCACTACCGCTTGTGAATGTTTGGCTGTGAATGGAATTAAGGAACTCCAGCTTTGATTATTTGGGCAGGGGGGAGCCATTGGTAACGAGTGGGTGGGTTTTTGTTTGGACCACACACCTCCCATTTAGACTACATTGAATAAATAAATTTGTATCTATTGTAACGTTGTGTATTTTTTAGTCTTTTCATATAATAATGGGCAGGGGTCTGACACATTACAGTGTTTTCAGACAATTATCGGGCCAAGCAAGTGATAAATGACTGTTTGGCCCGATATTGCAGTAGTGTGAATGCTGCAACGATGAACGATTATAGTTTAAAAGCATATCGTATCGTTTCATTTGATTTTTAAACTGGACTAAAAATCTCATTCAACGATGGAGCGATGTTGTTCCAATTCTGCAGTGTTTATACGATTCGGGATTGGCAGTGTCCATAGACCTCTATGGAGTGTGCAGAGTCACAATCTTTTCAACTGATGGTTATGACAGATGTAGAGCACAGATCTAAAGGTAAATCGTGTAAAATGTGTTTAGTGTGTACACATGAATCCGCATGCTGATCGGGAGTTTTTTGTAATTGTTGGAAAATCATTAAAGATATCGCATCGGGAGAAATTTTATATAGTGTCTACCCAGCCTTAGGAAATAAGCATTTTTCAACTGCAGAAGATCTGGGATTTGCTTATATTGCCATTATGTCCTCACCAAGGCCTGAAGACTTAAAAAAAAAACAAAAAACTTCACAAAAGGCATTGTACTGATTTTACAAAAGCAAGGGTTCGATACAATAAATTGCCTATGCAAATAAAGGAGAAATCCTTTAACTGCTGTTTTAAAAATAATGCATGGAAGCATTTACACACATCAGTTTTGCTGTAATTATATATATGTAGATTAAGGGGTACACAAATTGTATTGAATCTAAACTTGCTATGTCCTAATGTTTTTTTTTTTATTAATCAAAAATAACAAATCATCGTCCTTGCTCTTTAGAATGCTTTGACTATTGATTGCATGAATGGCTCACTTATGTTGACTGGAAAATTTGTTGCAAATCTTGGTCTTGACCTCAGCCATCCCCTTAGCATTATTCAGCTAATATCACCAGATTTACAACAGATGAATGGTGCTGAGGGGTGCAGTGTGGGGTAGGGTTTTCTCCTAACAACCACGAGAAGCCATCTTCAGTCAGGTAGTTGATACAGATGTCAAGCTATAGCTAGAAAACGAAAGGAACAGGTATGTGACTTACTATAATAACATTACAAAAGGTAGATATACACTTTTAAATAATTAAGATTCCACAATGCTGGTGCCAGATATCAAAGTAAATTCACTTTAATGTTACAGGTCCACAGATAAGAAAACTAACATTTGGCCTGAAGGTGAAAATGTTTTTTACACCCACAGTAAGGATTTAAGCTCTGGCCCTAAAAGATATTATGGACCAATGCAAATGTGGGAAAATTTAAAAGGACCGGCCATTAATGAAAAATATGTTCCTCAAGTTCATCCTCAAATACAGCTTTCAAAACACACATCTATGCCCTCTAATACGTGGTCACATTATTCTTGTGCCTCACCATCTGGAAAAAGAGATCACATGGCTTCATATTCCTTTAAAAGTAATGCTATATTGAATAAAGATAATGCATTTGCTGATATGCCTGAGGAAGAAATGGTACAGGTAAAGACTTTTCTTATTCAGCAATAATAGAGGTTTATAGTTTACCAATATATGTGTTAATGTTAGATGATACCAAGCAAAATTAAGTATAAACATAATAATAATAGTATGTCCTTTTGTTTAGCAAGATACACCCAAATTTGTAGTACACATGCTTACAAATGCGTAGGCCTACTTCTGTGTACAGATCTGACATTTGTACCTCCTTATGTTTGGAGAGGTGGAACAGGGGGAGAGAAAATGTAATCCGAGGACAGTATAAGGGCATGTTTTTGTAATTGTGACTTGAGACAAACCTGTATGGAGACTCAGGTATGACTGCTATTAGCTGTATCACTGAGGTTCCCTGAGGACTGTTGCAAATACACACTGATGACAACGATTGCTAGCACTAGCTAGCCACTTCTGATTGCGTATTGACATCTAAGGCTTTCTTCATTGGTTGCACCTATCTTATTTGATTTTGGGGGTAAATTTAATGTGTGCTTATTATACACGAGATATACTTATATACATGAGAAGTAAGTCATTGTAATACTCATTGTATCAATATTTTTTGGAAATTTCTCCTTTCAGTCTATAAGATAGTTGCAAAATGTTCTCAACATAGCCATGGCACATTACCCTGAAATAACATCAGTTGTTTACCATTTTTTTTTTGTTTCTTAATTGTTTATAATATTGACTTGAAGGTATTAAACCTCCATGTAATCATCTGGTTAATGTGAGAAAAGGCTAAACATTGTAGCTACTTCCAGAGGGCCTTGTTCTGATCTCCAAGCACTGCCTTCTTTGCCACAGTTATTGAGCAAACCATGCTACCCTGGTCCTTCTCTGATTTTGTGTTTGACACTGAATTTGGCTGACAACCTTCTCTGGCTTCATATCTCTTATTTGGCTTACTACCATGCACTGATTTTTGACCCGTGCTCTGGCCTGCTGCCTGCTCTGTATTGATCATCTTTTAATGCATCAGACACTTGCAAAAGTGAAAAGTTTGAGCAACGGCAAGGCAGTGCTTAGAGGCCAGATATGGGCCCTATTGACGGAGTAAAGAATCCTTAGTGCTTTAGTGACAGTTTGAATACTCACAAATGAGTTTTGACAGTAATATATACACTTTTAGTCATTATTATTAGTATTATTATTAATAAAGAAGATTCACAGGTCTATGTTGCTTCTTATGCAAATTTACAACAGAATGTCACTTTCTCCTTGCTTCAGTCGTTAAACTAACCATTTTAGGATTAAACTGTAAAAGGGGAGGAAAATTTGGAGGCAGAACAGATGACATGTCAAGTATGCAAACAAGGGTGGGAGTGACTGGATTTTTGAGATTTTCATGGTGTTTTACGACAACTTTGATGGCGATATATCCATAACTAAGTATCCAAGGCCCTCTAAACTTACATCAGGAAGCTTATCATAAAGACATTTGTAAATATTTCAAGAGGATATTATATCTGGGCTTTAAGTGGAATAATTGATTGGGGAAAGATTTATTTTAATCACACTAACCTAGCCTCTCCTAATCTGAAATGGTGACCACAGAGAACAGTATATTTGCATAGCATAATACAATAAGGCAGATTTATGAACCACACATAGTACAGACCCACAATGTTTCTTTATGTGCACAAATATGCCTACCTTTCTGCCTAGTGCATTTCAGGTCTTTGCAATTGCCCCTGGAATACGAAACTGCACCTAGCTTTGTGGATGCACCTGAAAATGTGCAGGCTTGAAAGACTAAATTGTAATTTGCACTTTAGGACCACACCGTTCATTCATTTATACTTTTCAGTGTTTCTTCTGAATCACTGCTCAGTTTAATCTCACTGCTTAAATTAATCTTGAGCTTGTATTCATTAAACTTTTGCATACTTCCCAAATTAGTAAATTGGGGATTCAGGTCAAATACACATGCTTCACGTTGGCATGCTGGTGTGTGGTCCATGTGGAATATCCAATGCGTCTGATGCATTGTACTGGCCCCAGCCTCTCCTTCCCCCTCTCCGAAAAACACCCCTTGCATGCTGCATGCACCATTGGCAGGCACACTCGGCACCCGCTTACCTCTGCTTTGCAGAGCATTGGTAAAACGGACATAACTCCCAATTCTCCACCCTATGAAACAAAACTTTCATGAGAAAGCAAGGTAGAGTCCTCAAATCAGGACTATTACACCTAAATTGGGACAGTTGAGAGTTGTGCTCTTGTACGTGTCAAGCTTTTTATTGCATTGCTCATAATTGTGAAAAAGAAAGTACACCCTCTTTAACTCTAATTAACAGTAGTCTTGCAAATTTGACCAATCTAATCTCTTGTGTCAACACATATTTTAATTTTGACGTTATTTATTCAACAAAAAATCATGAAGAAACCATGTGGTTCAGTAGATTGCAGGAACACCTTTAGCAGCAATAGCTTAACGTAATTGTTTTCTGTATGTGCTTATAAGTGTATAACATCATGTTTAAGGAAATGTGCCCTGTTCCTTCTTACAGCACTGCGTTAATTTATTGATGCTTGAAGGCATTAGTTTGTGCACAACTCTTAAGGGTCCTGCCACAGACACCACCATCTCAATGGGTTTGAGGTCTGACTTGGCCTTGCCAAAACCTTTTGTTAGGACTCTGTCCTATATTCAGCCCTGCAGTACCTCTATGTTACCAGAGGTGCTGGTGTTACGACTTTGGATATTTTCACCACACCTGCAGGAGTTATTCTCCTTCCTGACTATGTATTCCTGCCCCTCACCATACACCTTTTTGGTTATTGATTGTTGTTTTCCTTATCACTGGGGTTCTTTTCCCATGCCTTGGACTTTTTGCTCACCAATGTTTGCTCCCGTGTAGCTTTGGCTCTACCTTCCAACATCTTTCCAAAACTCACAGTTTACAAAGGATTCCTCCAGCATCTTGGAATACAGTATTTGCCTATGCCTAAGTAGTCTACTGCATTGTAAGATTGTGTTTATATCCTGTTACACCTGGACTGTGTCCTGTTTATTTTCTGTTATTCCTAGATTGTGTTTTTGTTATTCAAGACTCCATCATTTTCAACCAAGTGTTTGTACTTCAATATAAGTGATTATATCCTTCATCTATTGTGAATTTCTTTGCTATCCTTGCAAATGCCCAGTAATCATAATAGATTAACCAGCCCAAAAAGACAGCATTGGAGCCTACTTGCAAATTTCCTGCATAAAAATGTATTTTTCTAACTCAAGCTACCTACTCAATCCACTGCTTGCTCTGCAAACATATCTGCACTGTAAAGAATAGAACTCCCTTTACTACAGGCTGATATAAGCTGATATAATTCTGCTACACTCTCAGGTGGCTTAGGTTACTGCATTATTTCCAGATCCTGATCAAGAGACTCTCAAATACTGTTTCTCCCAGTTCTTGCTCAAATGCCTTTCATTTGCTTCTGTCAACTCTCTCTGCTACATATTCAGTGCAGGCATCACTTCTCAATAATACTACTACAAAATTTCAGTTAACCCAAGAGCTACTGTGTAGCAAAATTCAGGCTCGCAGGAGGTCAATGTCCCCATCTGACCAAGGAAGAGCAATGGTGCAGAAGGATTGGCAAATTATGCCTCTATTGTGCCAGTAATGAACATTTCTTACAAGACTGTCCACTCTGCAGACCACAACATCATAGAGAACAGTCTTCAGCTCGTCCTTATGATCCTGGATTTATTTGCACATCACCTCCCGTTTCTGTGTTACAACATGATTTATTCCCAGTGATGGTGCCTAAGCTGTTGGTTCTTCCTGCTAATCTTTCTAAAACCATTCTAAATCCAGTAACTAAGGTGTTTCAAGCTCTTCATTCTGCCTTAGTAACCAGTTCTGAACCTCTAGTCCTTGATGCCTACCCTGAGCTACCAGCCTGTTTCCAGAGCCAAGCCACCTGTGTCAAAGGTCCAGTGGTTGCTTTGTGTCCTTTGAATTTGGTTTTTTTCTCTTCACATGAGGTCTTAGAGATGCCTTATAGCGCTGCCCGGTCCAGGCCTCCCGAGTTTTGAGTCCAGTCTAAGCGTTATCTGCTACATCCAAGTTCAATCTTTTCTATTCTGCTGTCCCAATCGTCGACTCCTATTCTGCTGTCCCAGTTGGGAACTATTCAGCTGTTCAGATGGTAACTTCTGTTCTAGGATCACCAATACACCTGTTATCTGCTGCTCAGCTTGAGTGTCCAGAGACTGCTGCCCAGTCTGGGGCTATGGACCCTGGCCTCTGGGCCTGAGTATCCTGTTTCCTTGGCATCTGTGTCTGAGGTGACACCAATGTCTGCTCTGACTGCGGTGCCACGAGCAACTGTTGATAAATCCTGCAAGGACCAGTTAATCATCTTTGAGAGAGACCTTAAACGGTTTTTTGCAATCATGCAACAATGTATGAAGCAGTTTGAGGAATTTCCTACATTTTATTCAGATCAGTTTCACCAGGGTGGTTCTATTATTATGTGTTTCCAAAGGGAGCCAACGTATTTGGCCTTCTCTTTTCTTAATTCTGTTGACTCCATTATCTATAATACCATGGAGTTCGTTAATGAAGTTTGTCAGAAATACACTCTATCCATAGTAAAATGACATCACAGTTCTGTTTCCATTTAGAATCCAGCCTGTGCATCAGTTCGTATGCTTGTCTGTAAATCATAAATGCATATGGCTACGATCAGTCTATCTTTGTCTTCTAAAAAGAAGAGAAGAGCCTGAATTTGTTTACACATTTTTGAGTGTCCGAAATCCACTTCTTAAATAGGGGCTATGTTTAGGACTCTGTCTTATTTTCAACCCTGCAGTACCTCTGTTACCAGTACCAGAGGTGCCGGTGTTTTGGATATGACTTTGGATATTTTCACCACACCTGCAGGAGTTAATCTCCTTCCCCTGTTGGATCACCTGCAACTGTTTCACTGACTATTTATTCCTGCCGCTCACCATACACCTTGCTGCTTATTTATTGTTGTCTTCCTGATTATTGGGGTTCTTATCCTGTGCCATGAAATTTCTGCTCACCATTGTTTGTTTCCGTGTAGCTTTGGCTCTACCTTCCACCATCCCTCCGAACTCACAGTTTTCCTAGAATTCCTCTGACCTCTTGTTTCGCAGCATTTGCCTATGCCTAAGTATTCTACTGCATTGTAAGATTTTGTTTATATCCTGTTAGACCTGGACTATGTTTTGTTTTATTTCCTATTATTGCGTTTTTATTATTCAAGACTCCCATCATTTTCTGCAACCAAGTGTTTGTACTTCAATAGAAGTGATTATATCCTTCATGTATTCTGAACTCCTTTGCTATCCTGGATTTCTTTTCTATTTCAGTCATTTAGTTGTAGATTAGCTAGTGTGCCAATCATTGTCCAGTTGTGTGATATAATTTTGGTCAAGCTTCAGTTGCTGAACAAATGTCCTCACATTTTCATCTAGAATATTCTGGTATAAAAAGTCATCCAAGTTCTGTGGCTGCAAAACCACCCAAAATCATCACCCTTTCCCACTGTGGTTGACGGTAAGTATGAGGTTCTTGTAATATACTGTGTTTGGTTTTAAGCAAGCATGACATTGTGCATTAAGATCTAGAAAATTCATTTTAGTCTTGTCTGTACAGAGGGTATTTGTTCCAGAAGGCTTGTCTTTTGTTCAGACACAACTTTGCAAACCTAAGCCATAATGTTATTTTCAGTGTGGAGCGAAGGGACTTTCTTCTGGTCACCCTTCCATGGAAGCCATATTTGTTCAGTATTTTTCTGTTGGTAGAGTCATGAACTTTAACATTTACCCTGATGACAGACCTGTAGATCCTTAGATGTGGCTTCTGGCTTTCTTGTGATTTCTCGGAGCATCAGATAGTCTGAGTTTTGGGTGAATATGCTAGGACCCCCCTCCTACAATAAAGATTGGCAACTGTCTTCAGTGATCTACATTTGTAAATAATTGTTTTAACTGATAGTGTCAGGCGCCATCCCCGCACTCATCGGTGCCCGGGACAGACGCCTTCCTTTGCCGACAGCTCGTCCTGTTGCTAGGCAGCGGTACGCCGTCCTCTTCCTCCAGGGTCTTTCATTGCCGTGCGCATGTGTGTTCGCTCGTGTCTCCATTTCCAAACAACGGGACGCTTCTCTGCACTTCCTGTCGGTGGTCAGCTGTTTGGGCTGCTGGTTCCACTGCTACCAATCAGGGAACAGGCTTCACTATTTAAACCTGCCCCTAACACTAGGTAGATGCCAGAGTATCTAGGTCTTCCTATGCTCCAGCGTTCCCGCCTGTTTCCCTGCTGTCTGACTGACCTCCTGTGTACCGACCCGGCTTCCTCTGGTTCTGCTTCTTATCTGCCTTTGGCCTGATTGCTCCCACTGTATCTGACCTTTGGTTTGCTGACTCCGATTTGCCTTTCCCTTTGATACCGCATTTGCCAGAATGGTTTGACCTCTGCCTGCACGACCACATCTGTTCACCATCCACTCCGCTGATAGCTAATTTGGAGGGCCACGACCTGCACGTCACTTGTAGTAAACTCCCTTGTGGGGGTCCCTGGCGAAGACAGGGGACGTGTTTAGACTCCGCGCCTCCTAGCTTAGCAGCGCAAATATCAGCAAGTGTCCTTCAGTCCCTGCGTCTTGTGACAAATGGACTTCAAATTGTTTAAAAATAGTCTTCGCATCCCCTCCAGACTGATGAGCAGCAACAATTGTGTCTTTTAAACTTGACACAAACCTAAATGCCTCAAACTGAATAGTGAAAGGTTTTGCTTTATTAAAAAGTGGCAGATCTTCCTGATAACCAAAGTGCACTTGATTAGTAGCATCTGGCACACCAATGAGTTGGTGAGGACTTGATGCTTATTACCGTAATTAAGCCCTCGGGGAAATTCAGTTGGTGTTCTGAGGAACATTGCGGCTGTGCATTTTTACCGTTTATACCGTAAAAATGTCCGCTCAATTTTCCCCTCGACATTTTTGGGGTGCAAGCAAAAATGAGGGATATTTCTGTGGAGAAAAAAATCAGCGCAAGATGTCTTTCAGCCGTTTCAAAGACACCTCGCACTGATTTTTTTTAGAATTGAATCTCCCCCTCATGTAAAAATACAGATGATAAGGGTGTACTTTCTTATTCACATGACTGTATGCAAATGTTACAAGATGTGTCTTATATTGGAAGTACAAATATGTTAGGCTTAGCTGCCTTTTAATTAATGTAAGCACAAATTAAATTTTAAAGATGGCTCCACATTCCAACATCCACCTCCTTTACTAAAATACAGTTTACTTTTTGTTGTATAAACATTTTTCAGTATGCAAAAAAAAATGTATTATATGACATTATCTCCTGTTAATTTAAGGCCATACCACTTTATCAAATGACTTTCAAAGAAAAGAGCAATTCTTTAAGAATCATACCAGTATCAATTGAAAGGATGAAATACTGGAGTCAGTACACAGACAGAACTCCATTATTATTTGAACTATTAGGTATGTATGATCTGACAATTTTTTAGAAAATTACTTGAAATTATACCTTTAAAATGTTACACTAAATTAAACATTAATAATTTAAAGGGGGTTTTAACCGAACTGGCCAATATTGTTACATTTATGGCAATTAAAATAAATAACTAGGAGCTGCTTTACAATGGTTTGAGCTGAACACCATTTTTTTTACACACATGGTTAGAATTTTGCCAATATTGGAGATGAATACAGTACAAAATTGTATTCTAACTTTTGCAGGTGTACAAGGTGCGTAAATTTGCCAGTGTTTTTTGCCTGCATAACATGAAATTGTGGGTGCTCTCAGTTCTCGCAAGTTCAGGTGCAATGACATAAAAACAGAAAGAGTTTTGTACTGTGTTGAGTTAGACTGTTCATTATAAACTATTTCAATTAGCTAGTCACCCTAGCTTGTGTTGCCTGCATTTGTTATAGTGTTACTTATATAAAATTTATTACTATAAGTGGTACAGAAGTCAATGCATGTTTGCCACAGAGCAGTATAGCTGTAAATATGAGAAAATTTTTATGGGTGATGCTTAACTAGAAATGTACTCGTTTCTGATAGCCACTCTTGACTCTGCCGTAACATCAGGTGATCATGGATCAAAGTTATTCCTTATAAGAGATGGCAAGAACATCGTCCCATGCATATTTTTTGAAATTGTAAGTAATAGCAACACTTTATTTTAAGTAGGTCATTTTGTCCACTAGAACCTCTGACATGAGTTATCATATTGTAGTACATATCTTTTTTGCGTATCAAATATTATTTGGGAATATATGTTTGATGTTTAAAAATTAAATGAAAGCATTGGTAAAGACTACAAATTTTGGAATCTTAAATGATATTGCTTGGTGACCCTGCACTGAACACACAGTTGGCTGAATACATGGATAAGAAACCCTAGGTGTATGCAATACTATGATTATTATGCTAAAAGCTACGCATTCTTTAAGAAGCAATCACTACAATGCTAAAAGCAAAATTAAGTGTTTAACAGAAAAAGTGACATTGTAAACTGAAATACTTTTGTATATGCATATGGTTTGTCTGAGTAATTCAAGGGATTTTTTATTTACCTGAGAAAAATATGAGTTTGTATTTTTATGTTTTGTGTGCATAAATTGCAAGTCTTATAGAAATGTATTTATGATACATTGGAATAACAGGCATTACTTTTTATTTGTACATTTTATTGTGCCTTGTGCACTATGCATGTGTGAAAAAAAGTAGCTTGAATTGGCTTATAAGTTGTAATACATGTTGCACTGTGCTCTCTTGGACTATCTTTCTCATATGTCACAGTTCCCCTACAGGCAGAGGAGCTGTATGGAGGAAGCCAACCCAAGAGAGCATGGTTTAGTCCTCAGCCTTACTTGCAAGCTGAACTGTATTACATGCACTCTCAAGGGCACCCCAGACCATGGCGAAACACCATTTTCTGTATACATGCATAGTGCACATGGCAATACGCAATGTATAGATAAAATCCTAATGCTAAACAAGCTAACAGGTTCTCGTTAAATCTCACCAATTTACTTTAGGGCAGTGGTTCCCAAACTTTCTCAGTTCGAGGCACCCTTAGGGTCACCATAATCTTTCCAAGGCACCCCTAAGCCAAAATAATTACCGGGTAGTCCCATTTTTAAGTAGTTGGGTAAAAATTACGTAAGCTGTATTTAGGCCCCTTTGCCATCACATTGTGCCCCTTCATCTTATCACTGCTCCCCTTCACCATATTACTCTGTCCCCCTCTTCGCCATCTCACACTCTGTGTCCCCTTCTTTGCCATCTCTCTGTCCCCCTCCTTCAGTGTCTCTCTCTGTCCCCCTCCTTCAGTGTCTCTCTCTGTCCCCCTCCTTCATCGTGTCTCTCTGTCCCACTCCTTAATCATGTCTCTCTCTGTCCCCCTTCAGCGTGTCTCTCTGTCCCCCTTCAGCGTGTCTCTCTCTGTCCCCCTTCAGCGTGTCTCTCTCTGTCCCCCTTCAGCGTGTCTCTCTCTGTCCCCCTTCAGCGTGTGTCTCTCTGTCCCCCTTCAGCGTGTCTCTCTCTGTCCCCCTTCAGCGTGTCTCTCTCTGTCCCCCTTCAGCGTGTCTCTCTCTGCCCCCCTTCAGCGTCTCTCTCTGTCCCTTCAGCGTCTTTCTCTCTGTCCCTTCAGCATCTTTCTCTCTGTGCCCCTTCAACGTGTCTCTCTCTGTCCCCCTTCAGCGTGTCTCTCTCTGTCCCCCTTCAGCGTGTCTCTCTCTCTGTCCCCCTTCAGCGTGTCTCTCTCTCTGCCCCCCTTCAGCGTCTCTCTCTGCCCCCCTTCAGCGTGTCTCTCTGCCCCCCTTCAGCTTCTTTTTCTGCCCCCCTTCAGTGTCTCTCTCTCTGCCCCCCTTCAGCGTCTCTCTCTACCCCTTCAGCTTCTCTCTCTGACCCCCTTCAGCGTCTCTCTCTCTGTCCCCCTTCAGCGTCTCTCTCTCTGTCCCCCTTCAGCGTCTCTCTCTCTGTCCCCCTTCAGCGTCTCTCTCTCTGTCCCCCTTCAGCGTGTCTCTCTCTGTCCCCCTTCAGCGTGTCTCTCTCTGTCCCCCTTCAGCGTGTCTCTCTCTGTCCCCCTTCAGCGTGTCTCTCTCTGTCCCCCTTCAGCGTCTCTCTCTGCCCCCCTTCAGCGTCTCTCTCTGACCCCCTTCAGCGTCTCTCTCTCTGTCCCCCTTCAGCGTCTCTCTCTCTGTCCGACTTCAGCGTCTCTCTCTCTGTCCGCCTTCAGCGTCTCTCTCTCTGTCCCCCTTCAGCGTCTCTCTATCCCTTCAGCGTGTCTCTCTGTCCCCCTTCAGCGTGTCTCTCTATCCCCCTTCAGTGTCTCTCTCTGTCCCCCTTCAGCGTGTCTCTCTGTCCCCCTTCAGCGTGTCTCTCTGTCCCCCTTCAGCGTGTCTCTCTGTCCCCCTTCAGCGTGTCTCTCTGTCCCCCTTCAGCGTGTCTCTCTGTCCCCCTTCAGCGTGTCTCTCTGTCCCCCTTCAGCGTCTCTCTCGGTCCCCCTTCAGCTTCTCTCTCGGTCCCCCTTCAGCGTGTCTCTCAGACCCCCTTCAGCGTCTCTCTGTCCACCTTCAGCGTGTCTCCCTCTGTCCACCTTCAGCGTGTCTCCCTCTGTCCACCTTCAGCGTGTCTCCCTCTGTCCCCCTTCAGCGTGTCTCCCTCTGTCCCCCTTCAGCGTGTCTCCCTCTGTCCCCCTTCAGCGTGTCTCCCTCTGTCCCCCTTCAGCGTGTGTCTCCCTGTCCCCCTTCAGCGTGTGTCTCCCTGTCCCCCTTCAGCGTGTGTCTCCCTGTCCCCCTTCAGCGTGTGTCTCCCTGTCCCCCTTCAGCGTGTTTCCCTGTCCCCCTTCAGCGTGTTTCCCTGTCCCCCTTCAGCGTGTTTCCCTGTCCCCCTTCAGCGTGTTTCCCTGTCCCCCTTCAGCGTGTTTCCCTGTCCCCCTTCAGCGTGTTTCTCTGACCCCCTTCAGCGTGTCTCTCTCTGACCCCCTTCAGCGTCTCTCTCTCTGTCCGCCTTCAGCGTCTCTCTCTCTGTCCCCCTTCAGCGTCTCTCTCTCTGTCCCCCTTCAGCGTCTCTCTATCCCTTCAGTGTCTCTCTCTGTCCCCCTTCAGCGTGTCTCTCTGTCCCCCTTCAGCGTCTCTCTCTCTATCCCTTCAGCGTCTCTCTCGGTCCCCCTTCAGCGTGTCTCTCAGACCCCCTTCAGCGTCTCTCTGTCCACCTTCAGCGTGTCTCCCTCTGTCCCCCTTCAGCGTGTCTCCCTCTGTCCCCCTTCAGCGTGTCTCCCTCTGTCCCCCTTCAGCGTGTCTCCCTCTGTCACCCTTCAGCGTGTCTCCCTCTGTCCCCCTTCAGCGTGTCTCCCTCTGTCCCCCTTCAGCGTGTCTCCCTCTGTCCCCCTTCAGCGTGTCTCCCTCTGTCCCCCTTCAGCGTGTCTCCCTGTCCCCCTTCAGCGTGTCTCCCTGTCCCCCTTCAGCGTGTCTCCCTGTCCCCCTTCAGCGTGTCTCCCTGTCCCCCTTCAGCGTGTTTCCCTGTCCCCCTTCAGCGTGTTTCCCTGTCCCCCTTCAGCGTGTTTCTCTGAACCCCTTCAGCGTCTCTCTCTGACCCCCTTCAGCGTGTCTCTCTCTGTCCCCCTTCAGCGTGTCTCTCTCTGTCCCCCTTCAGCGTGTCTCTCTCTGTCCCCCTTCAGCGTGTCTCTCTCTGTCCCCCTTCAGCGTCTCTCTCTCTGTCCCCCTTCAGCGTCTCTCTCTCTGTCCCCCTTCAGCGTCTCTCTCTCTGCCCCCCTTCAGCGTCTCTCTCTCTGTCCCTTCAGCTTCTCTCTCTCTGTCCCTTCAGCGTCTCTCTCTCTGTCCCTTCAGCGTCTCTCTCTGTCCCTTCAGCGTCTCTCTCTGACTCCCTTCAGCGTCTCTCTCTCTCTGACCCCCTTTCAGCGTCTCTCTCTGTCCCCCTTCAGCGTGTCTCTCTCTGTCCCCCTTCAGCGTCTCTCTCTGCCCCCCTTCAGCGTCTCTTTCTGTCCCCCTTCAGCGTCTCTCTCTCTGTCCCCCTTCAGCGTCTCTCTCTCTGTCCGCCTTCAGCGTCTCTCTCTCTGTGCCCCTTCAGCGTGTTTCCCTGTCCCCCTTCAGCGTCTCTCTCTCTATCCCTTCAGCGTGTCTCTCTGTCCCCCTTCAGCGTGTCTCTCTGTCCCCCTTCAGCGTGTCTCTCTGTCCCCCTTCAGCGTCTCTCTCTCTGTCCCTTCAGCGTCTCTCTCTGTCCCTTCAGCGTCTCTCTCTGACTCCCTTCAGCGTCTCTCTCTCTCTGACCCCCTTTCAGCGTCTCTCTCTGTCCCCCTTCAGCGTGTCTCTCTCTGTCCCCCTTCAGCGTGTCTCTCTCTGCCCCCCTTCAGCGTCTCTCTCTGCCCCCCTTCAGCGTCTCTCTCTCTGTCCCCCTTCAGCGTCTCTCTCTCTGTCCCCCTTCAGCGTCTCTCTCTCTGTCCGCCTTCAGCGTCTCTCTCTCTGTCCGCCTTCAGCGTCTCTCTCTCTGTCCGCCTTCAGCGTGTTTCCCTGTCCCCCTTCAGCGTCTCTCTCTCTATCCCTTCAGCGTGTCTCTCTGTCCCCCTTCAGCGTGTCTCTCTGTCCCCCTTCAGTGTCTCTCTCTGTCCCCCTTCAGTGTCTCTCTCTGTCCCCCTTCAGCGTGTCTCTCTGTCCCCCTTCAGCGTGTCTCTCTGTCCCCCTTCAGCGTGTCTCTCTGTCCCCCTTCAGCGTGTCTCTCTGTCCCCCTTCAGCGTGTCTCTCTGTCCCCTTTCAGCGTGTCTCTCTGTCCCCTTTCAGCGTGTCTCTCTGTCCCCTTTCAGCGTGTCTCTCTGTCCCCTTTCAGCGTGTCTCTCTGTCCCCCTTCAGCGTGTCTCTCTGTCCCCCTTCAGCGTGTCTCTGTCCCCCTTCAGCGTCTCTCTCTCTGTCCCCCTTCAGCGTCTCTCTCTCTGTCCGCCTTCAGCGTCTCTCTCTCTGTGCCCCTTCAGCGTGTTTCCCTGTCCCCCTTCAGCGTCTCTCTCTCTATCCCTTCAGCGTGTCTCTCTGTCCCCCTTCAGCGTCTCTCTCTCTGTCCCTTCAGCGTCTCTCTCTGTCCCTTCAGCGTCTCTCTCTGACTCCCTTCAGCGTCTCTCTCTCTCTGACCCCCTTTCAGCGTCTCTCTCTGTCCCCCTTCAGCGTGTCTCTCTCTGCCCCCCTTCAGCGTCTCTCTCTGCCCCCCTTCAGCGTCTCTCTCTGTCCCCCTTCAGCGTCTCTCTCTCTCTGTCCCCCTTCAGCGTCTCTCTCTCTGTCCCCCTTCAGCGTCTCTCTCTCTGTCCCCCTTCAGCGTCTCTCTCTCTGTCCGCCTTCAGCGTCTCTCTCTCTGTGCCCCTTCAGCGTGTTTCCCTGTCCCCCTTCAGCGTCTCTCTCTCTATCCCTTCAGCGTCTCTCTCTCTCCCCCTTCAGCGTGTCTCTCTGTCCCCCTTCAGCTTGTCTCTCTGTCCCCCTTCAGTGTCTCTCTCTGTCCCCCTTCAGTGTCTCTCTCTGTCCCCTTCAGTATCTCTCTCTGTCCCCCTTCAGCGTGTCTCTCTGTCCCCCTTCAGCGTGTCTCTCTGTCCCCCTTCAGCGTGTCTCTCTGTCCCCCTTCAGCGTGTCTCTCTGTCCCCCTTCAGCGTGTCTCTCTGTCCCCTTTCAGCGTGTCTCTCTGTCCCCTTTCAGCGTGTCTCTCTGTCCCCCTTCAGCGTGTCTCTCTGTCCCCCTTCAGCGTGTCTCTGTCCCCCTTCAGCGTGTCTCTCTGTCCCCCTTGAGCGTGTCTCCCTCTGTCCCCCTTCAGCGTGTCTCCCTCTGTCCCCCTTCAGCGTGTCTCCCTCTGTCCCCCTTCAGCGTGTCTCCCTCTGTCCCCCTTCAGCGTGTCTCCCTCTGTCCCCCTTCAGCGTGTCTCCCTGTCCCCCTTCAGCGTGTTTCCCTGTCCCCCTTCAGCGTGTTTCCCTGTCCCCCTTCAGCGTGTTTCCCTCTCCCCCTTCAGCGTCTCTCTCTGACCCCCTTCAGCGTCTCTCTCTGACCCCCTTCAGCGTCTCTCTCTGACCCCCTTCAGCGTCTCTCTCTGACCCCCTTCAGCGTCTCTCTCTGACCCCCTTCAGCGTCTCTCTCTGACCCCCTTCAGCGTCTCTCTCTGACCCCCTTCAGCGTCTCTCTCTCTGACCCCCTTCAGCGTCTTTCTCTCTGTCCTCCTTCAACGTGTCTCTCTCTGTCCCCCTTCAGCGTGTCTCTCTCTGTCCCCCTTCAGCGTTTCTCTCTCTGTCCCCCTTCAGCGTGTCTCTCTCTGTCCCCCTTCAGCGTCTCTCTCTCTGTCCCCCTTCAGCGTCTCTCTCTCTGTCCCCCTTCAGCGTCTCTCTCTCTGTCCCCCTTCAGCGTGTCTCTCTCTGTCCCCCTTCAGCGTCTCTCTCTCTGTCCCCCTTCAGCGTCTCTCTCTCTGTCCCCCTTCAGCGTCTCTCTCTCTGTCCCTTCAGCGTCTCTCTCTCTGTCCCTTCAGCGTCTCTCTCTGTCCCTTCAGCGTCTCTCTCTGTCCCTTCAGCGTCTCTCTCTGACTCCCTTCAGCGTCTCTCTCTCTCTGACCCCCTTTCAGCGTCTCTCTCTCTGTCCCCCTTCAGCGTGTCTCTCTGTCCCCCTTCAGCGTGTCTCTCTCTGTCCCCCTTCAGCGTGTCTCTCTCTGTCCCCCTTCAGCGTGTCTCTCTCTGTCCCCCTTCAGCGTCTCTCTCTCTGTCCCCCTTCAGCGTCTCTCTCTCTGTCCCCCTTCAGCGTCTCTCTCTCTGTCCCCCTTCAGCGTCTCTCTCTCTCTGTCCCCCTTCAGCGTCTCTCTCTCTCTGTCCCCCTTCAGCGTCTCTCTCTCTGTCCCCCTTCAGCGTCTCTCTCTCTGTCCGCCTTCAGCGTCTCTCTCTCTGTGCCCCTTCAGCGTGTTTCCCTGTCCCCCTTCAGCGTCTCTCTCTCTATCCCTTCAGCGTCTCTCTCTCTCCCCCTTCAGCGTGTCTCTCTGTCCCCCTTCAGCGTGTCTCTCTGTCCCCCTTCAGCGTGTCTCTCTGTCCCCCTTCAGTGTCTCTCTCTGTCCCCCTTCAGTGTCTCTCTCTGTCCCCCTTCAGTGTCTCTCTCTGTCCCCCTTCAGCGTGTCTCTCTGTCCCCCTTCAGCGTGTCTCTCTGTCCCCCTTCAGCGTGTCTCTCTGTCCCCCTTCAGCGTGTCTCTCTGTCCCCCTTCAGCGTGTCTCTCTGTCCCCCTTCAGCGTGTCTCTCTGTCCCCCTTCAGCGTGTCTCTCTGTCCCCTTTCAGCGTGTCTCTCTGTCCCCTTTCAGCGTGTCTCTCTGTCCCCCTTCAGCGTGTCTCTGTCCCCCTTCAGCGTGTCTCTCTGTCCCCCTTGAGCGTGTCTCCCTCTGTCCCCCTTCAGCGTGTCTCCCTCTGTCCCCCTTCAGCGTGTTTCCCTGTCCCCCTTCAGCGTGTTTCCCTGTCCCCCTTCAGCGTCTCTCTCTGACCCCCTTCAGCGTCTCTCTCTGACCCCCTTCAGCGTCTCTCTCTGACCCCCTTCAGCGTCTCTCTCTGACCCCCTTCAGCGTCTCTCTCTGACCCCCTTCAGCGTCTCTCTCTGACCCCCTTCAGCGTCTCTCTCTCTGACCCCCTTCAGCGTCTTTCTCTCTGTCCCCCTTCAACGTGTCTCTCTCTGTCCCCCTTCAGCGTGTCTCTCTCTGTCCCCCTTCAGCGTGTCTCTCTCTGTCCCCCTTCAGCGTGTCTCTCTCTGTCCCCCTTCAGCGTGTCTCTCTCTGTCCCCCTTCAGCGTGTCTCTCTCTGTCCCCCTTCAGCGTGTCTCTCTGTCCCCCTTCAGCGTGTCTCTCTGTCCCCCTTCAGCGTGTCTCTCTGTCCCCCTTCAGCGTGTCTCTCTGTCCCCTTTCAGCGTGTCTCTCTGTCCCCTTTCAGCGTGTCTCTCTGTCCCCCTTCAGCGTGTCTCTCTGTCCCCCTTCAGCGTGTCTCTGTCCCCCTTCAGCGTGTCTCTCTGTCCCCCTTGAGCGTGTCTCCCTCTGTCCCCCTTCAGCGTGTCTCCCTCTGTCCCCCTTCAGCGTGTCTCCCTCTGTCCCCCTTCAGCGTGTCTCCCTCTGTCCCCCTTCAGCGTGTCTCCCTGTCCCCCTTCAGCGTGTTTCCCTGTCCCCCTTCAGCGTGTTTCCCTGTCCCCCTTCAGCGTGTTTCCCTGTCCCCCTTCAGCGTGTTTCCCTGTCCCCCTTCAGCGTCTCTCTCTGACCCCCTTCAGCGTCTCTCTCTGACCCCCTTCAGCGTCTCTCTCTGACCCCCTTCAGCGTCTCTCTCTGACCCCCTTCAGCGTCTCTCTCTGACCCCCTTCAGCGTCTCTCTCTCTCTGACCCCCTTTCAGCGTCTCTCTCTCTGTCCCCCTTCAGCGTCTCTCTCTCTGTCCCCCTTCAGCGTCTCTCTCTCTGTCCCCCTTCAGCGTGTCTCTCTCTGTCCCCCTTCAGCGTGTCTCTCTCTGTCCCCCTTCAGCGTGTCTCTCTCTGTCCCCCTTCAGCGTCTCTCTCTGTCCCCCTTCAGCGTCTCTCTCTCTGTCCCCCTTCAGCGTCTCTCTCTCTGTCCCCCTTCAGCGTCTCTCTCTCTGTCCCTTCAGCGTCTCTCTCTCTGTCCCTTCAGCGTCTCTCTCTGTCCCTTCAGCGTCTCTCTCTGACTCCCTTCAGCGTCTCTCTCTCTCTGACCCCATTTCAGCGTCTCTCTCTCTGTCCCCCTTCAGCGTGTCTCTCTGTCCCCCTTCAGCGTGTCTCTCTCTGTCCCCCTTCAGCGTCTCTCTCTGTCCCCCTTCAGCGTCTCTCTCTCTGTCCCCCTTCAGCGTCTCTCTCTCTGTCCCCCTTCAGCGTCTCTCTCTCTGTCCCCCTTCAGTGTCTCTCTCTCTGTCCGCCTTCAGCGTCTCTCTCTCTGTGCCCCTTCAGCGTGTTTCCCTGTCCCCCTTCAGCGTCTCTCTCTGTCCCCCTTCAGCGTGTCTCTCTGTCCCCCTTCAGCGTGTCTCTCTGTCCCCCTTCAGTGTCTCTCTCTGTCCCCCTTCAGTGTCTCTCTCTGTCCCCCTTCAGCGTGTCTCTCTGTCCCCCTTCAGCGTGTCTCTCTGTCCCCCTTCAGCGTGTCTCTCTGTCCCCTTTCAGCGTGTCTCTCTGTCCCCTTTCAGCGTGTCTCTCTGTCCCCTTTCAGCGTGTCTCTCTGTCCCCCTTCAGCGTGTCTCTCTGTCCCCCTTCAGCGTGTCTCTCTGTCCCCCTTGAGCGTCTCTCTCTGTCCCCCTTCAGCGTCTCTCTCGGTCGCCCTTCAGCGTGTCTCTCTCTGACCCCCTTCAGCGTCTCTCTCTGACCCCCTTCAGCGTCTCTCTCTGACCCCCTTCAGCGTCTCTCTCTGACCCCCTTCAGCGTCTCTCTCTCTGACCCCCTTCAGCGCCTCTCTCTCTGACCCCCTTCAGCGCCTCTCTCTCTGACCCCCTTCAGCGCCTCTCTCTCTGTCCCCCTTCAGCGCCTCTCTCTCTGTCCCCCTTCAGCGTGTCTCTGTCCCCCTTCAGCATGTCTCTCTCTGTCCCCCTTCAGCGTGTCTCTCTGTGTCCCCCTTCAGCGTCTCTCTGACCCCCTTCAGCGTCTCTCTCTGACCCCCTTCAGCGCCTCTCTCTGACCCCCTTCAGCGTCTCTCTCTGACCCCCTTCAGCGTCTCTCTCTCTGACCCCCTTCAGCGTCTCTCTCTCTGACCCCCTTCAGCGCCTCTCTCTCTGACCCCCTTCAGCGCCTCTCTCTCTGACCCCCTTCAGCGCCTCTCTCTCTGTCCCCCTTCAGCGTGTCTCTGTCCCCCTTCAGCATGTCTCTCTCTGTCCCCCTTCAGCGTGTCTCTGTCCCTTCAGCGTGTCTCTCTGTGTCCCCCTTCAGCGTGTCTCTCTGTGCCCCCCTTCACTCTCCTTTACTTGCCTTCTTTCCTGACATCCTCTCTGCTGCTGCTCCTCACTGAGACTGACGGACGTGATGACGTCACGCCCGGCAGTCAGTGAGCAGGAAGATCCGGCGCTGGATGATTGGTAAGTTGTTGTTTTTTTTTCTCTCTTCTGTTTATTGCTAGGGCGATCGCGGCACCTCTGTGACAGCGCCGTGGCACCCCAGGGAGCCGCAGCGCATACTTTGGGAACCGCTGCTTTAGGGTATTTTTGGGTAGTACAGACATACAGATTTAAGGCTCAGTTCAGATGGGTGACTTTTACAACAGCTACAAGTTTTGAGATCTGCAAACATTGGTATTATACCCTGCCTTGTCGTTATGGTAATTCACAAGCTACATCTGAATTGATATACCACTCAATGCATTGTTTCAGTTACACAGCAAATTTACTGACAATGTGTGAATACAGCTTACTCAATATAACCTCAGAAGCATTCAAACACAGCGTTTGTAATTGCAAATTGCCATTATTTTCAAAGGGAGAATTTGATTTTCCAGGAAACAAAACTAAATGCTACAGCAATTAGTAATAAGTGTGAAAACAAATAAGTAGATGTAGGAATTGTTGCGCCCTGGCACAGTGTTTTGTAACTACGGCTCCTGCCACACCCCATTAGACACTGAGAACGCCATCCAACTTTAGGTGTATCAAGAGAATATCATCAAACCATGTTTTTCAACCACTTGTAGATGTCTGTCCCTACAGTGTATCTCAATCAGCATTTGGACATTGACAATTATTCGTCCATCATTCTTAAATTTAATCCATCATCTAGACATGGTGTTATGATTAACTGGGTATTTGCATTCATAGCAAAGGAGTCCAGAATAGGTGACCGATAGATATACAGTATATATAGGGGGAGCGGGAATAAATATTCGGGGAAGCAGGTGAAGGTGGTCAAATAGAAGAATGAGATTAACTCCTGCTGGTGAGGTGAAAATGTTCAAAGTCATAACAGCAGTATCTCTGGTAAAGCAAAGGTACTGGAGGCTTGATACAAAATAAAAACAGTCCTAACACGTAGCCTTACCACATATCGTTATGCTCATACTTCCTGTTACAATGTTACCAAAATGATACAAAAATATATAATTGTGTAAAAAGATACATTCAATAATATAATTCTTTCTGCAGTATTTATCAGATTCCCTCTGATCTTGTTTTGTAAACAGATAAGGCACGTTTTCTGGATTACATGCCATAAAGCTCTAAGGTTTGGTACCCACATTTTAGCTGTCAAATAGTCATACCGGACTAAAATGCCCATAAATGGAATGATTAAATCTTGCCAGAAACTTTGCCACTATAGTTGAAATACCCTTTTAAAATGGAAATGAGTAAGGAAATATTAATCCAGTGTCTACACATATACTTGTACCAATAATTTTTATGTGATTCTAAAACCTGAAGGTTGCTGATGTCTTCAACACACAAAGCTGCCAGGGGGGGGCAAACTAGCTAGCCTGTGTTGCAAAATAAATATACATAAGCCTGCTATCAGGACATCTGGTTCCCTTCCACAGTCCAAACACATCCTGGGAAGTTATTTAGCTTATTACAGAATGGATTACAGTGAGTGTGTGTGTGTGTGGGGGGGGGGGGGGTAAGGAGTTTAGAGTGTAAGCTCCAGTGAGACAAGGTCAGGTGTGAATAATTACATAGTCTCTGTACAGCTCTGTGTAAGATGATTGTCACTATAAAAATAAAAGATAATAAATAAATGCTCTTTGACAAATTGAGGAAGTATAGATAAACTTACTAGGCACGTAAGTCACTATTAAACATAAATGTTAAAAATAAATGTTTCTTGAGCATGTTTAAAATAATCAGTCATGTTAAAGCTGCACTATGAACCTAAAGTGAACATTTTTGTTCACTTAGAAATTGCTGCAGAATGGAGATGTAAGCTGTAGGACCAACGAGAAGCTGCAATGTCCTTGATTATGGCTTCTTATTGGTCCCCCTGCTCAAACCCCCTCTAAAATGTTAACCAGCACTGGTTTTCAGCCGATGGGGTGAGACTAACCATGTAGACCACGGAAAACCGAATGCACGTAGCAGCACCAGGGGCTCCAGGGAGGGGTTGGAACAATAATGCTATGATCACTCTCTAGGTGGTAGTACAGCTATAAGTAGAGGTTGGCCATACTGTTTTGTAAACATTTACAATTCTCTTAAAAATCATATATGTTGTGTGTGCATACCATAAACCTTTGTATTATGATTATATGCATGAATGTGTTGTTGCTTAGGACCGGGACTTGCCAAGACTAATCAGAGGTCGAGTTCTTAGAACAATGGGAAACTATGACAAGAAGAGAAACATATTCAAGTGTGTTTCTGTAAGACCTGCATCAGTAGCAGAGCAACAAACCTTTATGAAATTTATCACAGCTGCTGAAAAAGAGATGGAGATGTATGTTAAGCTTGAATGAAATGTAGGCTTGTTAAACAAATATAATTTTTTGTAAAAATCTGATGTTTATTTTGTATGTATTAAATATGCATATAATTTAGTTTTCACGTGTAATATCACAAGATCCTGTATATTACATTAATTCTAATGGCACATGAAAGTTGAGGCATATATTGTGTTTTTGAAACGTAAAAATAATAAATATTGTTTTCTGTATGGTTATCTTGTTTGCATTTTGCTACACCTATCTTGGCAAGTATTTGTTTTAACCGGTTAGCAAATATATTATTTTATATTTTCTGAATACTCACCTATAAACTGGTGTCACATTATCATTTTTGAAGTCCACATTTTTCCAGCCACAATTGCATGAGCTTGTGTTTTGGGAATTTTTTTCTGCATGATTATGTGATTTTCCCACGCTAGTGGGGGAATCACCTAATACTGTACATAGAGCTTACGCAAGTAACGTAGCTCATTGCGCATGCGCAATGCTACTTGCGTAAGCTGTAATACAGTAAATACAGCGGACCCCACTCCCTAGGGAATCCAGCCCAGCGCTGAACAGTCTAGGGTTGGTTAGTCATTATGGCAGGGGGACCCCTGCCGTGTGTCCCACTGCTATAGTGCCGCCAACCCTGGCTGGTTTGCCTAGTTCTGGTAAAGTGAAAATCGGGGGGACCCCATGCAAATTTTTTCCACGATTTTCACGGGACCAGCACTAGTCAGGCAGCACTAGGGTTAAGCATGAATAGCGGGGGGACCTCACGCTTTTTTTTTTTTTTTTTTTTTTCAACTTTTATCTATTCTCTACAGTTTTAACACTGCCAGGGCAGTGTAACAGTGATGTGTTTCTACAACACGCTGCTATCAAGCAGCGTGTTGTATCTGGCATGTTTTGATGCAAACTCTCCTGAGTTTGCTAACTCGCAGCTTCATACATTTGAGAGCTGTATAGCTGCAGTGGAAAACAGTCGGGAGTTTGATCTCTGGCGATTTTGCAAATAGCGATTTTGACAGAAGCAGAACTCTGGCGATTTTGCATGAATTCTCAGCTTCATACATCGGTGAGTTTCAACTCTCCCGAGAAAATCGCTGGAGTTGCAAAATCGCACTTTGATACATTTACCCCTAGGTCTTGTTTTCATTAACTTTTTCACACCCACATGTCACGCAAACTTAGATAGGTCTTGTCATGACACTGACTTTATTATTTTGAACATATGAAAATGAGCGTATGACTTAAAGTGAGCAGTCTTCTCATGAATTTGAATTGTAGAAAAAAAAATATGGCCACATTCAGCCTCCTCTCCCTTTTTTAGACTAGCTACATGGTAATATAGGTGCACTATACAAAACTATAGTCGGCCAGAACTTGTTCTTACCAATACAATATACCGACCACCTGTGAGATTGCATGTTTTGGTTAAGATACAATGCTAAAACCTGACATTTTAAAGAACAAGTTGTGACGATTATGTAGTATATCTAATGACTGATTGTTATTGTGACTGGATCACTTATAAGTAACTTATGGATTAAATTTATTTAATGTTTTAGGTAGGCAGGTTAATTTAGATATACCCAATTCTGAAGGTGACCCAAAGTGTGAAAATGTATCCAATGTCTTAACAGTGGTGACCCGGAGAGCAGCACAGATGAGCTGTGCATTAACCACTGCAAATGTGCAGGGAAGTTCACTAGGAACTAATTCCCCTCCACCCCCTCCCTCATTGTAGAAGCTGCAGACTCATTGATTTGAATGAGCGACCCAATGCTGTTTGCCACACTGACAAACTCGGTTTCAATGACAGTTTCAAAACAGAACAAAACACTGATCCCAGTTTATGGACAGGGGAAGCATTAGCCAGTCCTGTGGGGAAGGTGAAGAAGATAGAATATTTTGGGAAAATGGGCTTTTGTACAGAGAGAAAAATTACACGAGTATGCATCCAGATGGAATTGCTGACAGGCAGCTAGTTGTGCCTCAAACCTATAGGGAAGGGTTGCTGAAAGTAACCCATGAGATACCCCTAGCAGGACATTTGGGTGTTGCCAGAACTGAAGCTCGTTTGGTACATAATTTTTACTGGCCTGGCATGCTGACTGACATAGGTTGGAAATCTGGTGATGTGGGGAGGGCCCCTCTCATCCCCCTGTCATATCAGAACCCTTTGAACGGGTTGCTGTGGATATTGTGGGTCCTCTAGCCATTCCCAGTAGCTCAGGGAAAGAGTACATTTTGACTGTAGTGGATTATGCTACTAGGTACCCAGAAGCAGTAGCTCTTTCCTCCATTCGTTCAGACAAAGGAGCAGATGTCCATATAAATATCTTCTCCAGGGTGGGGTTCCCAAAAGAAATGTTAACTGATCAAGGTACCCAGTTCATGTCTAACCTTATGCAGAGTCTTTGTAAAAAGATGCAGGTGAATCATTTAATTCCCGGTATCACCCGAAGGCCAACGAGTGCCTTACTAGCACCTGAAAACAAATGCTTAGGACTTTTGTGGAGTCGCAGGGAAGAGACTGGGAGAGGTTCCTGCCGCACCTCCTGTTTGCATAACACAAGGTACCGCAGGAATCCACTGGCTTCTCACCCTTTAAACTCCTGTACGGGAGTCTGGTGCGCAGCCCATTAGATTTGATTAGGAAAGTGTGGGAAGGGAAATTGATCACCCCAGAAACATCAATGGTTCACTACATAGTGCAGTACAGGGAAAAATTGCAGTCCTTAATGGGGATGGCAGGGAGCTACCTGAAAGCTGCTCAGGCAACACAGAAGCTATGGTATGACCGCAATGCGAGAGAATGCATATTTGAGGTGGGGCAAAAGGTTCTGGTTCTGATCCCTATGCGGCTGAACAAGTTGTAGGATGCCTAGGAGGGCCCCTACACCAAAGTACAGGGCATTAATGATGTCAATTATGTAATGGCAAAAGATGAGGGGCAAAAGAGCCAGAAGGTATATCACATCAACATGCTCAAAGCTTATCGTGACAGGGAAGCTTGTGTAATAGTTGTGTGTAGCTTGTCTGAAAGTGATCAGGAGTCTGACCCCTTGGTGGATTTAGCAGCTACTGCTAAAGAGGGTGGTTTCCTAGCAGATGCCCACTGCAGTGTAGAATTGTCTGACGACCAGTTAGAGCAGCTCGCTGACACACTACGGCCCTATTAGTCTTATTTCACAGGGAAACCAGAAAAAACACACTTGGTCACACATCATATAGACACAGGCAACCAGACCCCACTCAGACAGCTAGAATATCGTACTTCCCTAGAAGTGCTTCAAGCCATTAAAAGGGAGATAGATGAGATGCTACAGCTAAGGGTAATTCAAAAGTCTCAGTTCTTGGGCTGCCTCAGTGGTACTGGTCCCAAAGAAATGTGGGACACCCGTTTCTGTTTAGACTATAGGAGGTTCAAAGATGCTACAGTGTTTGATGAGTATCCTATGCCTAGGATAGATGAATTGCTAGATCAGCTTGGCCAGGACCGCTAGATCAACATCATGAATCTCAGTAGAGGGTACTGGGATTGTCACCTGAGGCCCATTGAGATACCATTGTCACCTGAGGCCCGTGAGCCGTCCGCATTTATCACCCCATTTAGGCTATTCAAATTTTTGGTCACACCCTTTGGAATGAAAAATGCCCCTGCGTCCTTTCAGCACCTGGTTAATGACCTGCTAGAGGGCCAGGAGGAACATGCAGTTCCCTACCTGGATGACATTATGGTGTTCAGCCAGACCTGGGAGAAGCACCTGATCCGTCTGAATACTGTTTAAAGCCGAATTACTGGGGCAGCTCTGACTATCAAGCCAGAAGTGTCAGATTGGCATGTGTGAAGTGCAGTACTTGGGGCACCGTGTAGGGGGAGGTACCCTCCTCCCAGAGCCAGGCAAGGTAGAGGCTATCACTGCATGGCCAACCCCTACAACGAAAAGCAGGACATGTCTTTCTTGGGTACGGCTGGGTATTATCGAAAATTCGTGCCCCATTATAGCACCTTTGCAAAATCTCTGAATGACTAAACAAAAAAGAAATTACCACAGGTGGTTAATTGGACAGAGGATTGTGCAAATGCATTTACAGCTTTGAAATCTGCTCTGGCCTAGTCCCCTGTGCTACAGGCCCCAGATTTCAAATGGAGGTTTATAGTACAGACCGACGCATCTAACTATGGATTAGGAGCTGTCTTTAGCCAGGTGACAGCACAGGGGAAGGAGCACCCTATTATTTTCCTAAGTAGGAAACTACTCCCCCGGGAGGTGGCGTATGCTACTACTGAACAAGAGTGCTTAGCCATTGTATGGGCACTGCAAAAGCTACAGCCCTACCTGTATGGACAGGATTTTTACCATAATTACAAACCATAATCCTGTAAGATGGCTGAATAGGGTTTCTGTTGATTATGGAATGCTGTTAAGATGGAGCTTAATTATGCAGCAATATAACTTCACCATTTAGCACCGGAAGGGCGCAGAACATGGTAACGCAGATGGTCTCTCGCGCCAAGGGGCAGAAGTGACAGCTCACAGTTCTCCGTGCTGTAGGTTTAGGGGGAGGTGTGACGATTATGTAGCATATCTAATGACTGATTGTTGTTTTCTGTTGAATTCATTTTCTGTTGAATTAATGTATGACAATGTGAATATTTTATGTAACCTCTCAAAGTATGCTTTGCTGACTGACCTAAGTGACCTGTGCAATTGATCTAGAGTTTTTTAAAAATTAGCCAGGCCCCAGGATAGATAAGCATCTCGGGGGAGATAATTTACTTTGAAAGCTCTGTGTCATTTTGGGAATCAATCTGACTTAATTGAGCATGTAATTCCTAAGGTGGGGGTGAAGAGCCATGTAAGAAGAGTTTAAAATCTTCTGCTTTAGATATTACAGTGTGCATTTTCGTGAAGGGATCTATCAAGAGTGAAATGTCCCATTTTCTCATTTGTGTTCCCTCACACATCCCAAGTCCTAACTAGTAAGTAGTGACTCTGGTTTTATTTCCTATTTTATTTCTGAAACATATTTGTGCAACTTATTATATGTCTTCTTATTAACTTTTCTGTAACGAAGTTTTGGAAACATTTTTCAGATTAAATAAATTTCATTTTCTCCGTGGTTCTTTGGGAACTTCCGAAGCCCAGGGAAGCGCCTGCTATATGTGTATGTGATTTAAGTGTGAAACATTAATAAGTGGTTTTGGTGAACGTAAGGACACCATAGTAAATCCTTCATGGTGGCAGAATAAGTGTGTTCATTGCTAAGTGACTAAGGTGACGCCAGTCACGGCCAGCTGTTCAGATTGCTGTATCTGAGACAGGCCGGGCGTTCGTGCCACAACTAAAAAAAGTCTTTCATCTACCAGAATCACATGCTTCCATACCTGGAATCTTCACTGTTTGCAAACCCATGGGTATTGTGAATCAGCTACAGTACATTCCTACATGCAGCATTCATATTAGTTATGCTGCTCCATTATTATTATTATTATTATTATTATTATTATTATTATTATTATTGTTTAGTTATAAAACCAGTACAGCATGCTGGATTTAGAACAAAGACAAAGCAAAAGTTAACTTGAATAAAAAGTACTTTATTAGTGTGACAAAATCAATGAAAAATATATTTTTGTTAAGTTTTTTTTTTAACATCATAATCCAAACATTGGAGTATAAATAAAAGTTAAAATAATAAGACATTTTGATTTTTGAAGACACTAAAAAGGAACGTGACTAATATATTTATTTTTTTTACAAATATCCACTGAACTGTTGCAAACAGACAAATACAGAATTGAAACAGTATTTTACAGAATGTACAGCATTTTGCAGTTAATAAACATCCCTGGTACATAATATTTTGTTCAATTGATCTTTTAATAAAGGCACAGGATGGTTATGTGGCAACTTTTCCTTCGTAGATGTGAATCTCTGTCTGTTTATCACAGTCTTCAGTTGTTATAAGTGACATCGTATAAAATACCACAGCAAATGACGAAAGCAATTCTCTGGCAAGGAGTAGGACATCCTTACATTAGCCAATATTATAATTTAATGACAATTATAGAACTTCTATCAATGTTCAAAATATTAATATTTGCCATGGCATTCAGAAGCGGCCCCCAAAATCGGATTGGTTTTCCTAGGTATTCCATGCACTCCCCACTGTAAAAATAGCATACTGCAATAATGGCAAAATGACAGGAACATGTGTATTGATCTACATAAAAATTTGAATGTGACAAATAGTTAAAAAATGTAAGAGTTAAAATATGACATTACTTTTGTTAAAATGCTGTATTTGCATAATACTGCAGCAAATTCTGTTCAGGAAGCCAGCAGAAAAAAAATAAATGGAAAGCGTGATTATCCAGGTAAATCAGAAAAAATTCCATATGTTCTGTTCCAAAAGTTATCAAAAATTGTCTTGTTATATTAAGATAATCGGATATGGCCTCTATATAGCTTTTTGTAATTTTGGAGAACATATCATTTATTTAAAATTAATTATTATCTTAATTGTCTTTTAGCCAATACTTATCATGTCAAGGAAAGTTAGGCAAATGTTTTAACAGCATAAAAAATATATCAATTTGCACAATCTCTGTGCAAAAAATTATTAATTCAGATCTGTATTTACATTTTTATTTTACAAATAATTAAAATTGGCCTTGTGAAAACATGCGACATAGATTCATTCAATTCATGTATTTAAGAAACCATTTTGTAATTTAAATAAAATTTATAGGTATTGTATATTGGCTGCCTGGTTTCTATGTAAGTAATATAATATTTCTATTACAGTAAATTGTGTTGTACAAATTCATTAGGTTTTATTAAAATATTGTTGAATAGGAATAAAATCAGAGCATGCCTTGGTTATGTAGTATTAATGCCTGTGTACGAGCCTGAAGAGATTTATTTGGTTTTTGAACAATAAAGGTGTACAATTTTATAAAATAATTAAAGGTTTTAATTGTTGCATTTATGACAACTGATAAATTAGAATTATTCAATATGTTTTAAAACTGCCTAACTACTCTGTAACCTATAAAAGAGTATTTATGTTGTGACCCAAAAAATGCCTTTGTAGTCACTTCTGTGAATTCCAATAACAGTTGCCTATTCTTTGTTTCTTTTCAAAATTCAGTTCTTTTGGGGCATATGCAACCTGCAATGACATCACAGCAATGATTGTGACAGAAAACTATATACTCCATCAGGCATTGTAGGTACAACAGTAAAATGGACGGCCCTCTAACCTAAAGGGCCTCGCATTACCCTTAATCTCAGTAATATGATAAAACAACACATTTAATCAAAGAAATAGACACCTATCTGTAATAACATATCAGCAGGTATTTTAAACAAGTGTTTAAAGCTATATCAAACAAATCTGACAATAAAGCAGAAAGTAGCTGGGGGCTGCAGGTGGAGGCTCGGAAGGCCACATGCCGCCCTAGGACTGTCTGATGTCCATCACTGCACTAAACTATCTTTCACATGACAATTTCACCACATTGCCTGTGGCATGGTTGGCAAGCTGATATTTAAACCAACAGTTGTAGAGACGGTAAGCATAAGAGAATGAAGGTTGAAGTAGAAAGAGATAGACCAGACAATCATAGGGCTCCGTAACAATGTCTGAGACCCAGAGCAACCAAACTAAACAGATTACTCCAAGGGAGGCCAAGCACTGCTGTATCTCCTAAACTAAAGCATAAAGGGGCCATGCTGAGTTGACAAATATGTATGCCTGGGCTTTCTACTGAGCAGCTAACATCTTCACTTCATTGTTATCCACTTGATAGCTTGTGGTTGTTGATGTCACTAATACAATTTAAAAAATTGATTACAGTCAAACTGAATGTAACCTATGTACTAGCCTAATATCTCAGCACTTATTTCAAGAAGTCTAGTTTTTATAACATAATGTTAATCATAATGTCAAATTATTTGTACATCCAAAACAAGAATACAGTCTACCTACACAGAGAATATTCAGTCCTGGTAAGTATACCATTTACTTAGCACTAATTACTCTCAATATCACATTTTATTTCAGTAATTCTTTAGATAAGGAGTCCAAGGATGTGCCCCTAGCTGATTAGATGAATTATTACATTTTATTTGCAGTTCTGCTTAAGTTATATATTTTATAATTGCAAGTGTATATTTTTATATTTAGGTTAATAACATACTTTTTACAATGTTAGTGTAATTGTATCATAATGGCACTGATGCAGAAAAATACATCTTTCAATGCTTGTAGTGTGTTTTTAAATAATTCATTTTTAAATGTGTTTAGGGTTTTACCTGCCTTACTACACTTTGATTATAAAATGAAAGCAGTCCACTTTTGTACAGTAAATGTATCAGTCCCGCATAGTATTTCACTATTGCATTTTTATTAATAGAGATTTGAACAGGAATTAAACCTGAAAATGTGATTCAAAGAAACTTTTTTCAGTTCTGTCTTATGGTTCTACTAACTTTAATAGTTGGTCTTACTTATTATGTTACTTATCAAAATGGAATGAAGAGCTTACCAGAAATGTACTTATTTGATCCTCTACCTCAGCTTCAATATCTACAGCCAAAAAAGCCACAGACAACATTTATCTGCAAAGCCATGCCGAGGAGAATGCTCCATAAGAAAGTAGAATAAATAAATAAAAACAGGAATTTTCAGAAAACATTATAAGTATGTATTTGGTTCAGGCTACCGGTTATAACAAAGTATAGGCTTAAGAAGTGAGGTAACCAATAGATTTATAAAATTTAATTTAACCTGAATTTCCTTGGTTACTTTTTACTTTCATTTTCTTTAAGACCAAACAGGGTCATCTGAAGCTTTAAATACAAATTAGTATTATACAGTACCCATAGAAGATCTTCCTCTACATATATCTGGATAAAATACATTGAACCAGTTATTGTTCTTAAGTGGGCAGCTTGTGAAGGTCATATAACTGGTAAACCTCCAATTGTGTTTAAAAGAACAATGTTCTGAAAACTTAAACTAGGCTGTAACTTTTACCTAGACAAAGTATAACAAATGTCCAAGCTAGTGATACATTCCACTATATAACATGGAGTACATTCTAATAAAAATAAGAACTTAGACTGATTTTGTACTGACACATATACTAGGGTTCATTAGGATCTTGTCACATGAGAGCAGAAGACCAGTATCGTAGCAATATACTATGACTACAAATTCTACCCAATTCATGGAATAAAGCACTATAATAAAATCTTTATGAAAATTAGAAGTTAACTAGTGTCATGTTAAAAACATAAAATCACAAGTTGCACAGGACATCTACTTCATTCTGTGATATTGAGATTAGAATCAGTAAATTATATTTATGTAATATGGAGGTATTGGTCTTGGCAATAAGAGTGTAGACATTGTTTCAAAAAGAAGTCTGGTTTCCAGCACAGAATTTGTGTTTAACTGAAAAAGAGGTCATTAGGAGGTAAACAGCACACAGTATAAAGGAAGGAGCAGGAAAACGAAGAAAACACTGATGTAATGTTACTTAATCCCAAGGCTCTTATTTTATCATGCTTCAGGAAGACGCTCAATGAAATATTTGATCTGACTTATATGTTTAGCCGCACAGCTAAAAAGAAGTGCTCTAATACATTCTGTCCCTCCATCTGAAGGCAGAAACACATTTTCTGCAAAAATAAAATACTATAAAATAGTAGGAAGTGGGGTTGGTGATGTGTGTTCTTTTGGTGCATATTTAGCAAAGAATGGCAAAAACACAGATAACATGACCCCAACAATTGCAAGCATGTAGCCCCATCCAATTTGACAGTCTCCTGCATAATATATACTTGAGTTGTCACAGTATTTTTTCACAGTAGTAGAATTGAGGCCGAAGGGGTACACCAAGAGTCCAGAAGCCATAATGAACACTGCATGGAAAAAGAAAAGAAAATGATTCAGTTATATACCTGTTTCATTCAAACAAGATAGCTCTAAGTGTGAAATCTTACAAGTGTCTAAAATATAGTGTTTTTAAAGAGGACATGTATTTTACAGAGAGTAGTAGCAGTCATTATGTCGAACACTATTTTCTAGGTGCCATACTCATGAGAATTCAGCCTAACAAACCACTACTAGTAAGTTCACTGGGGCATGAAATGTTTCTGATGTGACTAGGACCTTGTGTATTGATAGGCTACAATCTCATTAATATAGATATTAGATAAGCCAGTTGGTGTTGTATAAGTGGAACAGTGCTATATAACTATTATAAACAATATGAAAGCACTGAGATTCTTAATCTGCATCAAGCAATATCAGTGGAGCTATGATTGCTATATACTGTGACATATACATTACAAACACTGCACTTAGGTGCAAAATATTAAGTGAACCAAAGCAATTAGCTTTTATTTGCATCATGCTAATTAGACAAGTGCTAATTTAGTCACAAAATACAATGTTAGTAAATGAGCCATAAACTTAAAAATAAATTGCAAATAGCTACCAATCAGCAATTAGATTAAATGAATCTCCAGTGCAAGTTAGAAAATGTCACTTTGCTAGTAAAAACCCCCAGCAGAGTAAAAGGAGCATGCTAGCCAGAGTTTACAGTCTAAAGAAAAGGACAGAGAACTATGGCAAAATCAGATGGTTCTATAAGTGGCATGGCAATAAATTTCCATAAAGATTGAAGACCTGTTCACACTTGCGTTTTTCATTCAACGTGGATACATATGTTTACTATGTAGGTAATGCATGTAGATCATATTGGGTACTTAGCTAATCAGGAGGATTATTACACATTATAGCAGGTATAGTTTAGATATGCAGTCCGCTTGCAAACAAATCATGCACAGAAAAAAAATCATGCTCTATACAAGTCTAATAGCTGCAAAGTGTATAGCAGAGTATAATACTCTACTAAATAATAAGATTGTTTTAATATAAAGCCAGAATGTTCCCACTTTTAGTTATGAATTTAAACCCACCCCCAGTGACGGTAGTAAAATAAAAGTGCTCTAGATGGTGTCAAGAACAGCTACATCTTTACCTCTACCCCTATTCTAAGTAATATAAAAGAGTGGAAGGCAGGGCATGAGGGACTTGAGCACTGGCCTGCCTGTCCTTTCCACTCACATGTTAAACATTTACAGACATAAGGAAAACATGGTAACTTTTAAATCTGAAAAAATATGCTCCAGGTTAATACTATTTTCACTGCCTGATTTATTTTTGTTTTATTGGAAGTTAATAACATGCTGCTGAGCACTTTTTGCTAACATTGCCCAAAAGAGGGTTCCAGTTGTTAGTAGCATTAGTTTTTTCCCATGCAAAACAATCACATAAAATGGTTTTAGCTTATACTTTTGAATTTTATATGAATGAATTATTCCAAACAAAACCAAAGTCATAATCATCGGTGTAAAATCCACAAGATGGCAGTAGAGTACCATAAAAACTTACACACACACACCGCTATCAATTCCATCACTATAGGTCATTTATGAAGCTGCAAAAATGTGTTCTGCAGAGCAAATTATGTTTTGTGACAACATGTGCCTATTTTTTCCCATTTACTGCGTTCCTCTTTGTGTCACTACATGTTTAAGTTCCAAGGAGATCTTGAGATCCATTATAACTTCCCATTTTTTGCAATTTGATACTCGTTGGTGGAGAAGCACATTTCAGCACCTTCTGTAAAACAAAACTTCAATCACAGAAAAGTACCACATGTAAAAGAGACAATGCTTATGTCCTGTCACTCTCATGGTTCATTTAAGCTATAAGATTAAACTGAGCAGTATTTTTTATACAAACTGAAAAAGTTTTTGTGTTTGTATATCAGTACAAACCAAGGTAGGAAAAGAAAAATCCAAATGTTGCGCCTATGGAAATAATGGTAGCCCTGATAACGTAGCCACTTTACTGTCGCAGGTTGAGTGATGTAAGACATAGATGAGGATCTAAGGAGCAGTGTTTTAGAAAAGAACCCAGAACCATTGAAAGCTGTTATCCAAATGTGTTAGTGGGCAGTAGTGTAAAGTGATCATTTTAATTTTGCTGGCAACATATGCAGATGACAGGTGTACTTTGAGAAAGATTTCCTATGGAAAATGGTCAAAAGGCACAGAAGAATATATATAGTTATACTTAATGTTATCCATGAAAAAGCCATGAAGACATTATATCCTGTAATGTTCCATGCGTCTGTTGTCAGCCTCTCCCTGGGCTGCTGTTTTGTCTAGCTGTCCAGCTGTAGCTGGGATATGGTATAATATAGGATCACTGTGCGCAGTCAGTTCTCAGAATCACCTTTGTTTTCTGGATGAGACAACAAAGGGAATAGAATATAATAAGATAAGAAAAGGCTGCACAATGTGCCCATTCAACATAGTACAATTATAAATTGAGTTCTGTTCATCATAACCCAGACAGGCATTTACTGAAGGTAGGAATCAACGACATTCTTGGACATTTCCCAGTAAATAGAGGATTTTGCCATAGTCTGGAAAAAGTTACATCAAGATGCAAACAGGCAGTTGTATTCCTACATATTTCACCTGTCATCACAATCACATTATTCCTTGATTAATTTATTCATTCTCATATGATGAACGCACTTGTGTAATACAACAGTTCAAAGAAAATATTCTATGAAAATGACAGATGTTGGTTTGTGGCCAGTGGTTGACACTGAGAGCGCATTTATAAAATTAATTTGCCCATTGCTACACGCAGGACCTCATTTATGATGTATAATTCGGCCGAGACCCTCGGGTCGCTTCTAGTTTGCAGAGACGTCTCTTGAGAGCAGATGTGAACCTTGAAGTGAGCTTGACGAGCCATCTAGGTGCTCTCGTGCAACACTAGAACTTTTTGTGGTACACGGCTAGTTTGCTTTATAATTGATGTCCAGAGTCTGCACTGAATTAATGTGACTGGTGAATTCTCTTATGCAAAATAGTACTTACTCCAACAGTATTTACTACGTTTTAGGGCGCTATTTATCAAAGGGAGAAAAGCACTATCTCCATTTTTGCTGGCGATAGGACGTGTCCCTATCTATCAAGGGGTTAACACTGGAGATAGCACTACTGTCGCCAGAGGTGTCCTCCACCATCAATAAGATTCTCTGGCAATTTTCTTCCACATTTAATGCATGTGGAAGCCCATTTAAGAAGGATTACAGTAGTAAGTGTCATCATCATCATTTATTTATATAGCGCCACTAATTCTGCAGTGCTGTACACAGAACTCACATCCCTGTCCCAATAGAGCTTACAGTCTAAATTCCCTAACAATCACAGAGACAGACTAGGCTCAATTTAATAACAGCCAAATAAACCACTAGTATGTTTTTGGATTGAGGGAGGAAACCGGAGTACCTGGAGGAAACCCACGCAAACCGGGAAGAACATAGAAACTCCACACAGATAAGGCCATGGTCGGGAATCAAACCTAGACTCCAGTGCTGTGAGGCAGAAATGCTAACCACTAAGAAACTGTTCTGACCACGGCCTATTGACATTCCAAGAAAGTGATATCACAAATAAAAAAGTTTTATTATCCAAATAAAGCATTTTTTTCAACTGTGACTAATATTTTTTTTTAAACAAAACAAAACATTTTATATGGTTTAAAACTGTCTCAGTGATATTGTATTAGTAAATCATTGAGGTTTTCTATGGCTGGCAGTAGAAAACAATCCCTATTGCCACTTTTTAATAAATAGGTCCATTAATCTTTTATTTATGGAAAACATTACATTTATTTACTTTATTTTTGGTTTTTTTATTACTTCATTAAACCATATTCACACAACTTGACATGAAGACTTGTGATTTTGAGTTGACCTTGAAAATATCATGAAGGATGAAATTTCTAGCACCAGCTACATTTCCACGGGGTAAATGGTTATGAATATATTCTAGCAGCAATGATGGAGTTAGAAGCAACAAGTGCTAGGCAATCAAACCTAAAACCAACAACATACAATTTATGTAAGCCAGTATCTAATATATCTAATATATTTACTGCTGTGCGTATTCCTAAACTAAATAATATACTGTACCTGAAATATGTCCAGATTATTTCGTATTACATTCCTTTACAGAACATATCATTAAAAATACTTAAATTTTTACTTTAGTTGTCTTGTAACCCTTTTTTTGCCAAAGCCATAAATAGTTATGTCAATAATTTCCGGTAATGTTATAAGATCAAGATCATCCCTCCAAAATTGCATGTTTTTATATGCTCTAACATAGGCTAGGATGTCAGCAAAAATAAGTTTACAAAAGAATGTAAAAAAGGAGATAAAAAAATATGAAACAGTAAAAAAGGAGTTAAAGCACGTTCTATACACATTTTATTGTGGGCCAAAACGTTGACCGAGTCAATAATAAAGTACCCATATTTGGTACTGCTGTAACTTAGAAATTGCAGAATAAAAGAAGTGGTATATTTCATGTGTTCTATTCATTTCACAACGTTATGGGAACAATCACCAAAAAGTGTTTTCTTGTACATTTTCCGCATCTCAACATAATAAGATATTTATTCAAATTGGTGGAGTAAAAATCTAAAAATTATTTCTACTGAAATAAATGTAGCATGAAAATGTGAAATATGGTGGGGCATCCTAAAAGACAATTTTGGCAGCCAAAGGGGGTAGGATGCGAGTGAAAACAAAGTCTTACAAATATTAACATCTAACAAAAATATAATTAAACCATAGGCAGCTCACAGTATAGCAAATTCAGGGCAAAACCTGAGCCACAAGGTCAAGTATGAAGCTGGAAATATCACTAGCCCTGAACGCTGTGGAAAACTGGTGGAAGCAACTCAAATTCAAAATGCTTTCAAAGGGAGGTGTGTAATGAAAGCAGCATCTGATTGGAGGAAGCACCCAATTAGGTGCCACAATCACTGCACACCTCCCTCTGACAGACATGAATTTTACCTGCTCATCCAGTCCTCCACAACCTGCTTGGCTACAATATGTGCGATGCCAGCACTGGCCATGAACTATTACAGGTGTTCTCCTTGGAGTTGTGTCACATGAGAGCCTTTTCTGCTGTGTGTTTATCCCCAAGAAAAATTAGTGCTTTTCTTTTTTTTTCTTTTTTTTTTTTTACAGATGTCTATTGAAATGAAAAGGTTTTTCCTAGATAATATGAAACGGGCAGATCTCCTGCTCTGATAGTTGTTAGGGCCAGCTGGAAATCAGCTGAAATAAAAAAAGAAGTGATTCATAAAAGTCTATATTATTTCACTTGCACCTGTCACACTATACCCATTATACCATGCATGCCAACATCAGTGAATGCAAAATTAGGACAGTTAAACCACAGCCAATCATTCCAATTCATGTTCCTTTAGAAGAGACCAAACCACCTTCCTGCTAGGTCGCGACCCTTTCAGCTGCCAGAAATCTGAATTATCATGTGAGAAATGTTGGTAGGTATGAAACAGCTGTTGAAAACTGGTTAGATACAATGTAGAACCAGGAAACATGCTATGAGTTCTAGAAAAGCCTCTGTCTTACAGAGCAATTTTTCTGCTCCGTAAATCGCTCTTATTGATACCATCCTAAATTGAGAAATTTGTTTGAATGTAATTCACCATTAAGCCAAGTCTTTTACTGTTTCTGTACTACAGTCATGGCCAAAAGTTTTGACAATGACAAAAATATTGTTTTTCACAAAGTCTGCTGCCTCAGTTTTTATGATGGCAACTTGCATATAATCCAGAATATTATGAAGAGTGATCAGATGAATTGTAATTAATTTCAAAGTCCCTTTTTGCCATAACAATGAAATAATGGTACCAAAACATCCTCCAAAAGCAACTTCTCCCAACCATCCAAGAACAGTTTGGTGATAAACAATGCCTTTTCCAGCATGATGGAGCACCTTGCCATAAGGCAAAAGTGATAGCTAAGTGGCTCGGGATCAAAACATCGAAATTTTGGGTCCATGGCCAGACAACTCCCCAGACCTTAATCCCATTGAGAACTTGTGGTTAATCCTCAAGAGGCGGGTGGACAAACAAAAACCCACAACTTCTGACAAACTCCAAGCATTTATTAGGCAAGAATGGGCGGCCCAGACTTTGATTGACAGCATGTTATGGCTAATTACAGAGGTCTTCAAAAAGAAGTGTCAACACTGCAAATATTGACTCTGCATAAACCTAATGTAATTGTCAATAAAAGCCTTTGACACTTATGAAATGCTTGTAATGTTACTTCAGTATACCATAGCAACATCTGACAAAAAGGTATAAAAACACTGAAGCAGTAAACTTTGTGAAAACTAATACTTGTGTCGTTCTCAAAACTTTTGGCCATGACTATATCTGTACAACAGGCGCATTGTGCAGCAAGAGATTCAGAAGGACTCAGTATGATTTAAAATTCTGTGATGTTCCTAAGGTGAGTGCATTTCATCACTGGCAATGTTACCAAAGGTGGCAGCAATTCAGCTAAATGGAAGACAACGTAACTACACAATCACAAATCTCCAAATAAATCACAGCTTGTCACTGCCTCAAATACAGGGACAAGTATTTTGCTGGGTGGGTAGCGTGGAGCATTGAAAATAGTCCAATTATTTTACAATTGGAAAACAAAAAACAGAAAAATTGTTTGATATAGTCTCAAAGGAAGTGGAAAGTAATAGATTACTGCAGTCCCGTGTATGTAAAAATGCTGTCAAACTATTGTGGAACTACAAGTGCCACCATGTCCTGCCAGAGGACAACAATAGCTAGATAGCTACAAGTTACCAAAACCTGTCATGCAGAGGCTGTCGGGACATTATGGGAATTGTAGTTCCACAACAGCTTAAAGCTGTACTACCAATTACGTAAAAAAAGATTTTTGTAAGGTGCTGATTCCCGTAGCCAAATCCCTGGGGGTTACTACAATCAGCTGAGTTTGATAGGAAAACAATTTTGTTATCCAAATTGTAATGTCACATGGAGCAGCTCCAGGGGCCCCACCTAAAGGGAGGGCTACCATAGTAAAATCTATCATCTTAAATCTTGTCACACATAAATATGGGGCCTGATTCATTAGTGATCTTATCTGCCGTTTTTTGCTTATCTTAAGCAAATGCACTCTGTGCACGCCCAGAAAAGGGAGATAAGAAGCAAAATCCACTGCGTAAGTGAATAATTTCTTAAGTTAAGATAAAAATCCATCTTAACTTCATTCTTATCTCCCTGTTTCTTCTTAAAATAAGCATCTTAACTTTTGCACAAGATAAGATCACTAATGAATTAGGCCCATGATGTGCAAACAACTTCCCACAAATCTTTACAATCCAGATAATGCAACATGGCTGATTTCTATATTAAATAATAAAATAATCCACTTTTCCTTTAAAAAGCATATGGAACACAGCTCTCCTTGCTGTCTCCTGTAAGCACTGCAATATTGGCAACAGGTCACAATGCCCATTATGATGCTGATTCTTGCACATCTATAAAATGGTTTCTGGCACTGCTCCTTATTAAACGTCCCTGAATTTAGTGTATAATTTATATTGTTATTGATAAAATAAATCTTCCTACATGGTGGAGCCACAGACGTTGTCTGTAGTTTTTCTCCCAATGGTATGTCAATTTTTTCAATTTTCTGCAAACTATAGGTAGCCACATTACTGATAACTGGCTGACAGTGTTTTCTGTGGCTTAGGCTGAGCCAGGCTACTGCCTTTTATTGTCACAGTTGTGTAAATATCTATTTCATAGGAATGGTAAGAGAATAGCAGGCAAAACAGTAATAGGTGACATTTGGCTTCTTTTTCATTGGATCGGGCAATAATTACCCCATATGACACTCACACATGCATGATACCCATTCCAGATGTGTCAGTGACACTCACAATGGGTTACATGGTCTTATGGTCCTGGGAAGTGAGTTGGGGGTAATTGGGGACATTTAATTGTTTTAGATTTTTTTTCAATTATTTTTTTTTTTTCAATTTATATTTAATTTCTTTTAACTTTTATTCAGGCAGTGGACTTGCAACAGATGCACCTCATGCAAGTTTTCCTGATATTGTAATCACTTGTAAAAGTAATACAATGGTGGCTGACTACTCACAATCACAATACTAGTGAGGATGATGATGGGTTGCAGATTGTCAACCCCTCTATAGCAGAAATACAACATGGTGTTTTGTTTCCATAGCTACTCCAACGTGGAAACTCCACTTCCACATTGGGGACACAACGTTGTCCCCATAATGTTTCTTGTGTGCTACATATTGTGACATAATATTCCTTATGTGCTACATATTGTGACATAATATTCCTTATGTGCTACATATTGTGACATAATATTCCTTATGTGCTACATATTGTGACATAATATTCCTTGTGTGCTACACATTGTGACATAATATTCTTTGTGTACTATATATTGTGACAAAATATTACTAATGTGCTACATATTGTGACATAATATTACTTATGTGCTACATATTGTGACATAATATTATTTTTGTGTTACATATTGTGAGACAATATTCTTTTGGGCATATTCACTTGTCCATGTTAATAGCAAAAGTAACGCGGCATTAAGAGTATTACCGGTATTACGGTAATTCTAAGCTGGATTTCAGCTCGCAGCTCCGGCGTTAAAGGTACTGTAATAACGGTAATTACACGCACTATTACCATATAACGGTAATAGAGCGCAAGCCGCGTTACTTTTGCAAGTAACGCGGACAATTGAATATGCCCCCTTGTGTGCTACATATTGTGACATAATAATTCTTGTGTGCTACATATTGTGACATAATTTGCCTTGTGTGCTACATATTGTGACATAATATTCCTTGTGTGCTACCTATTGTGACATAATATTCCTTGTGTGCTACATATTGTGACATAATTTTCCTTGTGTGCTACAATATTGTGACATAATATTCCCTGTGTGCTACATATTGTGACATAATTTTCCTTGTATGCTACATATTGTGACATAATATTCCCTGTGTGCTACATATTGTGACATAATTTTCCTTGTGTGCTACATATTGTGACATAATATTCCCTGTGTGCTACATATTGTGACATAATATTCCCTGTGTGCTACATATTGTGACAGTCCCCATGACTTTGACTTCACACCAGAGAGGTATCAGAAATGTCGTTCCAATGATAAGAACTAGAATTGCTAGAATTATGCAGTTTTAAACATCACAATATGAATGACAAATTATCTGTGGTTTCTTTAAAATATTCTTTATTTATTACTCAATAAAAATTCCAAGCCAACTGTTAAATATAGTTTATATTCACATAATCAATGGACAATTAATACACAATGGTGTAACATAATGGCGACAATAAAAATGACTGAAACCAGATAATGTTACATGCATATTATTGTTCACAAAATCAAATTTTCAATGCATCCGAGGAACAATGAAAACATTTTGTAGTGTGTTCCATAATCAAATAATAAACCGGTGGAAGATAAAAGATACAAGTAAAGAAAGTGTCACTATTACATACAGCTTAATGATTTTTACTGACTGTCAATCCTCAAGATAAATAACTTATTGTTCCAGACATGACTGAAATCAGTATCAATCCACACGCGATAATTGATGACTGTGAAATAATTCGATAGACATAATGAAATTGTCATTCTATTTATCAGCTTGATTCAATTGGGTAATATGATAAACCACATGGGTATATGAGGATAGAACACACTTCAGGAACTGGAGCCTTTAAAATGTGTGTTCTTACACTTATTCATGATGTTATGGAGCAGTTGCAATGGCAAATATAGTTACAATAAAAAAAAAGGCAATATCCAACCAAGGGACACAAAATATCTAATAAAATGTTGAAGCAATTAAATCCCGTCTAACAATCATGTTTATTCACACTCGAGTTGATCTCCTGCTCACAAGCTTCTTCATAAAGAAGCGCCTCTATTTTCCGAGATGAATTGTTCTGCAGGATGGATCTTATCTATAAGCTTATGGCGAGCACCCCTCTATATTACACCACAATGGATGGATGCAGGGGTGGATAGAATCTAGTAGATGCACAGTGTATTGGTGTCGCTGTACTATACATCGCAGTGAGGTGTGTAGGCTGAAGCAGAGAAGTGTGAAAAATAGTGTAATCTTTGTCATTCTGACTTGCATGAGGTACGTCCTAGTGAAAGATTTTGTTATCTTTGTAACTTTTACATTTTTCTATTGAAGTCCCACTGAGAAATTTGCTGTTCCGCAGAATTAACTAAATTTATGTCTTTGAACGTCAATTAATTCATTAACTAATTAATTAAACATAGGTAACATTAAAAGCAAAGTGGGTGACGGAAGCCGTCATGTTGAAAGCTCTGTCTCTTACATCACTAGCTGCCAATCATAAGGAGAGCTACCACAGTTTATGCAAATGTTCTCACTACTAATTATAATAATTCAAGTTATTGCAATCATTATCATAATTTATGAAGACATCCCTGGAATCTAGGGAGTGTGTTAGTCAGTTCCATAATAACAGCCAAGAATCCTAAACTAATACATAAGTCAAGAGGTCTTTACTTGCTAGAGCTTACAATCTAATAGGTTTAAAGCTCCCAATTTGATTGATTGCTGACCCCACTAACAATGGGGCACTTGTTGCTTGGGAAGAATGTGTTGTTATAATTAAGGACATGTATTTATGATGTCATGCAGATGGGTAGATTTAAAAACCCTCTTAAATACATTGATACCAGCTGTAGTGATTACAATTCCGACAATTCTGTGACCCATCCTTCCCAATGCAGAGGGCAACTGATATCCATAATTTTCTGGCATTGACATATTTTGAATAAATGTCTCCAATGAAATAAAGCAGCAGCTTCAGTCTTCATCTGTAAACCATGAACAATTCACATGGTGAAGTCAACATGCAATGCCTCCTGTCAATCTGTAATGACTCCAGGAGATGCGCCCATCCTATGTAAGGCAGCCAAGGGCCCGCAGCTGTGGGGTTATGGCAAACTATGAATTTAAATCCAACAAATATATAAAACATACAACATCTTGATCAATGGTAGATATATCTGTTTATCATGTGTTCTTGGGCTGGTGAATCTCATTATTGAACCTGGCGAAGCAGCTTTTACCAGTAGATCATGTAAAAACTGATCAGTAGCTTATTCTCATTTCACGCTTTCTCGCCTGACATGTCATTTATCAGTATCTAGCGGCCTGTAGCAGGAATTTATTTTCACCGTACGTCTCCTCCTACCCTTGACTTTTCTATCTCTTTTTATAGCTCAGGTGCTTTTGCTGTGTGCCAGGATGTTTATTGCCTGTTGTAAAAGAAAAAAAAAAAGCCCACAAAAAAATAAACTACAGCCATGCAGCTGAGCTTGTCATAAAGCCTCAGGCCAAAAAACAATTTGTGCCGCACAAGCTGTGTAAAAAGTCAGCCTAATGCAACCTGAATCAGTTATATTGTGGTCGCAGTTGATGAGGCACATTTGTAAGTGTGGATTAAGTCACATGACGTGATCAGTCAGTTGTGGACACTGAACGTTAGATACAATGTCTAATATAATGTTCTTTCATTAGAAGTTTATGTCCGTTTCAATGTAGCAAGTCCACACACTGAATAAAAGCAACATATTGTTAATGACTTGTTACTTGCTTACAATGTATCTGCTGTAGCAGAAGATCTGAAAAACTTAGTCTATGGCTGCCGTGGTAATATATGAAATGAAGCTAACCATAAATTCCAGCTCTAAATGGATTTTCAACCGAGATTTAACTAAACCTATGACAATGATAAGAAATGCTTACAGTTCTGTATTTTTTAAGACTCATAACGAATGAGTGAAACCACAGCACAAATACACTATTGTTAATTCATGCACCTTCTTTGGTGCGATACCACCCAATTATACAAAGAATCATTTAGACTTGTGGGCCAAATTGACAGGGTCTGCAAAATGCACTAGTTGATAGGAGGCGTGAGCAGACGGAGTCGTTCCTTGAGTGAGGATAAGGCCCACAAGGGCACCTAAAACTCTGCTGTTCCACCGAAATGGGGAGAGAAAAATTAGGCGCACTTTAACCAATGTAATAAAAAGCTTCATAAAAGTGAGACGTAATAAAGACAGTTCCTATGTCCACTCACTCATGATTCAATTAAAATATAAGAAATAAACACCAAACTGGTGCATGGATAATACATTTACTATAATCACAATTTAAAAGCACAAATTAACAAATCACTGTAGCTAACTCACCAACGATGGACCATAAAATGTTCCAGACAGAAAACAGAATTCCCAAATGTTGTACAATATGTAAAATAATATTTATTAGGTCACATCCTTAAAAAGAACTTAAAAATATATCTATATTTTTTGTGTGGAGTACAGATTACATATGTCAATGTAAGATATAAATGAAGCTAAAATGAGCAGCGCTGTAGAAGAAAGTAATAAAAGGTTTAAAAAAATGAAGGGGTGATGGTGCTAAAGTATTAGGGTGTGGTACGAATTAATGACACTGACAATCCTCACAATATCGACTTACCGTATAACAGGCATTACATAGTAACATAGTTGATGAGGTTGAAAAAAGACACCAGTCCATCAAGTTCAACCTATTTTGGATCTCCTGCGATCCTGCACTTATATTTGAAATTAATCCAGAGTAGGCAACCGCCCATCTGTTTCAATTTTGAAAATCCCCCCAGACTCAATATTGCAATCCAATTTTTTACCCTATATCCACTACTATCCTTTATTTTAAATTAACGGTCGTATCCCTGGATACACCTTTCCGCTAAAAATTTGTCTAACCCTTTCTTAAACATATCTATTGAATCTGCCATCACAACCTTCCCTGGCAATGAATTCCATATCTTGACTGCCCTTACTGTAAAGAACCCCTTCCTTTGCTGGTTGTGAAATTTCCTCTCCTCTAACCTTAGGGGATGACCACGTGTCCTGTGTATGGTCCCTGGGGTAAAAAGTTCCCATGAAAGCTCTCTGTATTGACCCCTAATGTATTTGTACATAGTAATCATATCTCCCCTTAGACGCCTCTTTTCTAAAGTAAACATGCCTAAACTGGCTAACCTTTCCTCATAACTTAATGACTCCATACCCTTTATCAATTTTGTCGCCCTTCTCTGAACCCTTTCTAGTTCCAAATTATCTTTTTTATAGAGTGGTGCCCAGAACTGTACTGTATATTCAAGATGAGGTCTTACCAACGATTTATACAGTGGCAAAATTACACTGTCTTCCCTTGCATCTATGCCCCTTTTTATGCATGCCAATACTTTGTTTGCCCTTGCAGCTGCTGCTTGACATTGAGCACTATTGCTAAGTCTACTGTCTACGAGCACTCCCAAATCCTTTTCCATTATGTCTGGCACCTTTAATTAAGTACATATGGAAAATGCAAATTTCATTAATATCTACATGAATAAATGACGTCATTTCTTATAGACACTTTGAAAACGGCGCTTTTAAAGTGGCAACGCCCAGACCCACTCTCTATATAATGTAATTAGGCAGTAGGTACGGGTATTGGCACTTTAAAAGCGTCGTTTTCACAGTGTCTATTAGAAATGACATCATTTATTCATGTAGATATTAATGAAAGTCGCATTTTCCATCCGTACATAATTAAAGGTGTCGGACATAAAGAATGCCTGGTATATGGTAAGTCAATATTGTTATGTTGTCGCTGTTATTTTGTAGTTTTAAACTTTGTCCGGATTGTCAGTGCTGATGAAAGCACTACCACCGAAAGTATTAGTAGGTTGGACTTTGTGATGACGTATCTACTGTTTCCACCTTGTGCATAATCTACCAACCAGCAAAATGAGGTGTTGATTGGTTTTATGGGTTAGTTACAACCTTAAAGCAAGTGCACACCTTTAAATGCAATTTTTGGCGAAGGAGGCGTACTTGCATGCATAAAAAAAGTATTGCAGCTCCGTGGTTTTTGTAGTTCAAAAATGAAGACTTCTATTTATCATGAGATAGTTCACTGTTCCTCAGTTCATTCTTATGTTCCATGCATAGATTTTTGCAAGTGTTAACTGATTCCGAAAAATATATAATAGCAAGGCGATATTTTATATATGATATTTGAGCTACAGTTTCTTAATGTTTAGCGGAATCTGACTGATTGATCACTTGAAGTTATCTCATGACCAATCAAGGACATGATCAGCTCATATAAACCCCAAAATTTGCCTCAGGCTTTGTCTTGCTATGCAAAAGTGCCCTTTGTCTGAGAACAAGTCTAGTATCTGCTGCACATTGCTGAACCCCTGGAGGTTCCAGGTGACCAGGGAATCGAGAGAGCTGGGACCTAAGTTATGTAATAAGGGAAGTAATTACAAAATTCATACCATTAAAAGTACACAACAAGACTTGTTCTTTGTCATCTCAGCTGGTGTAAAAATCAAGTCCTTTTCTGAAGTGAAAATTACCACAGAGCCTCCAAACAGCAAGGACCACCTCTAAATCTGTGCTTTGTATTCCTTTATCCCATTTCAATAGTCTTGTTCTGCAAGATGAAATCTCACTTTTTCACTGCTCAGAAAAACTAGGCATATGTACTTGCCAAAGGCCCTACTCCTCTCATCATACAAGAAACACATATGCTCTTTCACAGACACCATTATCTTGCTGTGTAAACCTATGCACTTTGGTGTTACAATTCTGTTCCACAAACTAGGTCCTTGTAATTACAGCCAAGGAGCCAAAAATATGTTGAAAACATAAAACTGTTTATTGCAGTGAAAATACAGTCCAGGTCCAGTGAATAAACAGACTTTCAGGTATTGCAGAATAACAGGTAAATTATGAAAACAACTCAGCAGGTAACTTAGTTGAAGCACGATAAACAACAAGCGAATTCTCAGAAACTATAGGTTTGCAGTATGTCCAGACATAAGGCAGATGTCAGGTTTATCTCCAGGTGACAAGCCACAGGTGAGTGGTAAATTGTTACAGAGAAGCAGGGACTGACTAAAGCAAGGCTTTCCACAGGAACAGAAAATAGCAAGGCAGTTATTCCAAGGGTAAACAAACATTAATGACCAGCAAAGGTAACTGGGAGAGTCAGGTATAAATAAGAAGACACCAGGTGCTGGTGATAATTAGTGCAGCAGTTTTAACCCCTAGTAGTGAAAAGAGTCAAGGCACAATAGCAGCACCTATTGGTGGATTAGAGGTACTGCAGGATAATACAAAAGTAACAAGTCCAATGCAGTCCCAGAGGCAGGAGCTGCTGATACAAAGCAGCATGCAGATGCAATGCTGCAGTAAAGGTGAAGGCAGATCCAAATAAGGAGCATGGCACTATGAAAGAGAATATTCCACAGCACAATGACACTTTTGCAGATTGCCTCTACTCAGTCTCTCTTTGTTGTCATCACCACCAAACTATCTGTAGCCTGTTCATATCAGTTAATTTGAATTATCCTGCGAAGTAACACAAAATTTAGAGTTGTAGAGGGTCGACCAGATAGTCCCAAGGCTGCATATCAATGTCTGTTGCCTAGAACAACCAAACAAGCAATATTGCTCCATATGAGGTCAGGCATCACTTAGTTTTAGACGCTACAGCTCACAGTTATCACCTTTTATTGGGAAAAATATATTTAATGAAAGCCACATGTTTGAAAGTGGAATTATTCTTTAATTTCTTACCTTATATCACAGAAGAGCTTAAGGAAATGATAGCTGCCTTCGAAAAGCACCATAGTGTCAGGTCAATGCCAATAGTGTTGATCCTGAATGCTGATTTCAGTTTTTACTTTTATAATAATTTAAAATCTGTATATGCTGTATCTAAATTTTCTGAAATTCCTATGTTGTGTGTTGATAAGTTAAATGAGGGCAGGAGCGCCAAAAACCCCCCCCAAAAAACCCCAAAAAGCCGAGAGAGCTCCGTTTCGGCAGCACTGTACTATACAGCAGCTGCGGCGCTGTCAAAGCGTCCGTGGCGGTGCTGTATACAATACAGCACGCTGTTGTATAGTACAGTGCCGTTATGTGGGGCACTTCGTTAGCGGAGGGGTTTCTGGAGACCCAGAAACCCCCCCTGCGTGCGCCCCTGGATGGCTTTGGGTTACTGGCAAAAACCAGACATTATTACTCTAAAATGCCTGTTTTACTATACAGTATTGTCTTTCAGGTTTCATAGGGTTCCATTGACATTCCAGGGAATCATGGAAACAGTTTTGAGACCACATATTATTATTATTATCATTTATTTGTTAGGCGCCACAAGGATTCCGCAGCGCCGTACATAATACAAACAAGACCATACATACAGGGTGACATAGTACATAGCAGTAAACACAAAGTACCAATACTTCAGAACTCCGGGCAGACATATGGGCAAAGATGGAGCAGAAGAACAGGTATGGAGACAGGAGGAGAGAGGCGCCCTGCTCATACGAGCTCACATCCTAAGGGAGGGTGGACAAACAGGCACAAGAGGGAGCCATTAAAGTAAGGGAGAGAAATGCAGGGCACATAGGACAGTATGCAGTAGCATAGCTCAATGATTTAGTCATGCATAGTTTTGATGGGGTAACTCTAAATCTGTAGCAAATATTCAGTGGTTACAGACTTTATAAGTAAAGCTGGCATGACAGTGATCACCAAAACGGGTCCCATAGAAGCTAAGCATCTGGGCAAGCTATAGTCAAACAAAACTGAGGCTGCTGCCCCATAAACAAAAATCACCAAATTTTTTGAGACTAACAAGCTATTACAGGAGCTTCATTGCTAATTTTGCCACCATTATTGTATGTTTGATTAATTTTGTGAAAGGTAAAAAGCCTGTAATGAAAAGGTTGATTACTGAAGCAGGCCTTTAAGTCATTACACCAAGCAGTGTTATTAACGCATCTGGTGTAAAACAGATGCATTTGGTGTAGGTTGGACCAGTCTTGCCACATCTCAGAAATGGAGAAAAACAGCCCATATTTACCTTAGCAAGAAACTTCATGGTCACAAGAAAAGTTATGGAGTTTGTATGTTCTCCCCGTGTTTGTGTGGGTTTCCTCCGGGTGCTCCGGTTTCCTCCCACACTCCAAAAACATACTAGTAGATTTTATTGGCAGCTATCAAAATTGACCCTAGTCTCTCTCTCTCTCTCTCTCTCTCTCTCTCTCTCTCTCTGTCTGTGTGTGTTAGAAAATTTAGACTGTAAGCTCTAAAGGGGCAGGGACAGGTGTGAATGAGTTCTCTGTACAGCGTTGGGGAATCAGTGGCACTGTATAAATAAATGGTGATAATGATGATGTCATTGCATGGCTATCAAATGGCATTCAAGGTACTCAAATACTATTTGTTAGGTACACCCTTGAGACTTGATTTTTTGATATATCCAGTGCAAGATGGACTGTAAATACTGCACTCTGGGCCTCAGGTTTACAGAGTGGCACACAAACCTCTAGTATACTGTAAAGTTTTCTTAAATTCTGTGTATTTAAATCTGCTTTGTTTTAAAAACAATCTGCTGAAAAATCACCTGGCCTTAAGATATGATAAGAATATCTTTGTCTAAGCTGGAAGTGTGTGCAATTACAATACTAAAGAACTGTTAACACTTTAATAAAACCATCTTCTACACCATAGTTGCCAATTTTATGACTCTTCCCTCCGGAAGATCCTAGAAGGGAGGTCAAGTGGCTAGTGCAGAGGGGGATGCGGCAAATAGCGCCATTTGCCTACATCCGCAATAAGAAATGCTGTGATTGGGTTATCGTGCTGTAGGGGTGGGGCCATACTTAAAAGATTTGCTACAAATCGCGTCATGGAGGTCCACATCCCAGCTACATTGCTTGCTCTCCCAGGAGTCCAGGAGTCTTCCAGACTCCAGGAGAGTGGGAAGATATGTTCTACACTGTCTACAATACATAAATTCCAATGCAAGAGCACCTTTTGGTACTCTGTTGTCCAAGGGTAATATGAAAGCAGATATTATAACAGGACAGAAAGTTACAGAAATTAGGCATAGCAAAGAATTATTATTATTCTTATATATTTATTTGTAGGGCACCACAGATTCCGTAGCGCCGGGTACAGAGGCAGGTAACAAATTAATGTGGTAATACACATATGTAGCACACATCAGTGTGAATATTGCTATGGGGACTCACACAAAGTGCAGCAAAAGACATGACAGGACATACAATGGAGTCAGACAGTAGAAAGACATGAAACAATAAGTAGAGCGTACTCTGCCCGCGAGAGCTTACAATCTAGAGGAAGGGGTGGTGAGAAACAGGACAGACTAGGAGAAAATGGAGATGGTAGGCAAGGAAGAAGAAGTGATGGATAATATGGGTAGGGGTGGAGGATAGGAGAGTTTGAAAAGGTGAGTTTTGAGTGAGCATTTGAAGGTTTGGGGAAAGTCGAGTGTGGTGGGGTAGGGAGTTACAAAGAATGGGGGCAGCATGGCAGAAATCTTGGAGTCGAGCATGGGAGGAGGTAATGAGAGGTGAATTGAGGCAGAGGTCAGAGGCGAAGCGGAGTGGTCTGGTAGGTATGTACCTCAAGACAAGGTCAGAGATATAATGAGGAGAAGTGTTGGTAAGGGCTTTGTAAGTGAGGGTAAGGAGCTTGAATTCTGATAGGGAGCCAATGAAGGGATTTACCCAGAGGAGAAGCGGAACAAGTGTGATGAAAGAGGAAGATGAGCATAGACACAGCATTCTGTATGGATTGAAGGTCCTAAAAGTGAGAGTCAGGAAGGCCAGTGAGAAGGAGGTTGCTTCATGGCAGTGGACTTGGGTGACAGAAGAGAGTTATGTTGTTAACCAAGAGGGAGATATTGGGAGGGACAGCAACATTAGTGGGAGGAAAGATGATGAGCTCGGATTTGGAGTTGTTGAGTTTGAGGAAGCACTGTGACATCCAGGTAGTTACAGCCAAGAGACAGTTAGATACTTGGGTTAGGAAGGCGGGAGTGAGGTCAAGGGAGGAAAGAGATTTGCGTTTCATCAGCATAGAGATGGTATTGCAGGCCAAATTATTGAATTAGTTCACTGAAAGAGGTGGTGTAGAGAGAGAAGAGCAGAAGGCCAAGAACAGAGCCTTAAGGGACTCCGATAGAAAGAGGAAGGGGTGGGGAGTCGGTAACAGACAAGCTAAAAAATCGGCAGGAGAGGTACAGGCTAAACCAGGAGAGAGCTGTTTTGGGAAGACCTAGGGAGTGGAGGGTGGTGAGGAGAAGAGAATTATCGACGGTGTCAAAAGCAGCAGAGAAGTCGAGGAGTACGAGAAGGCAGAAGTGGCCTTTGGACTTACCTGAGAGTAAGTAGTTTGTTACTTTAGCAAGGGCAGTTTCCATTGAGTGAAGGGGATGGGAGTCAGACTGGAGAGGATCAAGAAATGAGTGGGAAGAGAGAAAGATAGACAATTGAAGACAAGTCATTTCAGAATTTTAGAAGTAAAGTACTTGGCAATAGTTGGAGAGAGAGGATGGATCAAGGAAGGTTTGCTTGAGAATAGGGAAGGTGAGACCTTGCTTGAAGACCGAGGAGAAGATACCAAGGTTAAAGAGGTGAGCAAGGTGACGACAGGCAGTGGGAGACAGGGTCAAGAGGAGAGGTTGTAGAAAAGGAGGAGAGAAGAGTGAGGTTTTTGAAACACAGTTACAGGAGGGTAGAAGCCAAACGATGGCAGAGTGAGCGATAGAGAGAACAGATGGTGATAGGCGTTGTCTGGCAAAAGCAGATATCATTGTGGATAAAGTCAATCTTGACTTTGAAGTAGGTGGCAAAGTCCAGAGCGGTGATGGACGAGGGGGGAGGAGGTGGGGGAGCACACAGTAATGAATTAATGGTAGCAAAGAGGCATCGGGGTTTATTGGACAGGGAGGAGATGAGGGATGTGAAATAGGTTTGTTTGGCAAGAGAGAGGGCAGAATTTTAGGAAGAAAGGATGAATTCAAAGTGGATGATGTCAGCGATCGAGCAGAATTTCCTCCATTGGTTGTCCATTGGGAGAGGCCATAGGAAGAAGTGAGAGTTAGGAGTTTAGAAGCAGCTGTAGTAATAAGAGTGTTGGTTGAGATGATAAAATCACCGATAATAATCATGGGAAAATCAGAAGAGAGGGAATGGGAAATCCAAGTGGCGAAGTTTTCAAGATATTGTGAGTAAATGCCAAGGGAACGATACTCGACAGCAACTTGAAGTGAAGAGGGGAGAAGAGATGGATAGAGTGAAATTCAAAAGAGGAGAAGGAGAGGGAGGGTTCAGGGGGATAACACTGAAGGTGTAGCCAGGAGACAGTAGGACACCTACACCACCTCCTTGGCGGTCCCAAGGACATGCTATAGCAAAATTTGACTATTGAAATGCCGTTTTAAAACTCTAGGCCGCAGTTTAACTTGAATGTATGCAAAAATATACCAATGAATTTCCTACAAGACTCAACAAAAAAAATAATCTCATCCTATCACTCAGGGTCAGCGTATTACCTAAATGAATTTGTTTTAGTTCTATGAAAAATTGGTTGTATCCAGAATTCTAGAACAAATATAGAGAACCTAAGAGAAGTGGTCCTAACATATTTTTTGGCTAAGATATGTTATTAGGAATTGACTGACAAGCACAAATAAGACTTACAAATGCAAAGGTACACCAGTGCTGAGTGTAAAATAACACAGTGGTTTAGTAATGCTCCTGATTGATTTTTATGTTGCTGGTCCCTTCAACCATTCTTCTAACTGCAAACAGTTAGTGGTCGGGTCATTTATTTATCTGTCTTCCTGTGTCAAAATGGCAAATTACATCATCAAAAGAGCAGCCTTAGGGGCAAAAATGTCCAGTTTCTTAACCTCCAATTTTCACAGCACCCGTCTCCCGTTCTCTTGTGGAAACATTTATTGCAGCTTGATGACTTGGTGGCAATATTTCATTTATTCTTATTTCACAGAGACTCTTAAGAATGAATCACCGCTTTATGTGATGAGCAGGCACTAGGGTAAAATTCACCAAAATTGTCATTGTACTCATAAAAAAAAATGTTGAAACACATTATTTATTCTTTTTATTTTATGATAATGATTGCATAAATAGTTGACATTTCCCAATGGATTTGAACAATTGAGATTTAGAATTGAAAATGTAATTTTTTTTCAGTTATTTAAAATAGATATATGTTTGTCAAACCTTTCTCTCTTACTTTTATTTACAAGTATTTTTTAATTTGGGTAAATAGATCTCACGTGTCTCCAACTGTTACGGAAATGAAATTGGAATTATTGGATATTTTGTACTGTGATAGGCGCTCTACGTTCTCCGATTTGGAGAAAGGTATTAAAGATTTTTATACTAAATGGGGCTTATATATTGAAACTCTGGATAGTCGCACACAAACCCAAATCATGAAGGTGTTTGAAGGAACCAAGTGGTTTCTCTTGAGGCAATTGTAGTGATGTATGCTAATTGTATAGTTATGATCTTTGTGGCTTACTTTATGCTTATGTATTCCATGGCCTCCGCTATCCCCCCCTCCCTCCCCATATTCCTCCATTGTCGAGGGACATTATACAGAATATGTGTGATTGTATGGCAATAGGCTGATTGGAATTTTGGGATTCTGATACTTCTCCTTCCCTTCCATCTACCCCCTCTATTCTCCCCTTACCTCTCTTTCTTCGCTTTGTTTCTTTGATTCCTCTACCCACTACTCCATTTACACTATCTCCATCCCTTAAAATTGTTACAATTTTATGTGTACAGTTCATTGTTTACCTGCATATCAATGTATGTTGTTATTGGAATTGTATTGTTTCTGTACAATAAAAAGATCTTTAAAAAAATAGGATAGAAATTTTAAAAGCAATTTAAAATAGAAATTTAGGATAGATCAATGGATAGAAAGTTATTTGTTTATTATTGGTTTTATTATTGATTTTAACCTTATCAAAATTGACACTAGTCTCTCCCTCTCTGTCGGTCTGTCTGTCTGTGTGTGAGTGTGTGTCTATATTAGGGAATTTAGACTGTAAGCTCCAATGGGGCAGGGACTGATGTGAATGGGTTCTCTGTACAGCGCTGCGTAATTAGTGGCGCTATATAAATAAATGATGATGATATAAAAGCATGTGGTCGTAGAATTCTTCTATACCATTCACAGAAATCTAAGGTGACTTGTAATATCTGCAATCATTTACAACAGAGGTTTGTTATTTCTTAAAAAGCTGAGGATCTCTTAATTAACATCAAAACTTATAAATTATAAGCAGTCATCATAACCATTTATACAGATATTATGTGCAGGAGTTTATACTTACAGGAGCATGACTTGTGTAGTATAAATAAATATAAGCCATGCAATCGTTAGAACAGAAAACAAGTCTTTAAATGAATATGTGTATATATATATATGTGTATATATGTATATATATATATATATGTGTGTGTGTGTATATGTATATATATATGTGTGTATATGTGTATATATATATGTGTGTATATATGTATATATATGTGTGTGTGTGTATATATATATATATATATATATATATATATGTGTGTATATATGTATATATATGTGTGTGTGTGTATACATATATATATACATATATATATATATATATATATATATATATATATATATATATATGTATACATGCACACACATACACACACACATAAATAAATATCACTGGAATTTCTGGAAAGAAACCAAAATATATGGTGTAAGTAAAAATTGTCACAGTAACTTACTTCACATAAAATTACCCAAACAGACATTAAAAATGCCTATAAAACATTTGATCCTCTGTCTGGCATGGACTTGTGAATCACCTTATTTGCATTTATATTGCATCATTCATCTATTTAATCTGTTAAACCATTAAATAGACATAAGAATGTGTATGCGGCCACCTCTAAGGCATAAAGTCATCTCAAACATCTAATATAATGAAGACTTGTACATGATTATTAGGTTAGACAGACAATGGAAAATAGAATGAAGACATCACGCACAGCTTGTGTTCACCATCCACATAACTAATATATGGAAAGATATGACATTCTTATATACATTGTTTGCGCAGTAGCTTATCTATATTTGGTATAGTATTCCTAAATGTGTTGAAAATAAGTGTCTTATTATATCTAACCATGGGGAATATTAATTAAATCTGATGTACAGCACAGTGGCGTAATGGTTAGCACTTCTGCCTTACAGCACTAGGGTCATGAGTTCAATTCCTGACCATGGCCTTATTTGTGAGGAGCTTGTATGTTCTCCCCGTGTTTGCGTGGGTTTCCTCCAGGTGCTCCGGTTTCATCCCACATTCCAAAAACATACTGGCTACTAACAAATTGACCCTAGTCTGTCTGTGTGTTTGTTAGGGAATTTAGACTGTAAGCTCTAGTAGGGCAGGGACTGATGTGAGTGAGTTCTCTGTACAGCGCTGCAGAATTAGTGACGCTATATAAATAAATGGTGATGATGATGATGGACAGGAAAAAAGGTGCTGTAACCCATAGAAACTAATTGTATTTTAATTGATATTTTCCACTTCCCTTTAGAAAACATAATAAAATGTCATATAGCTACTGTGGTTTATAGTAAGCCGTTTCCTGTGCACCAGTTTATACAAATGTCCCCAAATGGATGCAGATTGAGAGCAGAGGAGAGGGGAGCAGATGAGCGGCCAGAGATTGTCAGCAGAGGAGAGGGGGAGCAGATGAGCGGCCGGAGATTGACAGCAGAGGAGAGGGGGGGCAGAGGAGAGGGGGGTGTCTCATGCATGTCTACATCGGCTACCTAGGAGCTGAATTTGCTGATCTCGTAATAAACTTTTTTCTAAAGGAACATATTGGAAGTGCTTTACTCGCCACTGTTGCCACTAGTGAAGAATAAACTTTACCTCCGTGTAAAACACACGTCATTCTTTGTACACAGGCGCTATTATCACATCTGCTCGTCCATGGTCTGCTTCATGAAAAAATATTTAAATATTTTTTTTTAGTTACTTTTTTTTACCATAGCCAAGCAAATGTTCTGGGGTTTATTTGAACAGGTAGGGTTATATTTTGATAACATATTGGCATACATATATTTTTATTTTAAATACAGAAAATAAAATAAATATATATATATATATATATATATATATATATATATATATATACAGGGTGATTCAAAAGTCGCAGTACACCCTTTTATTTCAAAAACTCTACAGGAAATTGGGAAACCTGAATACTCCAGTAAGGTATGGGTGACGTGGTCTATCTTTTACGGTATGTACCAAACATGGGCGCCATCTTGAAATCGGCCAATCGGCCCAATTCCTGTAGAGTTTTTGAAATAAAAGGGTGTACTGCGACTTTTGAATCACCCTGTGTGTGTGTGTGTGTATATATATATATATATATATATATATATATATTCAAACATGAGAAGTATGACATGAAAGGTTACTTTTTCATGAATTTACTAATTTTACTACTTATCTGATTTTCCAGAGTAGAATACTAAATATGTGTAATTTGAAAATATTTGACGATTTATAGGAGAAAAAGAAGGAACAATTTTTTATCTTCATTTTTATATATTTAAAAAAAGAAACATTTACCTTGGGGTTCTGGACTTTCGGGAGTCTCGATAGACCACAGTAGGTGTCCCCTGTTTTTAGTAGATCCAGTTTGGTGGACTGGTTAGTACTGGTCACTGTCACTGTCAGTGTCAGGACCATAACGAGGGCGGTCATCCCCCTGGATGGTCAAGAACTTGTAAAGAGCTAGACACACACCCATAGTGGGATGGCTACGTTCCCTCCTGTAGTTCACCGCCACTGGGAGGCAGCATCTACAATCACAATTTATTTAATTTTTTTTGGGGGGGGGGGGGGGCGCCAGTGGTCTCTCTTGCCCAGGGCACTAAAATGTCCAGTTACGGCTCTGAGAAGGTGTGATTATCACTGAGTCCACTTACCCTTACCTTGCATCCTTCATTTAGTATGAGGGAGATAGCTACACCTAAGTGCTGTTTGGGATAAGAAATATTTTTGGGAACACACATGCAATTTGTGGCTTATTAATTCATAAACAACTGAATTGGCTGCCAACACTGCAGCATGCATGCTTGCCTTATGGGATCCCAATATATTTTCACATATATATAATGCAAAACGGTTTTTTAAAATACGCACGTACATCGGGCATAACAAGTCCGTATTCAACAAAAAGCGGATGTAAAGATATGACTGACGATGAATACAGGTCTGGGTCTGTTCTGCTCTCACAGACAATACACTGCAGGATACATCACAAAAGAGCGCACAAAAAGAAAATAATTAATGTCACCTGTTAATAATATAGTCATTAATGACAAAACATTAAATAAAATATTACATTTTTTCTTCTTCAATAAAATACATTTATTAAGAAGTTGTTAATATGTACTGCACATAAAATACATTTTTACAGCTGCTCCTGATTACAAACACTAGTCCTAAATTGTATACATAGCCATCATCACTAGTAATCGGCACTTACACCTGACCTGTAGCTAATGCAAGTGATACGACGGAAAATCAAGTACCTTAGAGATGCGCAATGCTTGAATTGGACGCTGCAGTGTGTGCTCGAGCTTGGGACACCCTTACTGTACAAAGACTATATGCCCTGTCCCCTCCCGGTTCCACCCATGAAATCATCGGCTGTAGTAAGAGTCCTTTGCTCTCAAAGATTATTTAGACTTGTGTGTTCTCTGCCTTATCCGGTTCTGGGCATGCTCAGTGGGATTGTACATAAAATACGGCACGTATCGGCATTTACGTTCCTTAATGAATCAGGACCCATGTGTTAAAGGACTACCCATGCTATATAGTTTTCCTTTCCTACACTGCACTGAGCAAATGGTTCACGTGCTGGTTATTCTGCTCTGTGATACCTTATAACGATTTCCTACGCCATGATCTGTTATTCCATGTGGTATTATACCCTGCTCTACAATATTCTTTAAATATAATAACCAATTTGCATAGACTCAATTTCGAATGATGTATTTCAGTCGATCAAGTATTGGTTAAGCTCCTCATGGGCAAGAGCTGGATTTTCCTGGGTATATTCCATGTTAATTTCTACAAATTCTCAACAACTGTCAACTCCCAAAATATAGTAAATGTATTAAATACAAAATCGTTGTTGAAACTGCTAACCCACCCATCACAATTTACAGTCCATCTATAATATAATCTTAGTTGTGCCCGTTAATAGGTTAAAAACACTACTCACAATGTTAAAGATAAACTTAAGTTGTTTTACATAGAAGAATAATTATCATCTGCGTGCAGCTGGGGATCCAGAACAGCTGGTCAAACCTGATAACGTATCTACAAACCCTCACATCTCGTCCCTTCATTTTCGTTTTAAAAATCCACTAAAGGACAGCTTGTGAGGGAAAGCAGAACATTGATGTGATTTTCCAAGTCAGAGAATTCTGATCTAGGATATGTAAGAAGTGACCATTGCTTCTTATGTGGTGTGAAGTGAAAACATCTCGCCCACTGTGAAGCTGATCTGACAGGATTCATTTTCCTTGGTGGAAGAGATAAGTGACAGTTAAATCAGCGTGAACTATACTTCAAGAGATTGTTGTTACAGATGAAATCTCCCAGTAAACCATTGATTTTCTATAAAAATGCTGTTTTTGATATTTAGACATTATTGGCCAGGGACTTTGGGTGATTGATCATGGCTACAAGAGCTTGGAGGATAAAGGCCATGGGTGGGAAAAAAAATGGTCAGACAAAAACTTTTGTAGACAAAAAGAAAAGTCTTTGCCTGGAAGCAAAGGACAAGACAAAGTGTATTATTATTATTTTTATTATTAGCCTATATTAATTTAGTGCCAACTTATTATGCAGCGTTTTATACAAAATAGTTAATAATTGACATCAGTTCCTGCTCCAGTGGAGCTTACAGCCCTACCACACAAACACATACTAGGGTCAATTTCATCCAAAGCCAATTAACCTACCAGTATATTTTTTGGACTGTTGTAGAAAACTGGAGCACCTGAAACCAACACACACAGCTAAGAATATACAAACTCCATACACATAGTGCCCTGGTGGGAATGGAACCCATAGCACCAGTACAGAGTACTGAGCCTCAGTACTCTGCTTACCACTCTGCTACCATGCCATCCATCACTTATAGTTATGTTTGTATTGTAAAATGTAAGAACAGCACTTAAAGTTTATTAAAAGTGCTCGCTAAAATTGTTGTCTTTTTTGGTGAATATAATTATATTGTATATCTGCGGTGTGTGAAGGCTCAGAACATGACGATGCCTGCAAGCTGACATTCCAATAATGATCGTCCATTACAATGCAAACGGTAGTTACAAATTCATAGCCGTAGAAATTCTGCATCTTTTCTCAATGCAGTGCACATAGAAGACTCTGAGATATAAGATAGAGAAATTCCGAAAGGTATCAGAGCTGAACAGGCAACATTAAGATTCAGATCAGGATTGCAGGGAATTGTACAGTCTCGTTACAAAGGTTTTACATGTGTAGGGATGAATACAGGCCTGGATTTACATTTTTCATCTGCTGAACACCATGTTTATTGTGCTTTCCATATATGGCCACTGTTACATCACCAATGCTCCAAGGCCCCACAGCATCTTTAAAAATTAAGTAAATGCAGACTAATTTGACTAATTCAAATGTTAATAATATGCAAATAGTAAATTTATTATTGGACAAAATTAAAACAATGGTGTGCAAATTGAACACCTTACATCTGGGCCTTATGTTTGTGGATCTGTGACCTATCCACAAATTTGGGTCTGAATGAATGGGTTGTCTCCAACCTTCCCACTGCGACTGAGCGTTCATTTACTGCATATGTCTCCAGTCTTGCATTTATTTATAGGTTTAAGAGGATCGCTAGAGCGCTCTATTTACTGTGAAGGAGTTAAATAAAGTTGTATTCATAAGACATCACAAGTCTACATTTAGAAAAACAGACCCAATGGCCATTGAAAAGTGATCCCCACTACTTCTAGATGGAGCACCCCTTTCCCTAACACTCTGAAAGGAGTGGTGAAATGTCTCCCTTTGCTTCAGTGTCTCCACCCGAGTCTTCTACACAGTATGGTGGGTTGCGGTCTGTAACTGGATCGACCAGGGGTTGATTTGGGAAACCCCTTGTATCCAACCACACTAACCCTCTGAGTAATAGAGGACCACAAACAGTGTTAATGAACAATCAAATGAGTTTTTATTTTGTGGGAAGTGAATTGGTAAGTCACGTGCATTCACAGGCTAATTATAAAAATCACCAATAGCTTAAAGCAATAATCACAGTCCTAACACTATTAAATAGTTTATAATATTAAATATTTAACATTGTTGCACTTGTAGAAATCTTGGTAACCCAGGCTACCTAATTTGGGTATCTTTAGGTGTAACTTGTACTAGGTCTTTGATTATTTGAATGTCTATCGCTGACACGTAAGTCAGTCTATGATATATGTACAGGTTACTTTTAGGATATCTAACTTGTAAAATTAGAGGTATGGTGTTCTTTCATAATGCAGCAGTAATGGTGTCAAAGTGTTTGGTATGTTACCATGTAGCTCTCTCTCTCTGGGTGGAGATGAAGGTCTTGGACTACCTGCAAGCCTGATCTTGTTAGCTGTCCCTCTCTGCTCACATGCAATTCATTAATAGCTAGAGACTCTCTCTCTACACATAGTCTTGCATTTCCTTGCATTCTCTTTGAGGCTGATCGGTAGCTGTTTCTCTGCAGAGATCCGTCCCAAAATGTTCCAGTGTAGCACGAAACCCAGCAGCTTTTGTGGTAGCTCTGGTGTCTCTGTGTCTCCTTGAACACTCTGTCTCTCCAGCATACTCTCCTTTCAGATCTCTCTCCTTCCCCTGCTGCTGCCACAGCAGTTCCAAACTTCCAGCACCTCTCTCTGTGCGTTTTTTCTCTCCTCCTGTCTCTCCTCCCACCACTGTGTCATTGCAGGAGCTGAACTCTGCTTCACCCCTCGTTTCCCTGACAACATTCTGTTCTGTCTGCACAGCACAAGGCCCCTTGCTACATAGAGCATCACATTTAACACGATGAGCTCATATTTCCAATTAAGTGACCTCCTCAACTAGGTGTGCCCCACTTCGCTGGATACCCAAGTATGGGTCAGTAGACACTAGGCTCTACATGGACTAAAACAATTTCTCTAATGAACTGACGCTTTCAGCATGATTTAGGTCTTAGTACATTTACATGATTATTTTGAGATGTACATATCTTAAGATCTATGTAACTAAAAATAGTATATTATATGCACCCGCATAAAAATATGTTTAAAGCACACCAAGATGTGCTTTAAGGTTATCATGATGCGACCACATACTATTGACACCAATCATCATCATTAACTTGGTAAGGATGACTGAGTCCCAGTTGTGTGATTAGCCTTTAGTATACAGTGGAGGTTTGCAAAGGCCAAGTGGTAAGGTCAAGCTGATAAAATATTGTGACAATGTGACCGGTTGAGAAACAGGAGGGGAGGAGGTGAGAGGTTCATGCCCAGGATAGGTGGCCAGACAGTTGTAAGCGATTGGCAAGCTCACCTCCCCCTCTTTCCAGAAAGCCCAGGAAGTAATATTTATATAACACAATTATTTCTATCTATCTATCTGTCTGCCTGGCTGTCTGTCTATCTATCTATCTAAAATGAGAAATACAATGAGAAGTGAAATAAAAGAACATATGTACTAATGTAAAACATAATTAATACAGGATTATAAAAAGATTTGACAATTTGATAATTTTACATTACAAAATAATTGGAGAACTGTAAGTTGATGTTTGTCACAGGCTGTGTTGAGTTTAAGGCGAGGTTGCTTATTGGTGTCCCCGGTTGAGGTGGGGCAGTATGGTGATATATATTTATGTGTGTTTGGGAGAAACCCTGGGATTGGCTGGAGTGAGAATCCTGGAGGGGTTCTTGGAAGACAGTTTGAGTTATTATACCCCAGTTTGGTTTTGTCACCGGGATAATATTGACCTTTTTGACTGGGTAACTAAAGTAATAGATCAAGGTGGGGCCAAGATGTAGCTTATCCAGATTTTAGTAAGGCTTTTTACACTGTCCCACATCACAGACTGTTAAAAAAAACTTGGAAGCTTGGGATTGGATTCTAAGATGGTTGAATGAATAAGATCTTGGTTGCAGGATAGAAAACAGTGTGTTATAGTAAATGGTGTGCATTCACAGGACAGTAAGGTTACCAGTGGAGTACCCCAAGGATATGTACTTGGACCAGTGCTTTTTAATATCTTTATTAGAGACATTGCAAATGGTATTGAAGGGAAAGTATACCTCTTTGCAGATGACACAAAGAAATGAAAGAGAGTAGACACACCAGGAGGGGTAAAACAAACGTCTGATGGTCTAGGTAGACTAGAGGAATGGTCAAGAGAGTGGCAACTACAGGTTAATGCCAAAAAATGCAAAATCATGTACTTGAGTTTCAAAAATCCAAAGGCTAAATATAGTATTAATGGCACTATAATGAAAACTACTGAAGAGGAAAGGGATCTAGGAGTCACTATTTCAGGTGACTTAAAGGCAGGTAAGCAATGAAACAAATCAGCAAGTCAGATGCTTGGTTGCATAGGGAGAGGAATCAGTAGCAGAAAGAAAGAAGCTATAATGACACTATATAGATCTTTGGTATGGCCTCATCTAGAATACTGTGTTCAATTCTGGAGGCCATATCTCCAGAAGGATATAAATACATTAGAGACTGTACAAAGAAGGGCAACTAAAATGGTGCATGGCCTACAGCACAGAACTTACCCGGAAAGACTCAAATATCTTACTATGTATAGTTTGGAGCAGAGAATGGAATGGGGGACATGATAGAAACTTTTAACTATATCATTGGTTTTATCAAGTTACAGGAGGGAAACCTTCTTCAAAGGAAGAGAAGTATTAGACCACGAGGACATGTACTGAGACTGGAGGGAAAAAGGTTCAGAGGTAATTTGAGGAAAAGGTACTTCACAGAAAGAGTAGTGAATAAGTGGAATTGCCTCCCATCAAAGGTGGTAAATTTCAAATAGGGTTTAAGGTACCATAGGTTAATAAAAAATATGGGCAGACTAGATTGGCCAAGCAGTTCTTATATGTTGTCAAATTCTATGTTTCTATGAGAAGCTTTAAGTGGATGGTTGATGGGCACTGTTATCATGACCCTTGGATTGTGGATTGTCCCTCATGGTATATGTGGTCTGGTGGGCAATGACACGCTCCTCCCCTTAAATGGTTAAAGACAGAAATTTGGGAAAATGATAGGCTTTGTGTAAGTGATGTTTTTGCAGGACCAAGCGAGGGATATTATCACGTCTAAGGTCATGCGGCTTAGACAAGATGGACAATTAGGCGCGAATAGATCTGCATGGTACCCCTGCTCAGTTTATGGGTCATGAATGACTTTTAATGGTTCTAAAGTGTACCTTTCCCAAACACACCGAGGAGGCAGGTACATTGTGAGTCAGACCATCAATTCACTTTGTGCCTCGTCCGTCACTGGTATCACTAGTTCCTACTGAAGTTATATGCTGACTATTGGTTCAGGTAATAGGTTTAATAGGTAATAATCCTTTAAAGGAAAAATAAAGAAAGTGTATATGCTCATCACAGTCAGAATGGAATTGTGTTCTTATACTTGTTTATAGATTATCACTATGGGCTAGATTTACTAAGCTGCGGGTTTGAAAAAGTGGGGATGTTGCCTATAGCAACCAATCAGATTCTAGCTGTCATTTTGTATATGGTACTAAATAAATGAAAGCTAGAATCTGATTGGTTGCTATAGGCAACATCCCCACTTTTTCAAACCCGCAGCTTAGTAAATCTAGCCCTATGTCTTCTGTAATGTAATATTTAAAGCCTATTCCTTGTGTAAAGTTGAAAAACATTTTTTGATTCCTTCCACATAGAAACTCGTTTCCAATTATAAGAGAAATATGCAAACAAATCAAAGCAGCCTATAAAAGTATTTAAAAACAGCCTTTAGCAAAATTGCAGTTAGGTAACAGGTTGAGCCTGTGCAGCACATGTATATTTTTGTCCAAGTGTAAATTAATTCATCTTTTATCTGATGGATCCCCTGGAGTGGGCATATCTCAACTCAAAGCATAAGTAAGCCAAATGCTGGAATGACTCCCCGGAGAATCATTGTGTACTGTGTCTGTATTGTCAGCGAGCAAAGCTTCGACCCTTAAAATAATGCATGCAGTCTATTCATCTGCCTAATGAGGCCTGATACCATTACCAAGTAAAATGGATGAATCAGAGATACATCTTTTGATTAATAGATCTTCAGACCACTTTTATGCATTTCACCCCAAAGAACTTAGAATTATAGCGTGAGCATGACACTGCATACTTAACAGGAAATTAAACTGAGATGAATTGGACATAGCACGCTATCTGATGCCCTAGAGCTTGTATAACACCTTTCTACAGATGTATCTAGTCACAAAGACATTTAAAGTGACCCATGACTGACTGCTAATAACAGCTTCTCTGCAATGAAAAGAAATTAACTCAAGCTGTTATATAGAGTTTATTTTTCACATATAATACTTTTTCAGACTAGCAGGTTTTTTTTCACTAAGTTTCAGTATGTGTCTACACCCACTGACAAATGATAATAAATAATACTTTGTTGTAACATGACTGTTGCTTTTACAGTGTTCCTGCGCATAGTGGGTTGTGGAGTGAATGATACCTCGTGAGAATGCAGCATTTCACTGGGAACAAGAGGGAATACTCAAGCAGCCACTATTTGGGCTGAACCAATAATTCTGAGAATGCAGCCAGCAATTCACTAAAAAGTTATCATATCACTGAGGCATCCATTTCGTAGCCTGAATCAAGATTTATATGAATGAATAAGAGCTGGGTCAACAGGTGAAGCATAAAGCAGAGACTAAGACTGAACTTGATTCTTTGCCTGGAGCAGCCATCTTCTGCATCACATGACACAATGCAGGGAGGTCATGCAGCACCGGCAGTATATTAGCTCCTACTGCAGGAAAGCGCTGCGCAGTTCATGCTCACTCCAATACAGCAAGGTAAGGTACTTGTAAATAGGGTGTTATTTGTAATTAGATTAGTAGTGAAGGATCACTTGCTGATGGATGTTTTAGGGCAAGTGTGAGATACGAGAGTTATTTTGGGGGAAATCTGAGGGGTTATTTTGAGTACACGTGATACCTATTCTAAGGTTATGTGGTGTCTCTTTCTTTTATTAAATGTATTGTTTTAACATAGTAGTGAGTTGCAAATATGTCCCTTGATGTATATTAGGTTGCCTATTACTGGTCTAAAGTGTCCAATGAACTAATAAAACACAAAAACTACTAAATGCACAATATGTGCACATGCATCACCTATAGCTTTCCATAAATGCGCTCAATTGTCTACATCTCGCATAACAAAATTCATGCCCATTTCCTGGTTAGTAAGTGCCCCCATGCAAGCACTTGCAGGATTGAGGGCCCAAGATGGGACTGTCTATAGTGGAAAAGCTAAAAACATCACTTTTGGACCATTTCCTTTATTAAGGGAACATCATGACTAACTTTATTACACATGTCCAGTTTGTAAATTTTTACATATTTCTCTACTTTTCATAATTATCACCTGTGAGATACACAGGACAGATAGGAAAAGCAGAGATAGGCGTAACTTTATGATACATTGACATCATCAAATAAATTTGGGAATGTGCATGGTAATTGTAATTGCTTCAATGTCCCCACCAATGTTGCAGGCAGGCAAGCATCCTTGCGGGAGATTAGCTTGTTATTGTGGGAGTTCAGGGAGTCTCCCCAACTTTCTGGGAGAGTAGGCAACTATATAGTATTATCTTCATAATACATAAGGATTTGCATGTCTAAAAATGTCTAAATATTCTGACATGACGACTAGTTTTTTTAAAGTCACAATGAAATTTCCATGAATTATCTAAATGTAATTGCTGAAGAACGATAAGTTATAAGCTGAACTACATGTAATAATATATTTATGAGTGCAGAATTGCAATTAAATACGATACTGAGAGAAGAATGTAGCTATCTTGAAGATTGTCATTCAGGCATATTGGTCTCTTCTTTATAGTAAATACAATTTAACCGTTGGAGCTCGGAAAACAAGAATTTAATTTGCAAGGTCATACAATTATGTACCAATTATGGGTTGTCGGAGCTTTGTAGTCAGAGCTTTTAGCCACTGAGTCAGCTACATGAAATACATATTAGAAAAAACAAACAGTAACAGTAATCTAAATACTTAAACAGCTTGAAAATCAAAAAACGTATAACTTACAATGAATATGGCAGAAAAAACACAACAAGGCTTCTAGATAAAACATACATATATTTAATAATATGATAATAAACAATATATAATATATCGAAGTTGTTTATTATTATTATTATTATTATTATTATTATTATTAATAAATATATGTATGTTTTATCTAGGAGATATTCTTTGTTTTTCTAATTTAGCTATACATGAAGGAGTTGGCACCCCTCTGGTTTTAGGAGCTGACTTTCTTGATTATTTCTAAATATCATTGTATATTAAGGGGATATAGCTGTAGTATACATTAACATGCCTAATATTTTTTTCTGGGTACAGAACATATATATAGTTTTCACTGTATTTAAGTTTGTAATGCTTCTATTGTTCTTTGCTTTAAATATGTTTTGTGGTTTTCATGCCTCTGACAAACTTAATGTAGAGAGTGTAACAAAATGTTTGTTTCCAGCAAGCACCTTTTTCTTCAAGTGGCGACATGAAGAAAAAGTGATATCGCACTGTATAAACTGAACTACAAGTTCCACAATACTAGCAATGCATCTATTACAATATGCACGTTGGAGATAGAAGCACATGGCACCCAAAACATGGAAGGGGCACCAACTATAATCAAATGTAACTCAGTAAAGCATTCTAGAACTAGACTCTGTTCACAATAAAGTACTGGGGTTGTAAAAATAAGATATCTTTTTTCAAAAAAATACACATTTCTTTGAGAAAAATTTACAACATTTAATTTAAGATTGTTTAGTTCGTAATCAATAATATAAAATAATAATTCTGAGTGGATGACCTAGCTATATCAGCTTCTTCTCCAGTTTCTCATTAAGCGGTCACTGAAAATTTACTTCCACAAATAAGCTTACCCAGATTCATCAAAGCTTCTTGATGTCTTAGTCATCAGTGCTTTATCAAACTAGCATATTTTCATCCAGTCTGTGCGTCACGCAGCCCACATTTTGAGCCTCAAATTTTAAATGTGCTGTCAAATTTAGAGTTGTGATGGGATGAGTCCTAGCTCAACTCTGAAGAGCAATGCAAAATTAAAGCTGTAGAGTACTTGTGTGCTACATGCAATAGAAAGCAGAATTTTGGCTGCATGCAACATAAATTGCATTTGCCCCAGTTGCATCACAACATGATTTGTTCTTGCGCAGATTTTCACCCTTTAGTTGGATTTTCTTCTAACTATAAATGAGGCCCCTTGTATTACTCTTTTACTATTGTTTGCCTTGGTTTTTTATATTGTAAGTTCTCACAAGCATTTAATTGTTTATGGGGGTTTTGTTGTTTGTCCTATGCACCTTTTGCGAAATTGCACAGCAGTCCATAAATTGTTGTTAAGAAAGTCATTTGTCAGGCCGTAGGCCTAGGGGCACAGGAGTGGAGTAAACACTAACCGGTATTGGCACAACTGGTCTAACAGGCGCGGAGTCTAACGTACCCCTGGTGTTCACCAGGGACCCCCGCAAGGAGGTTTGGACTTCGCTGCACAGGGCACGCAGGTCGCGGTTCTATTAGCCAGTTACCAGTGTAGTGTAGAGAGGTCAGACGGTTCCGGGTCACAGCAATCAGGAATATCAGGTACAGAAGGGTAATCCAGAAGAGTAGTCGCCAAGCCGAAGTCACAGTACAGAATGGGTCACACAGAAGAGTAGAATGGTCGCCAAGCCGGGTCACAACAGGAAGACAGCAAACAGGATACTCAGAAGTATGGATACAACGGAAGCCAGGAACACTGGTGGTGAACCTGTTACTCTGGCACCCTAATGGCGCCAGAGGCAGGTTTAAATAGGATCCATACTGTGGTGATTGGCGGAGAGCAGAGGGCGGCAGCGGATACTAGCAACGGGACTGAGACCGGGGCGCAAGCGCCCGATACCCGGAAGTCCGCGGCAGCCGACAGAGGGATCAGACGTCCGTTCCCCGTCTGACGGGGAATCAGCGGGGACGGCGTCTGACATCATTAAAATATTGTGCTGGATAAATCTTTTGCATCATTGAATATTTTCACATAGTTCATTGTTTATTGCTAATCATTCAATAGGACTTTTGTTCCTCTATATGCAGAATAAGAAGCTCCGAATTAGCTGAGCTACCCTAAGCACACATAAGAATGATGTACAGAAATACAATCACAACTCTTCAAGCAGGCCGGACCTGAGAACCTTAAAGTATACATGTCAAATTAAAATGTGTCAAGAGTTTAATTAGCTACCTTGTTCCTTCCCAATCTATATTGAAGATAGGTTAATGAAATGGCACTGTAATGTCTATTGTAATAGACTAGCAAGGATACTAGTCAAAAGGATTAATCTATGCCACAAATGAATTGTTTCAAGTATATAAATTTAAGTTTTGTTACTATAAAGTGATTGTTATACACAGTAGGGATTATCTTGCATATCATATAATTATTCAATTATTCAGACTCCCGAAATCTTCTGTAAATACATGCAGAGAAATATGAAATACACAATATTGAACATGCACATGCATTTAAAGAGCAAGTAAAGACCATTTTTTTATATTAATATATACCAAAGATTGCGAATTACTGAACTGAAAAGTATATATGTGTATGGATGCAACCTTGTGAGGTCCTGAGCTATGGGGTATGATTGGAACCCCCTCTTTAGCAGAGCAGTAATGTAGTGATGGAGCAATTAAATGTCCCCTCTTGTGGCCTGAAAAGACATCAACTTTCTTTTGTACCTGAATTTGTAACTTCTACCCCATCTTTAAGATTTAGCTCCTATCTTCATTCAAACTGGTTTGGTATTAGAGCCTTTCTATCTCAAAGCAGGCAGACATATATTGGGGCTAGGGACAGCTGAGCCAGCTCAGAGAGGAAGACTCTAGAATTTAGCTATGTTGTGTGATGTACTGATTGCCAGTGAGAGAGAGCATGAATCTGAGAAGGAGGCTCAAGAACCCAGCATGTGGCATAGAGAGAGTCATTTAATTGCTGAGAGCAGCAATGAAAAGATGAGGTGGAGCCAAGCTAGGAGCTGTCAGTCTGACATGCCAGTGAGCAGCGTGGACATCCACTCTACAAGGCATCCTTAGAGGAGCATATGTGAGATACTCTTCATGATCCTGATAATGCTAAAGCTGGAGAGAACAAGACAGAGGGTCTGATTCATTAAGGATCTTAACTTAAGAAACTTGTTATTTAAGTCTCCTGGACAAAACCATGTTACAATGCAAGGGGTGCAAATTAGTATTCTGTTTTGCACATAAATTAAATACTGACTGTTTTTTCATGTAGCACACAAATACTTGATAGCTTATTTGTACACTAAAAATTAAAGTTGATATTTGTGTGCTACATGAAAAAACAGTAATTAACTTATGTGCAAAACAGAATACTAATTTGCACCCCTTGCATTGTAACATGGTTTTGTCCAGGAGACTGAAATAAGAAGTTGCTTAAGTTAAGATCCTTAATGAATCAGGCCGCGAGTGACTATCCCGATCAGTGAGAATGTAGCTCTGAGGACAGCTGTGATTATGCAACTAAGAACTGTGCAGGAGGAAATAAATTAATATATTTGATTCTTTATTTCATCAGAGAGATGGTCTGGGGCCCATTCATTTTATCAACTGTAATCTTACTGCGCTACCATGTCTGTTGCAGCTCCATTTACTTGCAACTTTCCTCTGTTTCTAATTCTGCATGTGCAGAGGTATGTGTCTGATTCAGAGGATCTTTAAAGATCAACTGATCTGGCGCGTAGTTAAGAAGTGGTAGTCATCCACAATTAATGACATAATTGGTTTCAAAGATTTGTCTCAATTACTAACTGCATAGTACCACTCATCTTGTCTGTGTGTTGTAAGAAATTCTACATGTCTTTAAAATATATGCTGCAGAAGTTAAGATTTACTATAAAAAAATTCCACCAAAACTTGTGCAGTTCACTAAGGTTTCCAGTAAGCTATTTTAGTGAGTTACAATTCCAAACAATGGGAAAGTTACACATATAATTATAATCATAATTTCAGAGTTACAAGTATTACTATTGTAGTTCACAGAGGCACTCCCTCTAGCATAGAACTGGTTTACTATACTACATTTGTTTATTTTGCTAGTGATACACTATATGGACAAAAGTATTCGGACGCTTGACCATTACACCAACAGGGACTGTAATTGTATTCAAAAACATGTACTTTAATATGAGTTGGTCCCCCTTTTGCAGGGATAACAGCTTCCACTCTTCTTGGAAGGCTTTCCACAAGATGTTGGAGTGTTTCTGTGGGAATTTGTGCCCATTCATTCTGTAGAGCATTTATGAGGTCAGGCACTGATGTTGGACGAGGAGGCCTGGCTCACAGTCTCCGTTCCAGTTCATCCCAAAGGTGTTCGATGGGGTTAAGCTCAGGGCTCTGCGTGGGCCAGTCAAGTTCTTCCACACTGAACTCATCAAACCATGTCTTTGTTGTCCTTGCTTTATGTACTGGGGCACAGTAATGTTGGAATAGAAAAAAGCCCTTTACAAACTGTTGCCACAAAGTTGGAAGCATAGCATTGTCCAAAATGACTTGGTATGCTGAAGCATTAAGATTGCCCTTCCCTGGAGATAAGGATTCTAGTCCAAACCCTGTAAAATAGCTCCATACCATTATCCCCCCTCCTCCAAAATTCACAGTTGGCATAAAACAATCAGGCAGGTAACGTTCTCTCAGCATATGCCAAACCCTGACTGCCAGGTTGGGCACTATATAATGACTGTTTGAATTCCGACACTACTTACCCTGGCACGATGAAAACTGAGTGGAAAGACTGACAGCTTGAAAGAAAGACTTTACTAAATGGCAGCAGCTGAAGATCCCAGCAGCGTCCAATGGCATCAAATTGAAGGGACGATATGTCATCCGACCTCTTAAGGCAGTAATTTAAAAAGGAGCTGCCTGTACAAGATTGTTTAATAAGCCATGTTCATTGTACAGACGGCTTCTCTTACTAAATTACTACCTTAAGAGGTCAGATGACAAAGTGTTCCTTCAATCTGATGTCATTGGATGCTGCCGGGATTCTCAGCTGCCGCAATTTAGTAAAGTCTTCCTTTCAAGCTGTCAGTCTTTTTACTCAGTTGGCGATGAGGTCATCGGTTGGCATAAAACAACAGGTGTGGCCAAATACTTTGTTCATAAAGTGTATCTACCAATGATGAAATTAATCTTAAAAGATGTGTAAAACTCCTTGGTAAGTTTCAAGGCAGAGTACATTTGTGGACGACTGAATTTGTGTACATAAAACTATTTGTTTTCAGAAATTTGCAATATTCTAATGGAAACCAGTTACTTATTATTATTAAATTGGTGGCAGCAGTGGGATCCTTTGTCACAACAAGACCACCAGTATGTTCTTGATATGTAGGTGTAAAAGGCTTAATCAAAACAAAACCAGCAAGTATGTTCAAAAATGACTAAAATCTCCCACAATCATATCTCGCATTCATTATTAAACAATCAGTTCTGCCACCACTAAGATTTAGCTAACACTCTTAGGAAGTCTTCAGTTATTCCCTGACTTATCCTAAAAATATAATCACAGAAATCCTAAATTAATCAGAGATACTGTAAACCAAACAATTCCCTGCATAAATGTAGCATTATAACAACTAAGCCTGAAATATAAATTCTTTAAAAACACAAAGAAAGGACATTATTAAATGGAGTTTAACATGACAAAACACCAAAATACTTATTGAACAAACATAGTGATAACAAATTGATATCCAGAAAATTTAAATGCTAACCAGTTTTCTTAAAATAAAATAGGAATAAAACCAGAAACAGTCATAGGACACTCAGATTATTCTGCAGCCTGGAGAAAGCTATAAGGTATAAAAAATTCAGCCTAGCCCCAAGAACTGACAAGAAGTGTGTTGGTTTGCTAATTTGTTTTACGACACAAATTTGATCAGTTCTTCATATACATTATCATCTATTCAGTTAATTATTTCCACAGTTACTTATACCCACATCCATCTACAACAAAATGTATTTTTTATTTTTCATTTTAGATGCATTAATACATTCCCATGTATCTGGCACACTAAAACCTCTTCTAAAGATTCATCTGTGAGACAATAAGCCATTATTAAATTAGATTCTTTCTCTCTGGCATATTTCACGCCAGGCGGCGGCTTTTTAACCATTGTGCCTGTAAGACTGACGTTTCCCTCAGAGCCCTAATCACAGCTATGACACGGATCGGATGACATTGCCTTCATTTCATGGTCACTGATAAATTGGTGTCACCCACAGTTCTCATTTTACATAGAGTCTTGTAAATCAACCTGAACATTATTTACTGAGTAGTGGTGATCAATGACATGGTTTCTTTTCACTGTCATTCACCTAGAGACCACGCTGCCAGTGCCGTGACACAGGCTTTATATACTGTATGTATTTACAAACTTATTTTTTTTACCCATTTAGATGATGTTCTGATGTACTTTACGAGTGGCAGTTTGTATTCTGTCCTACTTATGTATTTTTTTTTCAACATCTTGGCAATCTAGGAAGAGATTGCATGACCAAAGTAATCTTAAACTCTTGTCAAAGAAAGAAGCTAACCTCAGTCTTAGTGTAATGATGTAGTAGATTAAGACTGAAGGTAACATATTTTTTGGCTGACATTTAGTGGTAGTAAAGATCTGTTGCTCATCCTGATCATAGTCATAGTTTTAGCCAGTGGTTGAAGTTGAAATTTAGATGTTTCAGTATGAAACATGTAAAGGGAATGGAAGTGAATGGATTGTAATACTTTTAGAATGAAGGCAGTATGAGAATATATAAAATTGTGCTTTTTGCCCTTACTCTAGACCCATCAAACAATATAAACCACTGTTCAGGCACTGATTTTCACAGTCGACCTAGTGGAATGTTTAGCGCTCCACCAGTTAGATATGACAGTAAATGGAGAATACTGTGAACACAGAAGTGCGCTTTGTGTCCTTCAGCTGTCAAATTGTTCCATACAGCACTCTGACAGCTGAGCACATGGAAAGCCTTCATGTGAGGAACAGCATTCTCCATTTAATGTATAAATTGGGACGCATTTGATTATACAATTATGCTCTATCAGTAAATCCTAAATAGGAGAATGCATTCCATATTTGCAACACTGGGTTTTTTTGGCTGGAAAACTACAGTGCCCCAAAACACCACAACCCTAAGAACTGATTAGCCAAAGATTTAGAGCTAATTATTAACATAATCCAAACACTAATATCGACTATAAACATAGTCCTGAAATTAGTATTGACTATAACCTATAATCCTAACCCCAGTCCTGACTATAACCCTACTCCAAATCATATTCCTAACTAAAAAACTAAAGACCTAGTTCTAGTCCAAAACCAATTTCTGCCTATTAACCTGATCCAAACCCTTGTCCGTACTATACATTTTATCCAAACCCTATCCCTGGCTATGAAGCTATTCCAAAACCTAGTCATGACTATAAACCTAATTGAAGGCCTAGTCTTGATTATAAAGCTAATCCAATTCCTAGTTAAGAGAATAACCATACTACAAGCCCTATTCATGACTTTAAGGTTAATTCAAAACCAACCTCTGCTTACTATACTAATTTGAAAACCTAGGGCCTGATTCATTAAGGATCTTAAATGAAGAGGATCCTTATTTCAGTCTCTTGGACAAACCATGTTACAATGGAAGGGGTGCAAATGAGTGTTCTGGTTTGCACATAATTTAAATACTGACTGTTTTTTCATGTAGCACACAAATATCAACTTTAAATTTCAGTGTACAAATAAGCTATCAAGTATTTGTGTGTTACATGAAAAAATAGTCAGTATTTAACTTATGTGCAAAACAGAACACTCATTTGCACCCCTTCCATTGTAACATGGTTTTGTCCAGGAGACTGAAATAAGGATCCTCTTCATTTAAGATCCTTAATGAATCAGGCCCCTAGTCCTTAATATACACCTAATCCAAGCCCAGGTCCTGACTATAACCAAAATTTATAAGCCAAAAGAGGTTGAAAGAGGCACATTCTCGTTTACCTGAGTTACAATAATAGACACATTGATAAAATTAATTACTTGTTAATTTAATGATAGATCAATAATACAAATATCAAAAACATGAGGTTTACATGAAATCAATTTAAGTAAAGGAGCGACAATTCAACTTTCACATGGTTTACCACCTCATAACACATGACAGCTATAAAAAAACATTGAAGCATATGTTACAAATAGCTTTTAGACACCACTTTAGTTTGTGGTAACATGGAAACTGGTTATTTACATAGATTTTGCAGTACTACAATCACAGACGCTGTCCCCAGTCTGGGATAGAGAGACACACAGCCTTTTACCCAAAACGGGAAGCCAAGATGGGCAGCACGGTGGCTAAATGGTTAGCACTTCTGCCTCACAGCGCCTGGGTCATAAGTTCAATTCCCAATCATGGCCTTATCTGTGTGGAGTTTGCATGTTCTCCCCATGTTTGCGTGGTTATCCTCCGGGTGCTCCAGTTTCCTCCCACACTCCAAAAACATACTAGTAGGTTAATTGGCTGCTATCAAAATTGATCCTAGTCTGTGTGTGTGTGTGTTTGGGAATTTAGACTGTAAGCTCCAATGGGGCAGGGACTGATGTGAGTTCCCTGTACAGCGCTGCGGAATCAGTGGTGCTATATAAATAAATGGTGATGATGATGATGATGTTTAGCTGCTACATTATTCAGAACCAGCAGACAGTGATAATTATCCTGAAATAATCAGAACAGATTCAGCCCCTCAGATTGCAAGGATGAAGTGTGTAAAAGCCGTACAGATGTGTCCAGTATAAGTGCTAAAACAACCCTCTCATGAACTAACATGAGTAAAGACTCCACACTTGTTTCAGAAATATTCATGTATTCAAAAGAATATATGAATATATCAAGATTTGCTCTTAACCTAAATTAAAAATCTGCTTTATTTAAGTACTGTGGACTTTGTCACTAAATAGTTAAACATGTTCTTTCTTCCAACAGGAAAGTAATGAATCGAAAACTATTACCTTAATGATAATCTGCTTTTATTGTCCAGCAGGACAGCATTAATTGTCAGTAACACATGCTGAACTATTGGAAAATACACAGAATTTGCATATATTTTCCCAAAGGTAAGCAATGTCCCCTCTCCTCTTTGTTCTCAAGGCTAGTGATAAATAGCAACTTGCTGAGAAATTCTGAGCTGTGCATTTTTTTGCAACTGTATATAACTGCACATGTTCTTATTTCCAGCATATAAATCTGTTTAATTAGCTATGTAAAATAATCTGTGTAAGTTGTATGTGATAAAATGAGATCTTGTGGCAAAAAAAACAAATCTTTCAATTAAATTATGATAAATATTGGTAGCTTTTACTACTGACCAATAGTATAATTATTTATTTGGAACTTCCTATTGGAACTTAAAGTTCAGTTGTCATTCTCTACCATAGAAATACACTAAGGTCCATTAATACAGAAGCCAATTAACTTACCAATATGTTTTTGGACTGTGAGAGGAACCTGGAGCACTTGGAAAAAACCCTTAGGAACATACAGGGCCCGATTCATAATCGGACGTACATCCATTTTTCTTGCATAAAATAGCTCTGCACAGAGGTGAAACTAGCAAGCTCATTAGTTCCCCGTGCAGCGGGCCCCAGTGCATCGCACCTGCTGCATCAATGGTAGTTCTGCCACTGGCAATGTGCATGTGCAGAAATGAACCTTACGCCATTGAACACAATTCCATGAGTATTTGTGAATTCATAGTATTAGCTTGGTGTGGCCCAAATGAATTCTGTGTTCAGCCATGGGTTAAAAGGATACTAAATTATTGTATCTCTTTGATTGTGCTAAATTCTTCTGTTCTACCCAAGAGGTATTTATGGATATAAAGTTCCAGATACGTAGTTACAGATGAGTGCCCGATAGCAATTTATGACACGTGTCGTAAAAGATAAAGATCTTGAAATTTCTCTTTAAGGTTACATCAATCTAATAATTGATATCCAACAAACAGACCAATCACACTCTGGGTGATTGTGTGATACCTTAGGAGTCATGTCTAGTATGTAAATGAAGGGAAAAGTATGACCTGGTGTGTGGAGGTAATATCATCATTGTAGGAAATTCTGGTAGAAAGTTAGGCCAATGTATATAAACCCTGACTTGAAAGGATATTGAAGAGAGGTAATAAACAACTAATATGCATTTACACAGACTTTCTGGTCCTAACACCACAATGGAAGGGGAGCTGTGGGTACCTGCAGCATGTTTAAAATGTCCTGTGAATCTAACAGTTTTGTTCACTTTTGGGAGTCAATTTCATATTGAAAAGTGTCCCTTTTCTTCCTGCTTCTCCCAGCAAACAGAAAACGATTCATTCTGTAGTTTATCATTTGTGTTATTTATTACTTTTTATTTTACAAGAAACCATTGTATTATATCTGTGTATGTCATTTTGGTTAAATGTTTTTCATCGTAAGCATTGTGTATATATTTTCCATGTGAAATAACACTTAATAAGTTCATGTCTCTTTGTTCTTATGAATTCATGTATCACGCTTAGCTTAGTTTTAGAAAGCTACATAGTTGAAATAGAGGAAATCATTTGGTTTATGATAACTCTGATAACGCCGAAAGTAAATTGTGATAGTTCAGTTAAAAAGGGAGAACTGAAGGCTTCCTGAGTAAATGTATTAACTCTTCACAAAAAACCTTGGTGGTGGCATAATTGGTTAAGCAAAGTTAGTGTGAGGGACAGACAGGGAAAGTTTTAATCATTTTTAAACAGACCAAGTGGTTTTTGATTAACCCTTTCTCACACAGATGTCACGCATGCTCAGGTGAGTGCTGGATCATGACATGGTCAGAACTTCACTCAAGTTCTGTGCTCTTTTTTAAAGTGTAACTCGTGTGTTGGTTGCGCCTGAACATGAATCAGACCCACAAACTCCACACAGCTGGTGCCTGGCCACAATCAAACCCACGGCACCAGTCCTGTAAGGCAGCAATGCTAACCACTGTACCACAGTGCTGCCTGTACTTGTATTATTGGAATATAGAGATTGGTTTTCATTGGTGCTCTTTGGACTAGAACTCAAAATCTCCATCCAATGCATTGTCATCCTGTTAGTGCATAAAAATTAGGGACATGTTAATTCACTTGAGGTTAGTACATATGAGGCTTGTTCAGATGAGCACTTTTAAAGCACTTTCTCATCTTGCATTTCTTTTGGAACAAAGGACAACAAAACGGCTCTGGAAATAATGCCTGTCCTGCAGGGTTATTGCAAATATTTGTGTCTGCATGTACACTGATATTCATATGAACACAGATGTTTGCAGGCACTTGGTATGATGATCCCTGTACTTGAATAATCTTTCAAGGGGTTTTCTCGCGTCTTTTCTAAAGTGCAATGTGGCATAAGATAATTCTTGCAAAGTGACCACCTGAATGAGCCCATTCCCTGTGTGGGCACCTGCAGTGAAACAAGAAAGGACAGTAGTGAACATTAATAATAACAGGGGCATAGAAAAAAGTAGTGGTCCCCATAGCGGCCAATCAGCTCCTGTCATTTTTCTAGAGCAGTTTCAAAACTTAAGGCAAACATCTGCTTTCTCCTGTGAACGAGTTCCATAAATATATCCTCTCTTGAAGCTTTGTGGAAAGCAGGCAGAAATTAAATCAGCTTTGCTGCTGAGCACAGCCCATTGGATTTATATAACAACTAGAAAAATGGATCAATGCTCTCCTCAAGTACTCAAATAATTATACCATATGTATTGGGCTCAAGACTCATTATTTAACAAACCCCCAACTGTCTACATTTTCAGGGTCACAAAGGAATATTTATTAAACGTTTGAGGAAGGGGTGTGCTTGAGATCGAAAAATATGGACATGTTTTGGACTGTTTTGGAATGAGGCAGACTGGGGTCATGGCCAATCTATTGTCCTAGAACGCTGGGTGTAAAGATGTTATGTATAATGCCAGAAGTGTGGCATTATGCAAATGATTTAAAATTTACCCAGTCATTGTTACTTAAAGAGCATATGTCAACTATACATGGTGGTGGCAAACATTTCTTTTACGTTTATCCAATATTCACGAGAGTGGGCTTGATCTGTTCACTCATGAATATTGGTCTTGAATTGCCTCAGTCATGTGACTGGTTTCCAGTGAATGAATGGTTGCGATTCACTGTGTGAAGGTGACGGATGTCATTGCAGTTTTGAATGATTTCATAATGATTTTTCCCCTACAAGATCTGAAGATGACAGGAGTGTTATGGTGTGTTCTTCTTTGAAGCTGAAGACACATATCTATACCTGGATAAGTGGAATAGCCTCCCATCAAAGGTGGCAGAGGCTAATACAGTAGAGCAATTTAAAGAGATTGGGATAGACAAAAGGATATCATTACAAAGTATAAAGGATCAAATAGGGTTTGAGGTTACCATAGGTTACAAAAAGGGCAGACTAGAGGTCAAGTGGTTCTTATCTGTCATCAAATTCTATGTTTCTATGTTACCTGAATTTAACTGTACAAGTTGTTTTTATATTAAATGAATTATATAGTTATGTAATTCTGTAAGCTTGTTGCTTGGATTTAGGAAACTTACTTATATCATTATGTTCTATCCACATAGGTATGGGGCAAGAGAGTCCTTGTTGTGCCTTTTAAATATTAGTAATAATAATTGGTAATATGACATAGATTATTTACATTTTACAAAACATGTCTCTACATTTACTTTTAGAAAAGGCACCAATGTACTACACACAAGACTTGGTAGACTTTAACATATTGGTATTGGATGGATCTCTAGACAGCAATGCATTGCCCTCAAACAGTTAGGTAAAGAGCTTACAGTTCACCTTTTCCTATATTCTAGTGTTGGACGCCTCCCTACCACAAATGCTTATCAGTTGTTTTTCCCTCTAATCACCTGGGACAATTTTTCAGAATGGGAGCGATCAGTACCATTGAGGGTATCAGTTTGTTTGATTGTGCAGCTCATAACATCTACCTCAATGTTTCTCAAATCTGGTCCTTGGTGACCGCTAACACTGCATGTTGTCCGGATCGCCTCACAGATTCAGTGGAATAATACCTGTCACCCATCCATCTTTTAAAATGAGTCAGTCACTAATTAATACACGTGTGCTCCATCAGCCAATATATTGAAAACTTTTAGCAGTGCCTGAGGTCCGTATTTAAAAAACATTGCTCTATATCATAAAAAGCTCTCTCCCTTTAATCTACTTCAGGCCAATCACAATGTACCATGACATCTGTAGAAGTTTAAGGCTTTAGGGATGTTGCTAATTATTTTGCATTTGTTATAGTATTTTAAATATTTTCAAGTTCCATTTTTTCGTTTCTTCATTGGAACACAACATTTATATTTTTTTTGGCAGCATAGAAACAATTTTAAGTCATTCTCATGTATTTGAATTTATTGAAATGACATTTTAGTGGAACACTGAAGTCTGTTTTCACAAGTTGTAAAGATATTTACAACTTGTATTACACTGCATTAAATCAAGCAACACATTAATGTCATTTTGATTAAAACTCTGAGCTGAACACAGAGAGGACACAACAATTTTATATTCTGTTTAACGTTATTTCATGTTGTGTGATTAGTCCTTGAACAAATAGCTGCTTCAACTATGGAGAAAGGTTTAGCTACCCCACGACTTTCTTCAAAAGTGAGGAAAACAGCGTTGTTTAGAAAACGGTCTCTGCCATTTTTGTCTCAAATATATAGTCTAGTCATTGCCATCCCTAGTGTAGAGGATATTCAAGCTATATTTAATGCATATGTAATACACTCTTATTGATAAGCACTGTCCTATTGACCAGATTATCAAGACTGTAAGTAGCTACTTAGCATTTCAAACCCCAGATATACCCTATGCTTTGCACTGCATTGCAAAGGGTCAAAAAGGACCACATCAAGAGTGTTGTTTTTCCTAAAGATATTTATATCATCAGGCAGAATATTTATTTTCATTGTCATCTCAGGATACAAGACAACATCTTTGACATCTTTTGGACAATATAATTGGCATAGGAAGACCCACACACACCTTTAATTGCCACTAAATATGCCAGGGGGCATAGATTCATATTTTTATTCTCATAAAATAATCATTATCACAGCGTTGCCAGTGAGGATTGGAATGTAGGACTGAAGTCGTATATATTAACCATTCATCATTTTTAAAGTCATGAATGTATGTGCACATGTCCCAATATTTTAAAAAGCAAAATTGGAACAAAATAAGTTCACGTCTAACCCAAACGGCACCACCAGCCAACCACACAGGATACAGCTGCACCAAAGTAGTGATCTCACAAGAGACATATATGCTGCCAGGGGCGGATCTAGAAAAGTACTCTACCCGGGGCGATTTAGGGGGGGTGATTTAGGCACCGCCCCTTTCTAAAATCTTAGGCTGCACACTATGTGCAGGTCCGTCCAGACGTGACAGGCAGGGACAGTGTGCTGCCCGGCTGCTCTGATTGTAAAAACACAATCAGAGCAGCCGGGCAGCACACTGTCCCTGCCTGTCACGGCTGGACGGACCTGCACATAGTGTGCAGCCGTCGGCAGCAAGTGTCTGCTAGGTAGGGCGATCGCCCCTATCGCCCCCCCCTGGATCCGCCACTGTATGCTGCAGCTTTACACTTTTGCAATATATACATTATACTTAAGGGCTTTATTTGGAGTTAGGAGCACTTCCAGCAAATTTTCACCTGGACAAACCATATTGTGATGCAGGGGTACAACTGCAATTTATTTTTGCATGCAGGGATGATATATTTCCTATTGTTGCATGTAGCACACAAATACTAGGCAGCTTTAGCTTTACATTGTGATTTAGAGTTGAGCCCACCCCCTTCCTGTAGTGCATCATGGTTTTACCAAATTGCAAAGTTATATCTTCTAGGTGGATTTACTTGTAACTCTAAATGACACACTTAATGTGAATTTCACAAGGGTACATAAAAAAAAAATCACATTCTTGAAATATGGTCTAGTCTTGAAGATATAATTAACCCCTCCCTATAAAATGTCCAAGGGAACTCCACCCAGACGATTATATTATTATATATTAAACTTTTCCTAACTTATCTACTTTTGTGCTGGAGATTTCAGATGACATGTATGAATTCAGATCGTAGTCTGAGTTCACCAATCTTTCTCCCTTCCCTGTTCACTACAACAGAACTTGGCAGGTAGCCAAGATTACTGTTACCATTTTTTCCATTGTTAAAACAATGTTGCAGCTCTTTACAAAGTAGTTTGCTGTTGCTACAAAACTGAGTAATAATTTTTGCAAATCATCCAATTATCAAAAGGAAGATATGGATTAGAACAAAACAAAATAGACTGGACAGCTCCAGACACCTCCTGTAAGGAGATGTGCTGCGATTTGTAATGACACTTATAGGCTGTTCTCGGCCAAGGCTACTTTTTAAACTCAACCCTTCTGGGAGAGTAACTGTTAAAATGTTCTAATGCTCCTTATTGATCAAACAGTTTTAAAGAGATGCCAAATGCTGACACTTAAAATGGATAATTTCTGAGATTACTGGGAATTCATCATCTGTGTCCCCACAAGGACAGCATACAATTTCCCAATTTCATCCTTCATTTCACTGGCAGATGTTCTTCGCTTTAAAACTCTGTCACTTAGAATTATCTGTTAGCTTTGGATAAAATACCTGTTACTTGACACATTACGCCAAAGCTGTTCTGTCTAGCTTCCAAGTTTGTCTCTAAGGCTAGCATGAGTCTCTTCATTATGACAATTGTGGAACACAGTTCTAGATAGTTAGGAAGGATACTCCACATTCTGGCAAACTATCTCCTAAAAAATTTTTTTTTTCTAAATGACAGAAGTGTTTCATGTAGAAATACTTTTTTGGTAGCGGTCTGTAGGGTCCGCGTCTGTTTTAACCAGAAATAACTTTTTTAACATATTGCTGTACCCCTACAAATTTTGAATATTTTTTTTCAGGACTGACAGGGCTTTATTTTAGTATACCATAGAAAATATATTTTTAATTTTGGATATTTTACAGAGATAAAGGGGTATATTTATCTAAAATCTGTTTGGTTGCTATAGATAACATCTCCACTTTTTCAAACCCGCCGTTTAGTAAATATACCCCAAAGTGTTTAAAAAACTGCTTTCTGATTTGTCCTTTATCTACTTTCACAAAATTATTTAATCTCACAAAATACACCTTATTTTATTCTGCAACTTCTAACGTTTACAGGGTTACCATTTTCATATTTTTTTTTAACCACTTTATTTTTTATAAAAATAAAGCAATGCCACCCCAGCCTTTTTTTATATCACAGTCCTATATTAAACACAAGGGAAAGACAGGAAAAGAGGCACAAATGAAAAAGCATATTTACCTGCATACGCTCCATGGGGTAAATGTATCAAGCTGAGAGTTTTCTGGCGGATTTGAAAAACCAATCAGATTCTAGCTATCATTTATTTAGTACAGTCTACAAAATGAAAGCTAGAATCTGATTGGTTGCTATAGGCAACATCTCCACTTTTCAAACTCGCCGGAAAACTCTCAGCTTGATACATTTACCCCCCATGATGGGTCCAACTCTACAACACTAGTATATGCGCCAGGTGTATGTCAGGAGAAACAAGTATAGCATAGGGAAAATTTAGATATTTATTGACAGTGTTAGCAGTAAATGTGCAAGTTAATAGAACAATGTAACAAAGCATTATATAGAAAACACAGAATAGTGTGTTGACCATGTTATTATTAAATGCAGAAGTTGCATTTACCATATAAAATATAATTAAATACAAATTCAATTTCAAAATACAAATTAAATTCAGTTAAATTAAGTGAAAGTAAATTAAATAGAAATATATGTTGTTTTCCTTTCTAAAAATCCTAATATAATTTAGCAGCCACACTAATGAATTAAGTAGGTAAACCCGCAGACATCCGATTGGAACAGATAGTTGGTGCTTTTGATTGTCATCACTGCCCTCTACCACCAGATAATCCTCCTGGCAGGTCTGTATACAGGTCGACAACAATTACATGAGCACGGCCTTACTGTACTCAGCAGCCTGTTTGAAACATTTTAAAGGAAAAAAATTGCAGCTGGCCCAGTGACCCAGCCCAAGGTAGCCAATTATATGACTGGAAAGTGTGTGTATTAGCCGCCGGTATTAAAGCTACCATTGGCAACTGCCACTTTTTGTGCAGGTTCCGTGGTACTATTGAACTGAGGACTGTAGAAGGTGGTGATGTGAAAGATGAACCAGTCCCTGTAGAAATCCCTGCTGCTCGCAACCATAACTGTCCTTCACTAACAGAGCCTTACTGCCCCACTGATTCTGGAAGAGGCCTTCGCATTTGTGCTGCATGGGCACTTTCATGCCCATCTGTCAGCTTTGTGAACGACATCTTTCTCTGGCATCATGCTTACTGTTGAACACAGAGCAAGGACAATGTGTTCACCATGGGCACAGTAGTTGTGGCAACAGCTGTTGCCCCTCAAGTGGCCATGGACATTGGCAAGAGTAACAAAGATGGCAACAGCAGTGACAGTTGAACTCTCAGTGGAAACTGAGATGGTATTTCGGAAGATCTTTAAAAGAAAACAAGCTTGTCCGGGGTGTGATGAGACTCCTTGTCACCACCTTCATCATCATTTATTTATATAGCGCCACTAATTCCGCAGCGCTGTACAGAGAACTCATTCACATCAGTCCCTGCCCCATTGGAGCTTCCAGTCTAAATTCCCTAATATAGACACACACTCACACACAAACACAGACAGACAGAGAGACTAGGGTCAATTTTGATAGCAGCCAATTAATCTACCAGTATGTTTTTGGAGTGTGGGAAGAAACCAGAGCGCCCGGAGGAAACCCACGCAAACACAGGGAGAACATACAAACTCCACACAGGTAAAGCCATGGTCGGGAATCGAACTCATGACCCCAGTGCTGTGAGGCAGAAGTGCTAACCACTAGGCCACTGTGCTTGCCTTGTAATTTCCCACTACCTTCACAAATATTTAACAGTTTCATATTTGATTATATGTTAGGTTGGGAAGAGGACCAACCCTGGAACAGGAACATGTGGCAACAGTCCCATCTGGGGCTGGTGTGGGTCCCCCCTGTCTCATGGCCCTGCACCTCATTTAGATATGCCACTGTGGATCAATGTATTATCAATATCTAGTTATTCTTACTATAATCTCCCTTTTATAGAAGAATTTACTGAAAATTACACAATTTTAAAGTAATGTAAGTACTGTATTTTCCTCTTGAGTAAAACAATGGTACTTCCATGTCTAAGAGACGTTTTATTACTGCTCCCTTCAAGCATTCTGTCACCCACAAGATGAAGTAGCTCCAAATGGCATTGTTCTGTTGGTTTCTATGGATAATTAATTCAGGCTAAGTCTATTTTGGAACTGCAGGTACCAGCATGCAAGGCGAGCCACAGGCGGACAAGTTGGCAAGCTGCAGCAGGCAGGACATGCTGGACCTTCTTCCACAGAGGCTAGAAAGCTTAAATCTGCTTTACATAGACAGTACAATTAAAGAACATCTCCACACTGAAGTTGTTTTTAATAAAAGCATTCCTCCTCCTTTTCCCCGTCTAGCAGAACCTCAAGTTTCCCATGTCCAAATCCTGAGTCTGCCGAACCAGCCAATCAATACATTACGCAGGGGCAGGCTGGGCTGGGGGTTGCAGGGGGGCATTGGGACCCTGGGACGGTCCCATAGTGGGCTACCTTGGACGGGGTCACTGGGCGACCTGCATTTTTTTCCCTTTTAAAATGTTCTTAATAGACTACTGATCGAGTTTTGAGCCCCCCCACCCCGACACCAAGTAAGTACAGAATAGTGTGTGGGGGTCTTGGACCCCAAAACAATTTTAGCTTGGAGTTCTTCTTTAAAGTGGTAGCCCCTACACCTATTAGTTTGTGCAGCAGAATTGTGCGAAGAAATGGGCCATTTCATAGAGGTGCAAAGTTCCAGCAATATAATTTATGAGTTTCGCTTTCGCTTTGCCGTTCCGCACTGTATTTATAGGTTCTGCAGTGCACAAAATATATAGTCTATAAACAGAACCGTGCCAATGTTGGCATCAATTCATTATTCTCTGTGGTGTGAGTGGGGTATTATAAGGGAGAAGTCTACACAGCACAAAAATGGTGGGGTAATTCCACGAAGGAACAATAATAATAATCTACAAAAATGTGAAAAATTCCACAAACAGATGGAAAAAGAGGAGAATATGCTGCAGAATATTTTTGAAAATGTCTCCGTTAATGCAAATATGAACAGTAATAAGTCTGTTCGAAATAACTTATGTTTCAGTAAATACATATAATGAAGCAAACCCTATGTTTAAGGAGGATATATTGTCACTTTTAGTTCTCTTCTCATATCATTCCATATTTGCATGTTGTTTTTCTGTGTTACATAAGCTTAGTCCCTGGGAGCTGTTCAGGTTACCAAATTAGTTAGGAAATAACTGGCAGATCTCTTTCTGGTGCACGATCAAACTAAATATCTGTTTCTACTTGATAGATTGTTTTCACCGCATATGAAACTTCTCATTTACCTAATCTAGCTGTACTTGTGTTTTCTGATTGAATAGTATTCATTGACTTCCTGTTATAGTATCTCATATACAAAATGCATCCTCATACCTTCCAACATTTCAAAAAGCCAAAAAGGGACATTGAAAATTTCTTGCAAAAAATTATATCACTTTTGTCTTCTGACAATAGACACAGCTTGTTCCACATCACTACAAACACAGGGACAAATAAATAAGAATACTAAATATTCTTATTAATTGTAATAATAATTATGATAATAATACAAAGGGTAGATACTACTCTAAATTTAGGATCCAAGTATTAATTTATGTGCATCCAAGAGGCAAAATGTATCTCCAAAATAGGGACAGTTTGTCGGTATGTGTCCTAGGTTGCATTGGAAATTGTACTGAGAGAGTCAAACTTTCCCGGGACTCCTCCCTTCCTCTCACTACCTAGGCCTTCTAATGCACTAGGCCATCCCTAAACCTCTTACCCTCCACAAAAAAATGTACCCTGTGGCATGGTGTGTGTGGCACCTGTTTACAGCTGCTCTGCTTCAAAGAGTCACTAAACCCAACAGAAAGACAATCGGGACAAAGATGCCAACAGTCGGGGCGGTGGGACAAGTCTCATCGGATTGTTGAGAATTGAAATATATACAAAGAAATATATTTCTTTGTATACTCTCACAGGACTTAAAAAAAATACATAATTTACTGGAGCATTATATATCAATGTATTAGTTATCACTGGAATATCTAACATCAAGACACCTAAAGCTGTGTCGATATGACATGTGGAGAGCTATAACATTCTCCGTATGTATAACTATGTCATTCTCCAAAGACTAGAGGACCAGATGAAGAGCACAGATCTGAAGGTAAATCGTGTCAGTGTGTATGCATGAATCGCCAGACTGATCGGACCTTCAGTCGTAGGTACAATCGCTTGAGATAACACGTTGGTTGGAAAAATTCTTCAGTGTGTTGCTAACTTAAGTGTTTACTCTCCCACAATCATTTTCTATTGTACAAAAGCACATGGCATGGTTTGATTTGGTTTTATACACTTCCTAAAAATCACAATCAATGATGGAACGAAGTTGGGCAAACGTGGAAGTGTGTACGCACTCACAACCAGCAGTGTAGCCAGATATCTGTAGAGTGTACAGTGTCAAAATCTTTCCAGCAGACGGTTATGAGCAGGGCCGGACTGGGACTAAAAATCAGCCCTGGCATTTAAAGCACACAGGCCCACGTGGACTCCATGCACTATATTGTTGCACACTGATGCTGGCGCAGTACAACATGATGTAGTATGAGTGTGTGTGGGGGGGGAGGGGGTATTTATTTCTCCTAATGACCCTCAACATTACATTATTAGCACCCCAATTACATCAATAAATACCATGACAATACATTATTAGTACCCAAATTACAGCAATAAATAACCCCCCACACACACTCATACTACATCAATCACCCCCACATTATAGCAACCGGCATCACCCCCCACATTACAGCATCACTCCCCACATTACAGCGTCCAGCATCACCCCCCACATTACAGCGTCCAGCATCACTCCCCACATTACAGCGTCCAGCATCACCCCCCACATTACAGAGTCCAGCATCACCCCCCACATTACAGCGTCCAGCATCACCCCCCACATTACAGCAACCGGCATCACCCCCCACATTACAGCGTCCAGCGTCACCCCCCACATTATAGCAATACCCTCTCCTACTTATTAGCAATACTAAGCACCAAACACACTACAACATTGCCACCAGCACGCCACCCCATACTACAGCAATACCACCAATTATACAGACGCCACTGTAGGAAACAATGTTTTGCTTTTTTCAAATCTCCCACAAAATAGCAACTACGAACAGAGTACTTACACACACATATAGGTAACAGGTACCCTTTTCCCTCAATGAAATAGTAATGGCAGAATTTTCATGAATCATTCCACATGAAATAAAACTAACATATATCTAAAAAAAACATAACTATTGAATGATCAGTTGAACCCACACGGCCGCATTAAAAGTATTTCCATCTACAGCAAAATGTCAGAGAAAAATATTTTTGTTTTACTACAGTAATTGGATATGCGTCTTTTCTATTCATTTTAAATAACACAGTATATAAATTAAGGGGGATAGAGGAGGTGGGTGAGAAATAATTGGATGTGACCCATCATGATCCATCAGTTTGATTAGATAGGAAACATTTAGATTATTTACCTGGAGACGTCTACCCCCTTGACTCACAGGCAGGGCTGACAAGAGGAATTTTGGGCCCTGATACAGCAACTTCTTTGGGCTCCCATCATATTCAACAATGAAATACTTGCCTTTGGCAGAAGTTCATATGATGCCACACCGTAGTGTGCCCAGTTCATATTATGCCACATCGTAGTGCCCCAAGGTCATATTATGCCACATAGTATTACCCTCAATTCATATTTGGTCATGCAGAAGTGCCCACAAATCATATTATGGCATAGTAGTGCCCCCAAAACATATACCATACAGTAGTGCCCACAAATCATATTATGTCACAACAGTGCCTCCAAATCATATTATGCCACAATAGTGACCCCAAATAACATTATGCCATAGTAGTGCCCCCAAATCATTAGTAAAGCTCAGATAAAAACTCATTCACAAATAAAAATTTGTACAGCATATCAGATTCTGAGTGTGAGTCCCAAGAGCAGCTTAATACATCATTTACAATGCAAACAAAAATAGATATATTGACATAATTACAGATAAAATTTATGACAAGCAATGTTTTTTCCTCTTAATTAAAAATCTCTGTACAGATAAATATGCAAAAAACATTACAGCGCAATAATGAGCAATACATAGTGTTAAACATTATTGGATACGCTGTAGTGTTCCCAGTTCAAGAAAGGATGGTTAAAAACATATTCCACACGAGCAAATATATGAACTTACCTGATTATGGCATCCTGTGTTCTGTTCTCCTACTGGGCACGCTGGGCGAAGAGGGATCAGCAGCTGTCAGCTCACACAGGCAGTGGGGAGCAGGAATAGAGGGCAGTGGTCGAAGCAGAAATTTAGGAGTGGGGGTATAGAAAATATAAGTGAATGGAGTATGAAGGCTTGATTTTTTATTTTTTTAACACTTGTCCCCTCTGTGCATTTCCATTCTTCATTACTACTTGTGTTTTATGATGGCTGCATCCCTGACATTCCCATTCTTAAGATGTCTCTCCCTTTACACTTTCTTTTACCTATGCCCCTGCACCACCTTCTCCGCTGTCTCTAACAAATCTTCCTGTACCACCTACTCCCCTGGCTCTCTCACACGTCTTCCTGCACCCTCTACCCCCCGGCTCTCTCACTCCTCTTCCTGCACTCCCTACCACCCTGGCTCTCTCACCCCCTCTCCCAGAACCCCCTTCCCCTTTGGCTCTCTCACCCCCTCTCCCAGCACCCCCTTCTCCTTTGGCTCTCTCACCCCCTCTCCCAGCACCCCCTTCCCCTTTGGCTCTCTCACCCCCTCTCCCAGAACCCCCTTCCCCTTTGGCTCTCTCACCCCCTCTCCCAGCACCCCCTGGCTCTCTCACCCCCTCTCCCAGAACCCCCTTCCCCTTTGGCTCTCTCACCCCCTCTCCAAGCACCCCCTGGCTCTCTCACCCCCTCTCCCAGAACCCCCTTCCCCTTTGGCTCTCTCACCCCCTCTCCCAGCACCCCCTGGCTCTCTCACCCCTTCTCCTAGCACCCCCTGGCTCTCTCACCCCTCTCACAGCACCTCTTCCCCTTTGGCTCTCTCACCCCCTTCGGCTCTCTCACCCCCTTTCCCAGCACCCCCTTCGGCTCTCTCACCCCCTCTCCCAGCACCCCCTTCAGCTCTCTCACCCCCTCTCCCAGCACCCCCTTCAGCTCTCTCACCCCCTCTCCCAGCACCCCCTTCAGCTCTCTCACCCCCTCTCCCAGCACCCCCTTCAGCTCTCTCTCCCCCTTTCTCAGAACCCCCTTCAGCTCTCTCTCCCCCTTTCCCAGCACCCCCTTCGGCTTTCACCTCCTTTCCCAGCACCCCCTTCGGCTCTCTCACCCCCTCTCCCAGCATGCCCTGGCTCTCACCCCCTCTCCCAGCACCCCCTTCGGCTCTCTCACCCCCCTCTCCCAGCACCCCCTTCGGCTCTCTCACCCCCTCTCCCAGCACCCCCTTCGGCTCTCTCACCCCCTCTCCCAGCACCCCCTGGCTCTCACCCCCTCTCCCAGCATGCCCTGGCTCTCACCCCCTCTCCCTGCACCCCTTTCGGCTCTCTCACCCCCTCTCCCAGCACCCCCTGGCTCTCACCCCCTTTCCCAGCACCCCGGGCTCTCACCCCCGCGACCCCCCCCCCCCAGAAAATCGCGGACACCCCCCCCCCCCCCGAAAATCGCGGCACCCCCGCGACTCCCCCTAAAATCGCGGCACCACGCGACCCCCCCTAAAATCGCGGGCACCCCCCCGAAAATCGCGGCACCCCCGCGACCCCCCCTCTCCCCCGAAAATCGCGGCACCCCCGCGACCCCCTCCCCCCCGAAAATCGCGGCACCCCCCCCTCTTCAGTAAAAGAAAAAACAAATTAAAAAAAAAAGTAAACTCACCAGTGTAACTGGCTGCACAGCATAACGGGGGAGGGAGCTGGGGAGCGCGCAGCAGAGGTGGCTGGTTCCTGAACCCAGCCACCAAGAAGACAGGGGGAGTCGGGCCGGCCCATATAGCCATCGGCCCTTCTGGCATTTGCCAGAAGTGCCAGATGGCCAGTCCGGCCCTGGTTATGAGAGATGAAAAGCACAGATCTGAAGCTAAATCGCGTAGGTGTGTACACATAAATCGACAAGATCATCGCGACATTCGTTGGTAAAATCGCTACAGAAATCACATCTGGAGTTATTTTCTGTAATGTTTACCCAGCTTAACAAGTGAATAATACCAAGATAAATGGGTGTGGTCAAATGCACACATCACTAGTATGAATCATAAAATCACAGGCAAAATGATAGTGAGAGAGTCATAAATTCCCTGCAAGTAAGAGAAACCCTGTAGATGGATAACTGTCACATCAAGAAATACATATCAAGTGCAAAGTGACTAGTTTAAGCAATTGATTGAAAGTAAGAAAAGTTAAAGAATTTAATTCTATAAGAGTACATGAGTGTGTGACTGATATTGTGATATATATTGTACCATGTTGGAACACATATGTAATGAGATCATGATATAATGCAGTGGATCCTAATCTGTGCACCGTGGCTCCCTCAGGTGGTGCTGCTGCAATCTCACAAGAGCTTATCCCTCAGCCGATCCAAAAAAAACCCAAAACTTACATCTATGGCACCCGGCACCCTCCTCCCTGCCATGTTCGCGCTAAATGTTGGGCATGACGTCATCATGCCCGACATTTTCAGTGAAGATTGGCGCAGAGAGGAGCCCGAAAATAGAAGACCGGAGATAAAACAGAAGACAACTGAGAAAGCAGTAGAAAGAAGTCAAGTAAAAGGTAAGAAAATGAATGGATGATAAAAGGAGCAGTGTAAACATGGGAAACTGATGAAGGGGCACTTGTGATAATGACATGGCACAGTGTGATAGTGACGTGGCACAGTGTGATTGTGAGGCGACACGTGTGACTGTGAAGGGGGACAGTGTGATTACGAAGTGGCACGTGTGACAGAAGGGGCACGGTGTGATATTGTGAATGGGCACATGTGATATTGTGAAGGGGCACAGTGTGATCATGAAGGGGCACAGTGTGATCATGAAGGGGCACAGTGTGATGTTGAAGGGGCACAGTGTGATCATGAAGGGGCACAGTGTGATCATGAAGGGGCACAGTGTGATCATGAAGGGGCACAGTGTGATCATGAAGGGGTACGGTGTGATATTGTGAATGGGCACATGTGATATTGTGAAGGGGCACAGTGTGATCATGAAGGGGCACAGTGTGATCATGAAGGGGCACAGTGTGATGTTGAAGGGGCACAGTGTGATCATGAAGGGGCACAGTGTGATCATGAAGGGGCACAGTGTGATCATGAAGGGGCACGGTGTGATATTGTGAATGGGCACATGTGATATTGTGAAGGGGCACAGTGTGATCATGAAGGGGCACAGTGTGATCATGAAGGGGCACAGTGTGATCATGAAGGGGCATAGTGTGATCATGAAGGGGCACAGTGTGATCATGAAGGGGCACAGTGTAATGGTGAAGGGGCACAGAAGAGAAAAAAATATAAAATATTTTTACTTGGATTTATGTGTATTATTTTTGCAAACAACTTAATAAGTATTTCTGTCTTGACCTAAATACTTATTACGTTATTTTGACCCAACTACTTATAATACAGGATTCCTCAGTAATTATGATTAGGGGTGCTTTGAAAAAATTATGGAGACCATAAGGACGCCTCGAACTGAGAGTTTGGGAACCACTGGTATAATGTATATGAGTTTACTGAAGAAATCTAGAACAGGGACTTCTGGGTATGTCATTTATATGGTGGCCTTGGATCACTTTTTTACCCCCTGTGACACTGGTCAATGCTAATATAAGATTTTGCCTGCAAACAGACTGTCTCACTCTTCTTCCAGCTCCTCAGTGTAGGACAGGAGGTTCCTGGTCAGAATGTACAGCACCTCTTTTATGTTAGCTCAGTAAGATTAAGGATGTCAAAAAATGATTTATAACAATGAATTAATCAGCTACACAAAAAATGTGCTGTTCTCGTATAAGGTTATTAAGATCATAAGGATAATAGTAAATAAAATATTGTAGATAATGGATATAACATTAGAATAAAAATAGGAACTGAAGCAGGTCTATTTAACAAAAAGCAGTGATAGGAGAGACTCTCTATCACCTCATCACCCAGCGATACAAAATCTTCTTCCACTGCTATGTATTATTAAACCATCATGGTGCTCAGCTCCCCGGCGACACTGGCTGGCAGTGGTAAACAGATGCTTACCTCTTCGCTGGCCAGACGGGTTCCCTTCTGTGCATGCATGGCCTGGCATGGCACTGGAAGTCCGGTTTCAGGCTTCCAGTAGCAGATTTAAAGAAAATTTAAAAAAATTGGGGAAAAAAAATATATTTTAAAATTATTTTAAGTTGAAAAATGCTTTATTTAATTAAATAGTGCATTGTTTCCTCTATTGCTGCTGCAATCACCATCCTGAGATGGCAAGTGCAGGGGTACAGGTACCACAGCGATCTTTCTTCAAGATCATGGGGAATCTATTACAGAAAGCGGCCATTGAAGTCATCCACTACGATCCCCTGTGATAACTATTGCCGGCATCGGGGCTTGGTAAATAGGGATTGTGGGCTCTTTGTCCTATGATAAATAGACCCCTGAGTTCTATGTACTGACACCTGTGTGATAACTACAATGGAAATAACTCATCCCATTTCCTGCAAGCAACTGAGCTTCTGTTTCTGAGTACTTAAACGAATAGTCTGAGAGCGGCAGTAAATAAATGGCTCTCTCGGTTCACAATACAAATAAACCACAAGTTCCTCTTGGCTTCTAACCCTCTGAAATTGCTCTCATTGCCCATGTGATGTGGCCACTTAAAAGCATTTAACTGTAGGATGCTGTTACCAGGCTGCTTCTGCTGGAGAGATGTGTTATCAGCAAGTTATCATCCTCCAATGCAGAGAATCAAAACACTATCACAAGTACTGTTTGTTCCATATATTATTTCACTCCATAGTAACAAACTGCTCAAATGCAATTGGTTTAGGACTCCAGCTCCCTCTCGGCTTTTACATTAACTATTTCACAAGTCTGCTTTCTATCCTGACAGGCGGTTACCATAGTGAGGACTGAGCATTATCTAACACCAAAGCGACTGAACTCTTCTCCTTGTGTATTCTAGATATTGTGGGGAAAATCCAACTGCTAACAATGTCCCTGTGAAACATTGCAGTAAGACATTTAAGGCAATGTGATAATTTCCACATTTTAGGATAACTTCTATACAACTTACAGCAAAGAAAACCATAAAAGAAAAAACCCATGTACATGTTCCCTGGACCTGTGGTGGAAGACACATCCTATTCTGGCAGTGCTGGAAGACACATCCTATTCTGGCAGTGCTGGAAGACACATCCTATTCTAGCAGTGCTGGAAGACACATCCTAATTTGGCAGTGCTGGAAGACACATCCTATTCTAGCAGTGCTGGAAGACATATCCTATTCTAGCAGTGCTGGAAGACATATCCTATTCTAGCAGTGCTGGAAGACATATCCTATTCTGGCAGTGCTGGAAGACATATCCTATTCTGGCAGTGCTGGAAGACACATTCTATTCTAGCAGTGCTGGAAGACACATCCTATTCTGGCAGTGCTGGAAGACACATCCTATTCTGGCAGTGCTGGAAG